>NW_009970724.1:2922985-2937307 GCF_000747805.2 Chaetura pelagica
ATGTTGTATTTAGAAGTGTTACTTGAGAAGGTATAAGATTTCTTGTAACATTGTTATGGATTTTAATTTTAATGGATTTTAAAGGTTCAGTCAGTTTTGCATCAGGTTGGTGTTACATAAGGGACTGGACATGAAATTTACATTAAAATCGGATAATATAATGTTAGTTTGTATAGCACACGTTTTATTTCTCTGCAGAACTGATGCAAACTGGAGAACCTTAAACATAAATATGATATTTTGTTACTCTTTAGTGCTTTAGAATTGTTAATTTCTTTCCAGTAGCACAAAGATTCTAAATAAAAAATATATCAAGTATCCAAACTGACTAACTGCTCTGTCAGACTCCAAAGGGGCTAGCTGTAAGTACATCCTTTCCTTCCCAGACCAGCAATGGAAGCAAAAATGTAGGAATAAGAGCTAAGGTGAATGACAACTAGCCCCCTCTGAATTTGGCTAATGGGGCTGAATGTGGTGGTAGGAACCAAAAAGAAAGCAGGGGCTGTTCCTGGCTGTGTAAGGATGGGGAGACAGACTTCTCCAGCACTGCTGAAGTAAAATGTGATTAGCCATATACAGACTGGAAGGTACCTACTAGTAGGAGGAAGGAGCAGAATGGTAGTGGGCTTTTCTTCTGTTTTAATTTTATTGTTGCTACTGAAGCACTAAACAAGTGTGGGTAAGTAGATTAATATTTGCTGCAGAACTGTGAGAGGGACTGGACTTTGAATATTTTCTTGAGGATAATTTGCATCCTAGACTGTTGGTAATTGATGCCACAGGTGGGGATTTTATGACAATGTATGCATAATGCAATAGGTTGTCACCAGATGTTTCTGATCTTTTTCTTGTGTGAAGATGGAGAAGTTGGCTTCTCCTTTCTGTTTTATAAACACTTGATTATTTTTTTTTTAATGTGTTGGTTCACAAAAAAGGATACAAACAATTTTTTGTTTGTTTCTTGTTCTGCTGAGAGAAACATTGTTCCATGAAAGCCAGCTGTGGGAGGGTTGGTTGTGTGACATCAAATGATTGCCTCCTGAGCTGTGTGCATGCCAAGGGAGGTGAGCAGTGATGCCCCTTTGCTATGGGAGCAGGATGTGGGGGTATTGCTACCTCCCTGAAAGCCAGCAATGAATTGCGCCTGGCTGAGTAATTGGAGTGCCTGAAGGCATTTCTTGTAATGACTGCCTGTCATCTGGCTTAATTAAGAACTTTCTTCAACAGAGAGGTCTTTAACTGCTTTGTGCATTTTTAAAGCTTGCCTCTTCCCTGGTAAATGTAGGCACCAATGGGTATTGGGATTTGTCCCTCTACTTTTCCTACACAGACACAGAATAATTCTGAAGTATGACACAGCAGATGGAAAAGATTTGTTGGGTCAACTGGTAGGCAAGTTTGTCTCCTGTCTTCATTCCCTAGAACAAATAGCAAGTATGTCTGTGTGTATGGGAAGTCTGTGTATGTGTGCTATTTTTCTATAGGACCTATAATTAAAAGTGAAAAATCCCAAAGTGTGATGTTTCTTCTTTGCAGACGAGAGTGGGAGGAAGGTAGCCACCCACTAATGTCCTAGTCATTAAAAATGAAAAAACTTATGAGGATTTTCTGGGCACCCTGCTTAGCCTGGATATGTGAAAACCTAGGGGGAGCTACTAGCAGCCTTCTACCTCCAGAAGGGTTAGTGTCCTGGTTTAATGCTGGGCTGGTGTTTAAATTTATGACAGAGAAGGCAGACTCTCCTCAGAAAACCACAAGCTGCAACAAAAGAAATTTCAACTAAATATGGGTAGAAAAAAATTAAGAGAGAAATTCTACTAGTACAGTGATGTCAAATATACAATTTTGGAAATATTCAAAGCTCAACAAGACAAGGCCTGAGTAACCTGATGTTACTTTGAAATTAGGCCTACTTTAGGCAGGAGGTTTGACTAGGTGATCTCTAGAGGTCTCTCAGTCTTAATTATTCTGTGATTTTATAATTTCCACAATGCTGCTGCTGCTATTCATAATGTTAATTGGAGTACACCATATGTAGCAGGTTTATTGAAATGCATCTAATGGCTGTATTAATAGAATCATCCTCACCTATGGGCAGGTCATGCATTTTTGGTTCTGTCTTTAATCTTGCTGAGATGGCATAGTGTTAACTCCAGAAGGTAAAAACTTCAGAAGTGTAATTATTTTACATGTAGAGGGGTAGATTGAAGAGCAGGAAATTATGGGCCTTCAGTCATAAAGCAGAGGAACTCTTTACAAATTGGCTTAGAACATGAATAAATTACTGACTGATATCCTGAATGTAGCATTCTTGATCCTTTGTTAAGTTCTCAGCAATTAAGTGCAGGCTTCTCTTGAAAGGAATGAGTTTGCAATACTCTTAAGAAAGCTTGAGAGATTGTATTTGGCAGCAACCTCAATGTGGCAGGTCTGTGTTTTTTTTGTCCCAGAGCCTAAATTTGTTCATGCACAAAGCACTCAGTTGGGAATTTTCTGAAGTGGTGGAATGCAACTTCTTTTTCTGCCTGTATTTAACTAGACAGGAAAATCTAAGTAAAATGCTAAGCCTCTAGTAATTTGATGGCTTGTGAGAGAGCAAATGCAAACTCAGTCCATCTCTTTGCAGCTCTTCTTTCTGCAGTTCACTGACTCATCTTGCCCTGGTTTTCCCAAAGGCCCTATTTAAAACCTGTATTCAGGGTTATTAACTTTTTCACCAAGAAAGTAAGCTTTATGTAATTATATGAGAGAGACTACCTGGAATGAGCTTCATAGCTTATTACTGGTGTGAAAATTCAATATTTTTTTTTGTGGGTTTTTTCTCTCTTCCTCCCCCAGTATTAAGGATACGTGAAGGAGTGTTTGATACATGTACCTTTACTAGAGATAAGTATGATGAACAGGAGTCGTTTATTCCAGCTGTTCTGTTGAAATCCACACCCTTCCTTGTTTCTCAAGGGTTGTAGGGTAGGGACAGTCTACTCACCCAAGCTGTGCATGGTAAGACACTGCCTTTTGCACTTGACAACATTATTTTTAGTGGAATGGCAGAATGTACAATGCTATTCACAAACAACAACTGCTAGATATGCCCAAACCTACTCTTACAGGCTTCAGAGGAGTTAGAGAAGTGCTTTACTGTGTTCTTGTCTTACAGTTTTCATGACAATTGTGATACAAATATATTGTCTAACGACTTTTTTTCTTTCTGTTTGCCACTTGTTCACCATAGCTTAAAATCAACTGTTTGCAAGAATGCTTACTGGTAGAGTTATTCTAGAATGTTTGTAGGAAGTAAATGTGAATCCAATGGTGCCTGTAAAGTGAATTCATTGAAACATTATGATCACAATTCTTTACTTCAGTGTGGTTTTGGCTTTCCTGTTAGGAGTGTTTGGAGTGTTTGTCATCTGGAAAGATTCAAATTACCATCCTACATCTAATAAGTTGCCATGTTTCATCTTTTTTGATTCAAGGTTAAACTTAGTCCAAGTTCTCAGCCAAACTGTGTAAATGGTGGATGTCATATGCTTTGGATCCTCTGGCTCCTGAAGTGAATTACATATTTTTGCTTTGGTTCAAAGATGGAAAAAAACCAAACAAGTTTTTTACTTTATTGCAATCACCCTCATCCCTATAGTTGATTTTATTACAGGGACTGTTTGCAGGCCCACTATAAGTGGCAAATATACACGATTTTAAACAGATTACAATCTGCAAGACTGGCACAGAATGTGTGTGTTCAGATTCATGTCCACGTTTGGGTGGACAAAGGGTGAGGGCAAATGTAGCTATTGACCTTGTGTCTCATGTTATCAATTTTTCTTGATGTAGTTTCTGGCTTTTAAGTACTTTTCTCAGTTCCTAAATTTTTTCTTGGGCATTGTCTGACGTGGACACTAATGCTTACTGAATTTAATAGGTAGGAGGCCATAAGTGGACTACTATCATGTGACTAGAATGAAGATTTGTTTTCAGCAGCTCAGACCTCCTTATTCAAAAGGGACAAAGTATTCCAGCTTTTTCAACTGAAGGGTCTGTGTTCCACCTTGAAGAAGCTGTAAAGAAATAGTTGTTTCTGTTAATTTGTTGGTTTTGTTGCTGTGCTTAGCAGATCAGATTATTTTCTGGTCTGGCTTAAGGGAAAACACTTTTATGTTCTCTCCCCTGGAGCTATAGGCAGAAATTTTGAGACTCCTTTCTCCTGAATCTCTTAGTATCTCCTTTTAGTAAAGGATATAAACAAAAGAACAACTGACACAGTTCTGTTGTCTTTATTAACTTACACCTGGAACTAATCAATACTCTTGTCTTTCTGCATTCTCTGGTATTTTAAGGGATACCAGCAACAAGAACAAAAATCTGACAAAATAAGCAGAGGCAAGACATAAGCCAGAATAATACTGTTTTAAATCCAGTTTCTTGTCTCGTGTTGGGTTTTTATCTAAGCAAAACAACAGTTTGGTGTAACTTGCCAAGTGCTTGTACACTAAGTGCGCTTGGCTGTCGAGGACAGTATCTCAAAAGTATATTTTTGGATAATCAGCTGCTTTCTGAGCCATCTAGTTAAACTTAGAATTTAGGAAAATTGGAGACTGCAGATATTTCATTAAATTATTTCTTTCACTAATGGAAAAAGGTGTTTTTTCACTACAAATGATTTAACAACAGAAATTTCTGAACAACTGCAAGAATTTGAAGTCCTAGTCTCTTCTATTCATGTGAATTTTTCTTGTTTAGGTTTTTGCATATTTCTGTGAAACTTGTGCAAGGGCAGCTCTGACTGCACTCAAATGGAATTAATTAGTCTGCTTTCTCTGAGGCTTGACCTATTCTGCCCAGAAGAAATGATGTTATTTCTTTTTTAAGAGCTGCTCAAATGGTTGCTCTGATAACTCTTATTCAAAATTGTTGAATCATCAGGGTTATTTTACTGTAGCAATGACTTTCCAGGGCAGATATAGGAAGGATTAGTCAGTTTCACTAATAAGACTACCAGTGGTCCTGGTATAGGCAATTTGCTTTGCCTTAACCATTTTATTAGCCATCCAGGAGTTGAAAGCCATTTTATGTCGTTGTATTGCTTTTGAAGCAGCACAGCTGTGTTCTGTGTTCTCCAGGAGACAGTGATTTTTATTTATTTATTTATTTTTTTAAAATAGAGAGAGAATGGTGCTGGCACAGAGTAGTAAATACAACAGGTATTTTGAGCAGTGCTGATTCACCCTGCAGAGGTGTAGCAGGTAGGCTTGTGTGCTTTTTGAAGCTAGAACACATTCCTGTGGTATAAATGGTGTACCACAGAGCTCCTTAAAAATGTAGAAGGTGAACATTGTTGCTTTACATATTTTGTCTTCTACAAATAACCAGATTTCTGGGTAAAGTGGCACAACTTCATTAATATTAGCAAAGGTTCACTGGAATAAGAAAGAATAAGATTGAATTCCACAGAACTGTGGTTACTGAAGCTGCAAGGTAGTAAGCTAATGCTCTGCACAGTACATCCAGGAAAAAAAAACAACAGCTGAATTGAAATCAGATGTGGTGATAACTCAAGACCAAGGTCGGTGGTCAAGAAAGCGAGCTGTGATTGCACCTGCATCTTTTATTTCAACATATGAGTGACATTTTAGGAATTAAATTATTACATGCAAATCCTAATTTTACAAATAGGAAAAAAGTGTTTAATTCTGCCTTACTTGATGGACAAAAGTGATTTTCCTGTTTAATTTTGTAAGCTGCATGAAAGTGTTGGGAGCTTGACCACTTAACTGTAATATAAGTGCCTAGTTTTTGCCCTTTTTTTTTTTTTTTTCATATTGCACCAACTCCCCTTTTCACACTGAGTCAAAAACACTGCTTACTGCTAAGGCATGAATACAGAAGGTAAGCTTTGAAAATCTGCAAGTGAAACTAGCAAGTCGTAAGGTAGTTACAAAAGCTCAAAGACATGTAAACATCAGTGCCTTCCAGGACCGAGGAAAGCATGGATTATACTCAGGAAGTCCCAGAGGGCATGGTGCTCTCTTGGTGTTTTTCTGCCTTGCTGTTCAGTTCTGCTAGATATCCAAAGTCCTCTCTAATGCTTTGTCTTAACTCAGAGTAGCCCATAAATTGTGAATACACTCATCACCATCTATGAAGTAGTTATTGCATAGAAGACTAGTGCTATTTCAACAGATGTGAAAATGTATTTGTTTTGAGGGCTGCATAACTCTGAATGTTTCATTACTTGTGTTATGAATGGCGTATTTAATAACTAGAGCATGTCAAATAATCTTTACAATTAAATATAGGGGTTTTTAATTAAAGGTTACCTGTTTCAGTGTTGAGTACTTTAGGAAGCATGTGGTATAGACAGATGCTTCATATGGTGTGTTATAAGTGCCTTATTAAATCGCTAGTTAATAGCTGCATTTACCAAATAAACTTAATTTATTGTATTTATTTTTCTAAGGTTTTCACAGTTCATTATAAATTATTTATAGAACATATGTAAACCAGTTGTGTTAACTACGTTCTGTCCCTTAAAATGAATGCATTGCTAGTAAGGCTGGGGATTTCTAACACCTGTTAATTGTTTGAGCAGTATTTATAAGTTAGTGAAAAATAATCAGAGTATGTTCATTTATGCACAGATTCTTAGAAGTTATTGTAGATGACATTTAAAATATGTTCAATCTGTAGTGTATGGTGCTTTCTGTAGCCCACATTAGACTGGTAAAAGCAGCTTGTGGGGTTTTGTCCCAAATACTATAGTATTGTTGTTGGTTTTTGTTTGTTTTTTTTTTTTAGGCAGCTATAACAAATTCAACATTCCATGTGCAAAATGTGACTGTAAAAGCTACTTCATAGGAACCATCTACCTAGGGAAACAACACATGTAGCACTATGATTTGAAAGTTATCCTGCTTTGTATTTCTGCTTAAGATGGGTGTTCAGTTTTTTTTTTTTTTAAGACTCTGGTGTGGAGGTGGGTTGTTACCTTTCTCTGAAGATCATTTCTCCTTTTTTTTTTTTTTAATACAGCACACGTGTCAGCAAAGAAAACAGTTGTTCTGCTTCAGTGGATGGAGCAATCATTATATTGCTTCTTTATAAAGAGTAAAAAGGGCATATTCGCATATTCCTACATTAAAGCTAATCTTTGTGGTTTTTACTAGTATTACAGGTAACTGGGCTGTGAACATCTGAAAGAACTGGTTTTCCAGGCTGAGTTACACTGCTAAAAAGAGATGAGAACCTGGAGCAGAGAAACTACCTGTAGATATTTAGAAACACAGGTAGAAAATGGTACTCTGAGCTGCCTGGTGACTGATTTGCACCAAGGTCCTTAATCCTCTCTAGCACTCATGGGTTTTTTGTTACCTTTTCCAGCACTATCATGAATTAACATGTTCAATTTTCAGTTTCCTTGGCTGACCCTCAAACTATTTTGGTTCTCAGCCAGTTGGTCTCATCAGTGTGCCAGGGTGCCCTTATCTCACTGTAGAGGCTAACTGGGTCTGATTAAAGCTTAGTGAATGGGACTTTGTATGTGGGGCTGGCATCTGAAATAGAGCTTTTAAGCATACTGTGAATGCAAAAAGCATTTTTATGGGCATAACGAAACCCACTGAAAAGTTTTGACTGAGGCAAGGCTAAGGGGCTACAGAGCCAAGTCTGCGGGATTTCTTAAGCAGCCTGTAAATCAGAAAACCCCCAAACACTTCTATTTTGATCATTGTTCTGCAATATGGTGGTATATCACACACAATACAATTGCAAAGCTTAGCTGAAAGTACCTTCAGGATGTGCAGCTGCATGTGGCTTGACCCCCTGATTGTTTTGTTTTTGTATTGTTTTTTTTAAAAAACAAACCAAACACAGAATTAAAATGCATTCACAGTTGTAGTATGGAAACATCAGCAAATGTAAAAATATTTCCTCAAGGATTATATCTGGAGAGAGCACATTGCAAGTGTAAGATGCTGTGTGCGTGACAGAAGATCTAAGAGTAAACATGAAAAACGTACCCTCTTTAAGTGGAAGAAGAGGGAGGCAGCAGACAGTGGTGATGTTGGAAGCATCATGTGTTGCAGCATTATAATTACTGATAAAGAGTATGGAAGAGTGGGAGGTTTCTCACTCCTCTACAGTCAACCACATAAAAGTGAAGATGTTTTACTGGTAGCTTCTGTTAGAACAGAAAGCACAGGTGGGCAACATAGATCAATTTCTGGACATGTTTTGGTGCTCAAAAGTGGTTTACAAGCCATAAATTTAAGGTGAATAATGAGTTACTAGAGATTTTTGTCTCTATCCTGGGGTTTCTTAAAAAGCTCAAAAAATAAACTAACCCTCTCATGGTTGCATCAACTAATGACTGTGTAGAAGCTTCTTGAGTAGCAATTGCTCTCATTTTAATTTTCCTTTTTTTTTTTTTTTTGCATTTTCCACAAGGGAGCAGTTGCTGTACCATGTTGCTAGTACAAATTTTCTGCACTCTTTGTTAAACTAATGCCTCTAGACTGTGATGTCCTGAACTAAAGGCTGTGTAAAAGCTTTTTGGGTAGCAATTGCCTCATTTTAATTTTCCTTTTTTTTTTTTTTTTGCATTTTCCACAAGGGAGCAGTTGCTGTACCATGTTGCTAGTACAAATTTTCTGCACTCTTTGTTAAACTAATGCCTCTAGACTGTGATGTCCTGAAATCTGCATGCAGAAAAGTGCTTTAAGTACAATAACATTGTAAAAGACTGGATTCCTCTTCTAAGTTAATGAGTTAGCTCAAGCATGGAGAAGTAGTCTCTCTTGTGCAAACCTGTGGATTCTACTTTAGCTACACTATCACGTCTGTTCTATTTATGACTCTGTAAGTGTATGGGAAATTATTAGAGCTGTTGTTTGTATGAGTCATAATTTGCATTAACTAAGGACATCCTCTTCAATTCCTGGTACACTAAACCAGAATGCCCATACTTAAAGGGAGTCCAATACCAAGTCTGGTTATGTGTGTGCAAGGTTGGCTTGTTCTTTCCTGAATCCTCTCCCCCTACCCCTCCTGCTGGAATGTAAAGGCCGTGTAGGTGACTTGACTGCATTCAGAGTTGTTAGGATCCCTTATACTATATTCCAATGTGTCAATTACTGACTGAATAGCCCAGCAATTTGGCTTGTTAAGGTTCAAAATTAATTCTGTCTCTTCTCCTCCCAGCTATTTTCCACTGCTGTTAGCAAAATCTGTTTTCTCTCTGATTCAGTAAATGAAAATGCAAAACACTGAAATACTGTCTTTGAACAGTGACAAGACAAATAGCGTGAACTGTGCATTGGCCAAGGATGAGCTTGAGCCAAAGCTCACGAAAGTCAATGGAAAGAAGCTCATTGACTGGACTGGATCTTAACTCTTGCTAGCAGAAAAGGAAATGTAATAAATGGGTAAGAAGTCACGCAAGTCTGATATTGCATGAAAAAAATTGTATGCCTAATAGATTTGTCAGCTTGTCTTGTCAGCAGTGTCAGTATTAGTGTGTGCACCATTTTTCTCAATGCATTGATAATGTTTGGGATGCTCTGGGTTAGATTTAGTCTTGTGTGTTAAATTAATTTCTATGTATCCATCTTGAAAACCTCTGATCCTTGTTTTACGCCCTTGCTTTGCTTTCTTTCTGTTTTAAATGATTGTGTGGTATTGACAGACATTACAGTAAGTTTCCTATTTGCTACAGACTTATCTCTCTTGCAACTCTTCTTACTTCTAGTTTGATTTTTTTTTTTTTTTCAGCCACCTTGCTCTTTTCCCTGGATCTGATTTGTCTATCACTCACTGTTTTTACCAAAACCAGACAGACAAGCCAAAAACCACACCCCAGCTAATCCCTCCTGACCTTCCTCTTGTGCCTTTTGCTTTTTCATTATGTGGGGATTAGCCAGGTTGGTGATGACTTGGAGAGAAGGCCCTTTGATTCCTGATGGTAGAGACCACACAGGAGCATGGTGTGCATGGTGACATCCATCATGTGAAAGCTCTTGGGTCCCATTTTGTAAGGTATAATGGTAAATCTTGATTGTTTCCATCCACTTTCTAGTAGCTGTGTATCTGGATCTCCCCAGCCTTCCATCTGCAATGGGATGGCCCAAAAGATGTCTGGCCGTGGTGTTAGTCTTTTTGAGTTGTGTAGGAGACATCTCATTGCAACTGCAGTCTCTCAGCCTCTTAGGTTTGTGTTATGGGGGGTTTTTTTGTGTAGTGATTTTTTTGGTTTTGTGAGGGTGTTTTGTTTTGTTTTTCCCTTCCAGTTACTTGTCATCTCCTTTTACCAGAGTCTTGAGAGTCGATCATGAATGGAAGGAGTAGTGGGGAGAGCAGGGAGAACAGATTTGGCTTTTTTCCCTTCTTTTTGAACTTGTTTCTGCCAGTCACGCATCTGTTGCTGTCAGAAGAGCTGAAATCCAGGTCTTGAATAAATGAAGAATATTGACCAAAATGACTAATCAGTTCCAGAGACTGCTCTACAGATGTGTTTTTTTGTGGTTTGCTACTGTCCTCCCCCAGGCAGTCTGGTTGAGATGTATAAGGAGGTGTCTGAGACAGTGACTATCCAAACCCAGTGTGCACTGTTAATCAGGCAGCTGAAGAGGAGCCACATCCCGATTGCTGCCAGCTGTGATGCCAGGTTCCTGCCAGGACTGATAAGACTAAACATAAAATATTAGAGATGGCATCACGTTGGCCCAAAGGGTAAAATTTCAATAACTTGTTATGCTTTGGGCTTTAAAAAATTCTTGCAGGATTGCTGGCGCTTGGTGTCATTTTGAAAAGTGATTTAAGCATTTGGGCACACAATAAGAAGTATACTTGGTGCCTCAATTTGATTTCTTTGTTATCAGTGAGAACTTTAACTCACTGGAGTCTGTGTGTTACTTTGTAAGAATTCCAAGGCCTCTGAGTTGCTTTTCAAGTATCTTATCTAAACCAGTGTTTATTTTAAAGGATGTAGTTTAAACAGATATTTGTAGATATGATAGAGCATTTTTACAGCTGCTGTGAGCCCTCCCAGTCCCACTTCTGTGCAGGTGCTTTAGGGCTACCAGCAAGGTATTTATCCTTTTCATGTTGAAAGCAGTTCTAGTCCTGTGCTTACTTAAAGTAATTTTGTTATTGCTATTTTGTTTATTTATAGTGCTGATGTTAAATTATTAACATACCTACCTGCATTAAGAAGACCTTGTAATATATAGTAAAGCATTGCAAAGGAAGGATGTTACATTTAAATGTTAGTGACTGCATTAAAAGGTACTATTCTGCTGAGCACTTCTGCTCAGTTGTGTTTGCAACCTTCAGGCTGTCTCTTCAAGTCCCGTTTTGGTTGGTAAGATAAAATTGGAATATAACGGTTCAGATGCTTCAGTGCTGGGAGTAAGAAAGGAAGAGGTAAACATCAGTATCTATTGCTTGTGAACAGTGGTTCACAGCCTGCTGTTGTCTAGAAAGTGTATTTACATTTTCTCATTCCTCAACATCTGACATTCTGATCTTTTCCTAAGCATTCCAAAATCTTTAGTTTTCCAGGCAGCACATAGAATTTATTGGGCATAAAAGAAATTTAAACTTAAAATCTTCTGCTGTGAAATGAATCTTTAGTACTATACCTGCTAGTATTGGATCATGTGATTGGCAGAAGAGATTTTGCTGATTAGAAATACAGTTCAGAAGCAAGAACGATGCAAGGGTCTTTGAAATAATGCAGAAAGGCAGTAGTTAAATGACCAGATCCATCTATATATATTTTTTAAGGTCCCTTGTCCACAACAAATATTCTCCATTCCAATCAAACAATTCTGTATAGATGTGCATTTTTTTTAAAAACATGGAAAGTTTAGGTTTATCAGAATATAACTCTACACAAGGGAGAGGCATCCTCCATTCCCATATGTGGATGGGATTGATTGACTTCATATTTCTTGTTCTCAAAATTTTTATCTTCTGTCCTTATTGGAGGATGATGCTGAATTAAAAAAACAGAGTCACAACAAAACAACAAAAAAGCAGCTGGATTCTTAATGATCTTAATGATTCTATGGCTCTATGAATATTAAGATGATGTCAGAGAAGGCATTGGTGAAGCCTGTGATCACTGCAACAAATATATGCTTGTAACTTCGAGATGGCTGCATTCATTCATTTTTTCCTGCCAACTCTCATTTTTGTTGTTTCAAGACAAACTCTCTGAGTCGTTCATTGTACGTAGGATTTGGAAAGAGATTATTTTCCAGATAGCTTTTGTATTTCTACTTGGAAGTTTTAGCGTGACCTTTATCCTAACCAGATCTTAAGCTTTTTCTGTAGTTCTTAACAATTGCATTTTTCACTCTTTGGGCCCTTCTGACTTCCACTCAGTTTCAGTGACCTAGATTTTGCTGGTTGGAATTGATTGCTGGAATGATGTAAGCTGCTGTCTACTAAAAAGCCTCAAATTCCCACCTTTTTATAAAGGGGAAATTATTTCTTAACTCCTTGTTTAGAGTATTGTCAGGAGAGAAAAATTCATGAGGCTTTTATCATCAGTTTTTCTTCCTGGGGAAGTGATCCAGCTTGGAGTTTGCTTAGCAAATAAACAAATAAGAGTGTAAATTCAATTTGCTGAGGCAGCAAACCTACAAGAGATGTGACAGCTCTGCGCTTTGTGAGGCCATGGAAATTGTTCTTCAGGCAATTGGGATGTTAACGGGTGACAGTGGTGCTGCTGGGCTTTAAAAATGTTAGAGAAAAAAGCAGTGGATGCTGCTTGCAGTGTGCTGTCTGTCAATCCGCAAAGTCCTGGAGGAATTTTATTGTGGATTTGGAGACCTTCTAGAAGTGCTGTGTGATGAAGAGCTTTTTTATCTTCTGCCCTCCTCTGCCCCCTCCCCCCCCCCCCCACTCAGCAGGTGAAACTAACAGTCACAAACTACCATATGTGGAAAACCACTGTATTTGTTTCTCTTTTTTTTTTTCTCAAGCTGTAAGCAAAAGCAGGAATCCATTTTCAGAGGTATATAAAAATATTGCTATGGCTCTCAGTTGGCTAATAACTCTTGCAAATAAATTTTGATAGTTCTGAGGAGATGTTTTATGGTTTGGTAAATGGATTGAATTTCTGCCTTCTGGAAAAAAACAAGATGATAAATTCGCTAATGAAAAAAATGAAATTTAACTGTTTCTGTCAGAAATAGTTTACATGTGGTGCAATATGCCTCTCGATATTCACACAGGGAACACAATGTAAATATTACCATAGTCTGGACAAAAGCATGTAGCAAATGAGGAAGGATATGTGTATGAGAGAAAGGTAGGTAAATGTTTTGATTCCAGCCCACTTCTTGTTCACCTATACCGCTGAAGACGTGCGTACAGAGAAAATACTTCTGATGGGTTAAAAATTTCATACATTCTCCATTAGGATTTGTTCTTTTGCAGGATGAGAGGAATGTCTTAGTGTCTTGGCTTATGGCCAGCAGTGTCAGGAGTTACTGGAAGATTTAATGTGATTTTGTGTTATTAAAGAAGGACTCTAGAAAGGCACTGAGTGGGTCTGGCATATGGAAGCACTTGTAAATTAGATAATAGCTCCTAACTCACCTTGGAGTTCATATGCAGTATTTCCTCTCTAGGAATCCCACTGGTGCCACTCATGCCTGTGTCACAACATATTCTGGGGAAGCTGTGCATTGTTTTTCATTAGGTTTGACCTGTGTAAGCTATCGGCTATAGCTGAGCATTTTTCTTCATGTTCATTCTGGGTCAGAAGAGCCCATGTTCAGTTGCAGCTGTTTTCTGTCCAATTTTTATGGTTAGCCTCATGCATGAAAAGGTGTCTGTGAGTAATTTTGTGTCTTGGTCTGGTTTCATTGCTTTTTTATAAAGGTGAATGTTGAAAATCACAGAACTTGCATTTTCTTTCAGCCTTTCTCAGAATCACAGAATCTTAGGGGTTGGAAGGGGACTCAAAAGATCATCTAGTCCAACCCTCCTGCCAGAGCAGGATCACCCAGAGCACATCACATGGGAACATGTCTAGGCAGGTTTGGAACGTCTCCAGTGGAGACTCCACAACCTCTCTGGGCAGCCTGTTCCAGTGCTCTGTCACTCTCACAGGAAAGAAGTTTTTTCTGATGTTTATGTGGAACCTCCTATGTTCCAATTTGAAGTATGACAGCCCGTTTAACTCCATTGAGGATAATTAAAGCAGAGCTAGAAGTACTGATGTTTCATATTTGGTTTAATTTTGCATTTTTGAAAAACTTTTTCCTGTAGAAGCCCCTTGAAGCACAAGACAGAAATAAAGGTAGTTGCTGTTCA
>NW_009970724.1:2937342-2974460 GCF_000747805.2 Chaetura pelagica
TTAAGATATAAGGAATGATTGTTTGTCACTCTATCTTTTAATGGATGGTAACTGTTCTTTTAACAGTAGGTTCTCGATCACATCAAGGTTGTTTTTGTTGTTTTGTCAACATATATCCAGAACTAATCACATGAAGATTTACAGTATCTGAGAAGAGACAGCATATAGTATTATAAATAATAATAAATAAGCCTGCTGAAAATATACTAACTTGACTTTGGGTCACCTTATATATTGTGTGTATATCAGGAAAGAGGGTACCAGTGTTAGGAAGTCTCTTCAATCGAACCTGAATTTTTTTGTGCCATTTAGAGTCTACTGTTAATGGTATTGAATGTAATGCTGTGGCGACAGGTAAACTTCTAAATGATGTGTTGCTAAAGATTATGTTACTTTGAAGATTTAGATGTTTGCTGAGTCCTAGTTCTGTTCTATTTTTCATTGTATCATTCATATGATAATCAGGCTGTTCAAAGTTGCTAATTATTACCACTGTTGTTTAAAGAATACAGAGAATGAAAGGAAGTCTTTGGCCACAGGCTTTTAGAGATGTAAGCAGTAAGATGATAAAGCTCATAAAATCCACAGCCCATCATATGCAGGATAATGATTGGTAAGCAACTAAGCTTTTCTTGTCAACCTTTGAGCTAAAAGGAGGAAAAGTCTGTTTGTAAGCAATGTGTGAGCATTTTAACTGAGAGATGAATGTCAGAATTTCCATAAATCTCCAATTTATAAAATTAAAATACTTTGGGGACCGCGAAGGGCTGAAGCTGATGTCTAGTTTCAGTCCTATGCTTCTACAGAAGACAGACTGTCAAGGATGTTCAGTTTAATTGATAGAGGAAGGCAAGCACAAAATTAAAAGAATGAGTAACACAAATGAGGCTTTTATGTGGATTCAACTTGTAAACTCTTGTCTTCTCCTTTTCTTCTTTCATCTTTCTACCTTTGCTTTAGGTCTTTTCATCTGCCTCCCTCCCTGTTTGTTTTTTCCCCAATTTTCCTCAGTAGCTCCGAATCTGTTTTACTGTTGGTAATTGTGGTAGCTTTAACAGGCAACGTGCATTTTCTCTAGTAAACCTGGTTTCACTCTGGCTGCTTGCATTTGTGGCTTCTAATGAGCACTTGCCAATTTGAAATCCGTGGCATTAGCCAGTGTGTTAACTCTGGACAAGTGTCTGATGCCTTTCAGTTTTCATCTTCCATTCTGCCAAATAATGTTTCTGTACTGACCTTCTAGTGTAAATAGGCCGTTTGTTTCTGGAAATTTCCTGTTGCACACTGTCTGATTTGAAGATGGACAACAAAAGAGAGCTGAGTCCTCTGCTCACTAACCTCTTCTGGTTCTAGTTACATTTCGTCCATTTTCTCCTATCAGCTTGAAAGTATTGGATGACATTTTCTTATTATTTTTATTAGGCTTTGTTAAGCATCAGTGTTGCAGCCTGGAGGAAGTATCACTCCTGCAGAGCTGAGCAGGGAAGCACTGGAGGAAACTGTATGCATGAGACAAGATACCAAATAGATTATTTTGTACTGATTTGGCTTTGACTTTGTCTCCTTATGTGTCTACGAGAATAAAAATATAACAAAGCAAGCTGCAAGAAAAAAATTACGTGTCAGAAATAGGCAAAGTTCTGAGGTGATAAGAGGAAATGTAATTATATTGTTGCAGACTTTTAAAACATCTTACGTGCTTCACAGTTGCATTCCGTGTACTGCCTGTCAGTTTTCACACAAGAGGGCGCTCTTGGAATTTTAAAAGAAATACTAGTCTATTAGGGCCTTTTTTACATGCACGTCTAGTTTTATATGCCGTTTTCAAAGCTATAATGATTTATTAAGGTTCTGTTTCAGAACCTCAGAAAATGGTGTCTTCCTTCTATGTTTACCTTCACAACGATTAATGCAAATAACTATTACTCTTACTACTTTTAACCACTAAATCCACTCAGTGAGAATGGCATAACCATGCTGATCTTGGTAATAGCTATGTAAATAGTGGGGGATTGCTCTTGTGTAAGATTTAATCTTTGAACAGTCAGTCATGAATGTGACCTAGCTGTAGTTTACTGACAAAGCAAATGCTTGTATTGAGAAAACATTATTACATTTCTAGTATCTGGAGAAAAGCATTTGCTTTTTGGCTAGGATAGAAAAAAAAAATAAAATCAACAGTTGAAGAGCTTGTAATGCACTAATAAAGTATGGTGATGCATTTGTGAAAGGTGGAAGTTTAATTTCCTACTGAGTTAATCTCATTTGTTGTCACTTGTGCATGATGATTTTTGAATGCTCAGTAGCCCAGTTACAATTTGAACTAAATGATGTGAAGCTGGAAGTCAGTCTAGGCCATCAGCATCACCCTCTGATACCCAGTTTCCTGGATAAGAAATGTTAAATGCTAGTGAGAGAACACCAGCCTTCTGGGAAGACCAATGTGTTAAATCTGGGTCTGGCATTATGGGGAGCAGGTTCTTCCACTTCTCCAGAAATGCAAATACTTTGCCACTGAGTTTCTTAGCCCTTGTTGACACTGTTTTTGAAGAGACAATGCTTGCTAAGCAGAATACAGAATCACAGAATTGTTCTGGTTAAAGAAGACCTTTAGGATCTTTGAGTCCAACTATTAACCCAACTCTACCAAGTCCAGTGCTAAACCATGTTCATAAATGGAGGGACAAACCCTAGTAAGCCAGATGTTAAAGCATTAATTTTGGAATGCAGTATTATTCTGGACATCTTGTGAGTATTGAGAAAGACACTATTTTTCTCTTCATGTCTGGGGTGTGCAATTCGTGTCCTGTAGATTAGTACAGGAAATTGTGGAGGAAATTGGTCTCATCCTCAATTACCTTCTCTGTGTTGCAAAATTACCATGTAAACAGCCATAACTAATCACATTACTAGTGCTAAAGATGCACAGACTTGAGAAGTTTCAGGATGTTTTTCAGTGTCTATAAAAATGAATGATTGCTTTACTAAAAGTATTTAACGTTCAACTTCTATTTTTCGCTGGTAATGAGTTCTGTGGCTTAGTAAGCTAATGTGTTAAAGAGTGTTTGCAGTTAAGTGACTTGTTTTGCTTCTTAGCTTCTGTCTTTCAGACTCAACGACTGCTCTTTTTCTTCCTGTGTTCATAAACTACAGATCTGGAAAGGACCTCTCTGACCACATCAACTATGTTGGTCCTTTTGGATGGATGATTGTCTAACTACTTCTTAACACCTTCAATAAGGCAGACTTTGCAGGCTAAACTACTGTATTTCATTACCATTTGAAAATGTTATCGTCATCAGTCTTGCTGAAACTTTAATCCTTTTACTACTTGCACTGTCCAGTGGCACAGAGAAGACTTACATGTATTTGAATCATATCACCTTGTCATTTCACCCTGGAATTAATCAGTATTTACCCTGGCCTTTCCTAGCAGGAGTGTTTTAAATTTCAAAATAATCTTTGGATATTTAATAGAAGTATATTTCAGTTTTGCCATTTTCATGTTCTTAATCAATCTGCCAGTCTGATTAGCTCAGTCTTAGGTTTCCTTTATAAGCCACCTAATCCAAAATTTCTCATTTGGTTTTATGTGCTCCAGTAATAGAAATCCAGTTCTTCTATTTGTTCTAAAATGAAGAGACCAGGACTGACTTCATACCATTTGCTGTCAGTTTAATAGCATCCTAATACTTTTGATAGTTGCCACTCCTTGCACAATGTAAATCAGTAATTTTATTTAATTGTTAAAGTTGTCAGTGCTTGTAGTTAACTTGGAAGTTGGTGATAATAGTTTGACACTTTCTGCGTATATGAAACTCCTCATAATTTCCCTTCATCTTGATGGGGACTATTTATCTTGGGATTGAAATTTCTGTAGTACCTATCTATCTTCTTTGCTTACCCTAAATAATTAGATGTTACA
Organism: Chaetura pelagica; assembly: GCF_000747805.2. NCBI lineage: Eukaryota > Metazoa > Chordata > Aves > Apodiformes > Apodidae > Chaetura > Chaetura pelagica. The sequence goes on from NW_009970724.1 coordinate 2,941,268, forward strand.
TCCGTATGTTGTTGCTCTACACTTTACTTAGCCTAGTGTTCTTCCCTTTTCAGTGGAGTTTTAAACATAATAATAAGCTCAAAATAATAGATTTTTATTTTTCTTTGAGGTTTTTCAGCTGTTTAATGTCAGATCAAAATGGATCTTGTTACAAAGCCGCTCGTCTTTTCCTATTTGTTTTACATTACCTGCTTTTCACCATGAATTGCACCAGTTCTGGCTTGTTTCACATTTCCTGAATCTTTATTTTATGTTTGTTGATCTGAGGCTTAGACAAGGACAACACATGAGAAACAATCAAAATGTTAATGTAATTTTAAATTACTTGAAGTCCAGCCTTTTGTGCTCTCTCTTTCTGGAGAATGACCTTCATTTTTGTCCCTGCTGGGAAGAAATCTTCCTTAGGCAACTACAGGCCATAGAATGCCAGAGGTTTTTAAGCAGAATTTGCCATTGATTTCTTCAGGGAGTTCCACTTAAAATGCAACATCACGGCAGAGCTCAGTCTAGTTACATATATCAAATGAAAGGATGCAGTTCACATATATTCTTGAGTCTAGTGTCTAATCTCCAGTGGCCACTAGAGGGAATGAGAGATCCCAGACTATTTCCATTTCAAAAGATTTTTTTTCCTCATTCATTTTAGATTCATCTCTTAAGAAATAACTGCTAATCTATATTAGCTCATCTGTATTAGCTAATCTATATTAGCACAATAGGCATGTGCATAAATGTTTGTAATTCTTAACTTCATTGTGTTTTCTAGCTCTTCAACAGACTTGAAGTTGGTCCCACAAAAAACTTGCAAACCATCAGTACAAGAATGAAAAGGGATTTTGATTAAAGAGGTGTGGGTCTTTTTTCCCCCTCTCAGAGAGCTCTAGAGCTACTGGCAAAATACTGGATCAGTGTTGCAAACTGTCGAGGCCTTCATTTATAATACTGTTACAGCCACTAATGACTACAGAAGAGTAGGCATTTTATGTTACTGAAAAATCTAAATTGCATTCCAGACAAGTTGACACTGATGCTCCAAAGTGCAGGTTTGCAAGATGATAATTCCTAATCTCAATAGAAAAGAGGTGTCAAATTCAATTTTACTGAGAGACTGATTGTAATTTGCCTTTTAACTCTTGGGTGCTACAGAAACAATCCACTTGATGTGGCTCTTAAAGTGTTTTCATGTTTTGTTCTTCCTGGACATAAACAGTGTACAGTTTCTAGTTACCCATTCTCTGTAAGGATGACTTAATCTTGCACAACCTCATTATTTTCTGTCTTTTAGCCGTCATTAATCTTGAAAGTGCACTGGGAATAGAGCATGGGGTTGTTTGAAATAGATAAGTGCTCCAAGAAATGAAGACTTCCTTTCTGGGGGAAGTCTTGGGGTGGGTGGGAAACAAGGGAAAAAAAAAGTATGATTTAGGCTTGCAAAAAGGTTAACAGGATGGGGAAAAAATACAAACCAAAGACTTTCTCGATTGAAATATAAAGTCATAAGACTCAGTAAAGTCTGTGTTTCTTTGTTTGAAGGTACTGGTGGAAAAACTAGGTTTTGAATGTTAGAGTAACTCAGGTTCTTCAGTGTATTTCCATAGCAGCTAATAGAAACGTGTGTGAATAGGGTTTGTGAGATTGGCCTTTCATCAGTGTGGACTTTGTCCTTTGTGTATCTAGAGTGATATACTAAGTGGTTTAGGATTCTAAAATACAAAAAATTAAAATATCTGATGTTATGTTCTAGAACATCTGTTGAGGTTCATATAATTTCAAACCCGAAGGGTTCAGAGAAGAAACATCCTAAGTGTATAATACAGCTAACACAACAAACCAAAAGCTTGTTTTAACACCCCTTTTGAAGGAGGAGTGATGTTAGGAAGAAAGTTCCAATGAGAAATCCAATAATGAGAGATTTTGGGGTGTTTTGGCAGCAGCTAGTGTAATAATGAAAAAGTGGTGAGTATGCTGTTACAGTCTTTTTAAGATGAATAATGTTACACTTAAAAAAGAGGCTTAGGATGAATTTACTGATAAAACAAGCCTTTATAATATCTTTGGTATATACAGTACTTCATGGCACTGGACAAAATTATCAAAAAAAGAAATACATGCATGTCATAAAATAACTTCAGGCTATCTTATGACTTTCAGAATACATACTAATTTAAGAAGAAAAGTTCTAGGTATCTTTTGTCCTCAAATAACTCTCCTAACCTCCCTATTTGTACAGTGTACATTTGGATCACTTGTGACTATTAACATGATCCAAATTGTTACCATGTGCAAACATTTACTAAGGCAGTGTGAGGTATAGTCTGTAGTTTGATGTAGTTTAAAATGCCAATTAAAAATGATGACTTATTTAATGCCAACAGGCCATACCCTGCAGTGCTTACTCAAGCAAAATTCTAATTGACTCCAGTGGGAGGTGAGCTGAAGTCAGAACAGTGAAGAAAGGAAGAGACATGACCTCAAATATTACTCCAGGCATCATAAGGGGAAACATTTTGTATTCCCTGGCACCAGTGAGGAACCTGTCTTGCTTACAGATAAAGACTGGAAAAGCAGGGATTTCTCTGCATATCCAGAGCTCCCTGCAATTTTAGCTCCCTTTAGGGAATGTTATTGCTGAAAGCTGACTTTTCATTGAAAACTACAGATTAAATAACAGTGAAATCACTCATGAGCTTGGATGTGTTTTCCCAAATGAATGGGGGAATGGTTAAATGGGGAGTAGGAGGGGCAACAGCATTAAAAAGTACCCACAAAAACTCAGATTTTGCAAGAATCTTTTTATTTTTGAAATGTCCTCATTTAGAAATGTTCTTCCAATTTTAAAGTGAAAGCCTGTAAACATTTGAACTGGAGATAAAGTATATACAGAAAAAAAGAAATTGCAAACAAGCAAAAAATATAATTTCTATCTCTTTTAGATTTTATGTGGGAGCATTCTGGTTCTGCATGTCCTGCTCCCAGCAGCTGGAAAAACCTATTATTTTCATCATGAGCTTGTAAGGTTTAAGAACATCACAGAATCATATAATAGAATTATAGAATGGTTTGAGTAAATAATCTAGTTCCAATCCCTCCAAACTGGTTGGGACATCTCCCACTGGACCAGGTTGATTCAAGCCCCATCCAACCTGGTCTTGAACACTCCAAGGGAGGGGGCATCCACAACCTCCCTGGGCAACCTGTTCCAGTGTCTCACCACCCTCACAGTAGAGAATTTCTTCCTGATCTCTAAATCTGTTGTACTTCTCTTGTCAATTATTTGGTTATTACTTTATGTGCTTTTTGAACTTAAACTCTGCAAGGTTTTGGTTGTTATAGACAAGTTGAATCTTCACTGGATTTATTCCTAAATGCTTTTGATAGTTCCAAAAACTCTAGTGAGCAAACCTGATTGATTAACATTAACTGATAGATTAGTTGGTTTGTTTGGGGTTTTTTTGCAGGTGGTAAGTTACTCCGTATTTGGTGTTTAATCTGTAAATTATGGTGTTTTGCTACCTTTAATAGTTGTTTTAATTCAGTAAACTGCTTTCATAATTTTACCACTACTAGATTTGAATCTGCACAGTGACTTTATTACAGTCTGATACACAATGAGAGGTGTGGCAAGATGCTAAGCCAAACAAGTAGGAAATACTTCAAGAAGTTTTGAAACCTAAAACAACAATTTAAAAAAACTTGACTTTTTTATCTACATATATATAAAAGTTAAAAGCTTAAATGTCTGACAAATCCATTTGTAATGAGTTATACACCTCCCTAGTAACTTCTGTTCTAACTCCTCCACTTTGTTTCCAGAAAACAGAAATATTTTTAGAATGAGGAGGAAAAGTAAGCTGTTTATATGATTGCTTCAAAGAGCTTTGTCATTTATTGCCAGAAATACTGTCTATTCTGTTAATTTACTATTGCATTGTGAGAAAATTGTCTTGCTCAGATTTACTGTCTTTGTGATATTATTTTTTAAAATGCCCCTTGAATTTTGCTAATTATCCTGAGGGATAATTAGATGATCTAGATATGGAATAAATAAACTGCTGTTTAAGTGCAGTTATTTTTCTAGCAGTGGAGATACCAGCTGTTGTTTTGTTGGTAGAAGATCTAACCAGTGGGTATGTGCATGTGAAAGGAACAGGATTGTTAAAGGCACATGTTTAGTGCAGGTTCATCTTTTTTATCCTTTTGAGCCTCCATACAAGAGGAAAAATGGCAACTCTGGATTGGAAGGTTGAGCATTGAATTTAGAGAAGGAGCAACTTTAACTCAGTTTTTATATATGACTTCTCCAATTCAGTGGTATCTTTCTAGTACAAAGAGCAAGCTGTTTGAAGCCCTTTTACCTCTGATAAATATTGGGTTTTTTCCTCCTCTTTTGTGACTTGTTTTTTAAATGATAGATATTTAAGAGTGGTGTTCAGTTAATTTAGAGCTCTTTACTCAATGCCATTTTAGACTAAGTTTAAATCACTGGAAATTTTTGCATTAGATTTTGGTATTAACAGTGTGTGTGTTGTATTTTTCAAGAAATATAATCTGGTAAGACTTTGTCTTCGATCACTGCTTAAAATGAGAAATGTGTAGTTAGTATAAATTATACTTTTCTTTAGTAGTGACTCAGACAATCATGATACCATATATGATGGTAACAGTAACAAACTGGACAATAACCTTCCATAGACTGTGTTTAAAATATAATTTTCATACAGATGTCTCTGTGGTAGTAATTTTTAAAAATTTAGTAAAAATCTACATGTGTACTGCTTAATCCTGTGATTACAGAGAACTAAATTTAAATTAGTAGTTTTAATGTCAGTACACATTTTTATAAAGGTTGTAGTTTTGCTTTAATTTTTTTTTAAACTTGTGGTAGGAATTTTCACATTACTGTTGACTGTTGAGATTATTTCCCAAAGAATGAAGTGTACTGCTTCTGTTCTTTCATGGAGTCACTTGCATAAGGAGAGGTGGGTTTTCAATTTCATTATCTAAAGAAAATTGTCACCAGTCATATACTGCACTAAAATGCAGTACTTTGGTGTAGTGATCAGTGAAAATAAAAAACCTCACAACTTACCACACTGAAATTAAAATTCACTTTAAAATGTGAGCAAGCTCTCACTAATCATATTCATAGTACTTATTCAGTATTTCCATATCAAAGACCTACTAAATAACTGTGTGTCTTAAAAAAGGAAGTGGAATGGCAAGTCACTAATTGTATACAGGCCTAGAACTTGGATGTAATTTGGTGGTGGTGGTGTTGTTCTGTCTTTTAGCACGGAGTTGACACGTATTTGAGTATCTACTAATCAGGGAATGGTTCATGTAACAGAACTGGTTTTGTGGGACATTTTTTCTACTGGATTTTTGTTTTCTGTATCTGAAAATTTAATTTATTGTATCAAGAATCAATTTAAATAGACTTTGAATTCAGGACCAACTTTGGCCTCTCTGACTTAAAACCTAAACAGCTTTATCCTTCTGTGTTTTTTTTTGTTTTGTTTTGGGTTTTGTTTGTTTTCCACAGATGTGTAATAGTTTCAAGTACTTAAAAAAGCCAGTGATTTAAATAGTCATTTTTCTCCTGATCTTTTTGTTGGTTCCTGAATTTCAACAGTGATGGTGAAATGATGAAAACTCTGCAGATTGTTTTTGTAAATTTTTTTTAATGATTGACTTCAGTGTAAACTGTTTGAGATTCTTTTGCTTTTAGCTACAGTCTTTAGCTTCAGCTGATTACATCCAGTGCTCTTTGTGGAGATTGTATTTGAGTGCATATCCCAAGATTTAATTGTGAGTGTGGATGTCTTCAGTGCAAGAGACTGAACTTGCACCAAAGTGAAGTACTTCTGCTGACATTAGAGTTCTCTGGTGATTGTAGAATCAAGGGTGTTTTTAAGTGTGTTCCAGGAGGTCAGGAGCAGATGTTTCTGCAGGCTAAAATATATTCAGTTAAAACTTACACCTTCTGTAGCTGTATCTTATGGAAGGTCTTGCAGCCACTCAGGAAATCCTGTCTAAAAACCACCTGAAAGTTACCACATGAGCAGTCTTGTCTAGCTGACCGCTCAAGTGCAGAGAGCTTTGGGCTTCCAGAATACAAGTAAAATATTAGTGAAGCTAAAACTAAAGATGTTTTGCCAATATTTTATAGATACTTTTTTTTTCCCCTCACCCTGAAAGTTTGCTCCCTGGTCTTGTGTGTAGCCCCTCAAAAGATTTATTTGTCAACTAAAATGCCTTTAAATGAGTTTGCTCACCTACAATGCAGCTTATTTCCAAGACAGGCCAAGTGAAATGTGTCCTACCAGTAATGACTGTAGGGAGAACAAACAGACAAAAGATGGAACTGTGTTTGTGGCAGTCATTCATCACAAAGGGCAACACATGTGGAATTTATTCTCATTACTTTTACAGACTGGACACTGGTCACTGTTCTTTTTTGCTCTGGTTGTGCAGTTTTGTTGTTTGATCTTTTCTATTGAGCATCCTTTTATGTTTCTTAGAGATTGGAAATGTTGTATTCTGCATTTGTTCAGTTTAAAGAAAAATAATGATATTTGTTTCATAGTAACTATGTAATCTAATCCATATTAAACACTGCAACTGTACATGTAGACTAGTTTCCAAGGAAACAGCATCCCCTCCCCTGCCCCTGAACCCCTTCTTGAAATTTTGAAAGCGAAGTGTCTTAATTTAATCACCTTCTGTTGTTGCCATCCTCAGATTCCCAGCAAAATTATAGACTTTTAAATGTTAGCAACACTGTTTTGAACTTTAAGATGCAATCCAAATGATTTAAGATACTTCAATGGTATTGGAACAAATTACTGCCTTCATTATGACAGACAGCAGATGAGTACATTATAGTACTTAGTCTCAGCTTCTTTAACTAAAACACTGTGATTGTTTTCTATCCAGTAGTTCTGTAATTACTCTTCCTTTATGTTCTCTGGAAGAATTATGATGGCAGGTTTTTTGGTCTCTTTAAATGGCAAAATCAAAATAATTCTTGGACATTGTTAGGAAGATGATAAATTGTTTAATTTATATATCAATATGAGTAGAATGGTGGTTTAAATTAGTAAAATTTGTTACCTTACTTACTTTGTTTACCATACTTTGTTACCTTCTATAACTATGTTCTTGGTTTTCTTCCCGTTTGATTTTATTTTTTTATTCCATTGAGAGATTTCTCGTAGTAGATTTCAAAAAGTTGAGCATATTTACTAGATTGCTGATAGGATCTAAGCTTGTAATTCTGAGGAATATCAAATACCTAACAGTTTAATCACTAGGTACTCACTTTGGCTTACTAGGTTAAGTAAATGCACATTTGATGCCTTTATTAGAAAGGATCAACTAAGGTTTTAATTAACATGCCTTGGTACAGGATTCCCCCTCCAGGGTTTGCAGGGATCAGAAGCTGTTTTGCTAAAGTTTCACATCATCCAGAAGGGTTTATATAAGAATTCCTTGCACACGTGTTGTTCAACTTGCTTCCTGGTTCCAGAATTTCCAACTATGCAATTTTGCTGCATGTGTTGGCTGGATTTTCCACTGATCAGATCTAAAGTGTGGGAAGTCGTCTTCTCCAAGCAGCTGTACTTTCATTGGTATGTTGATGAAATTCTCATTGATTTCAGATCAACTGCTGATAAACCAGAACACTTTGGCTCTTGTACTGTCTTCTTTGAGAGCTAGTGAAGATGTGGTGTCTACAAGATCTCCCTATTTTCTTGATTAAAATAGGCATAAAGCTAGTGCTGATAAAAGATGACATTTAAGAGAGCTGTGATCTTAATTGCCTACTGGGAGAGAAAGGATTTAGAAACTATTTTCATTCAAATACATTTGAATTTCTAATGAAGTGTTTGGAGTAACCAGGACATATTGGGGCAAAATGTCAGCATTTTTATATATGAAGGGTCAGATACCTTTGAAGACAGGTATTAAATAACATACTACTGGTATTTCATCAGTGCTTTGCTTCTGAAGGAGCTCTCAATGAGGTGTTGCATCCGCATCCTGATGCAGGCACAACTGTCTGAAGCAGTTGAATCTGGGACCTACAACTTGATGCATGGGCTCCACTGTTTCATCTGGAGCCAGCTTCTGAGGACACAAACTGGGGGGAGGATGTGGGGAAGAAGGGGCTGTTATTCTCCTGGGGTGCTGAAATGATCCCATGTCATCAAAAGAAAAGTGTTTTCATAGAAGAATTGCTGAGAAAAAGCCTAGTACTTAGTGTAAGCATGTGTATACAGACTCCAGACTATGTTGATAAATACCAGATCTTAGCTTACAGAAGTCTCCAGAAGCCTGATAAAGTTAAAAACACTTTTCCAAGGACTCTTTGCCATTGCTTTGAATAACTCCTAAGGAAATTACTCAAAGGGCTTGGAGAACTGGGATGGTAAAGAATGTAGTGCAGAAGTAATTGATCCTTCTGGTTTATTAGGTTGTGTCCCTGTTGTGGAAGTTTTGTCAATAATAATAACACTGTGGAGATGTCTGTCTGCAGTTAGTCTGTAGCTAGATCAAACATTTCATGGAGTTCTAGCTACATGAGTTCTCCTTGAAGAAGGTGATGTATTATTTAATTTGTAACCAAGAGCTGGGACAACTTGAAGTATAGCATTGTTATTTATCTTTGCTATTTCAGTAAAAAACCCACTGCTTATATGCAGCACTAGCCTGCATTTCTGAAAATCTGGCTTGTATACAGTTGATAATGATTTTGGAATATTTTCAGAGTAGAATTAAACATGTAGCCTTTTAATTTTATTTGAAAATGTAAGGTATTTGAGGGAAACCCTTCAACATTGAGTTCATGCTTGCATTTTTTAATACAAGAATTCCATTTGTATGTTATAATTTTTAAAAATGCACTTGTTATTAAATACGAGTTTAACACAAGGAAAAAACTTCCTCAGTAGGTGTCAAGGTTACAACAGTCTCTCTTGTTTGTCTAGTGATAATAAAGGTCTGTTTGCCTGGACCCAGTGTTTTGTGTTAGCTCACAGTTAGCAAGCAGGCTGCTTCAGGTTGCTCTTTATAGTTGTTTGAACGCTGGACAGTTAAATTGATCCTATGTTGACATTCTAAATGTTTCAGCAACCCCATATAAAAATCTGTTGCTGCAATTTGTATGCAAGTTTTCCTGCATTAGGAACGTTGTTCAAAGTGGTCTCTGATGGTTTCCTTTTCTAACCTTCATATGATGAATTAAACTTTGAGTCCTAAGTATCTGATTGTGCTGACCTTCACTTCAAGGAGGCTTTTTTATTTAAGGTCTCAGCCTTCCATCAGACAGAAACATTATCGTCAATGAAACAGAAGAAACACAGTCTTGCATTCGCTGCTTACTTGGACAGAAGTATTCATAAATGTACAGCTCTTAATTTGACAAATATACACAGTCTGTTGACTACATTTATTTTTAAAAATATACTGCAGTGAGGGTTGTCCCAATTAAAAAGAAAGTATTTGGTAGATGAGTTGGGAAGCAGAATGACTTTGTAGTGTTTATAGGAGCTCTGCCAAGAATTGGCAGAAAAATGCTTGTTGTTTGTTTGCATCTTTTGAACTGAGAAGGTAAAGATTTTTACTTTAGCAGAATAAAATATGAGACTGCCTTAGCCAATGATGGAATGGATATATTCTGGAATGTAATTCTTTGTGGCCTCTGTCTTGAAAATGCAAATAAAGGCAGAAGAAATTTGGTGACCAATGACAATCAGTGTTGAATTGCTTATTTAGGGATTCAGCCATAAAATAAAATTATGCGTTATTTTCTGGAAGTTTCAAAACTCTTGTCCAGGAGTGCCTGTATAGTGTATACGATACAGTGTATTCAAACTATGTTCTGAATAGTTCAGGACAATACTAAGGAAAGTCATCCTGCAAATCAGGAGATCAGAATATGGTGATGGACCTGGTGTTTTATTTCTCTCACTGTCAGTCATAAAGTCATGGGCTTCCAGTATGTTTACCAAAGTGCTAGTGTCTTCATCTTGGACTCTTCAAGTGGGCTCCAGTGAGCTGCATTCAGCACATCAGTCTCAGTGTACTTGATGCTTCATTAACGTGGTGGGGAATGAGGCTTCTAGCCCAATATTTGTATGACATTAGTAAGAGAAAGCAAAGAAACCCTTTGAACTGTATGCAATTTAGACCTTGTAGGAACTGGAGACTGGAGGTAGTTATTTACATTTGTTTCAGATGAACTATTTCCTGTCCTTCCTAAAGGGAATAATCTTATCCCCCTTTCTCCTTTGACAGCCATCTATTTTACTCTTCCACTTTTTAAAACGAAAAGAACAGTAGGAAGGAAAGAGAAAAAAATCTGTTTTGCAAATGCTTGGGGTGTCTGGACACCCAAGATGGCTAAGGAGTGCACTCCCTTCTTACATCTCATGATCTGCATCCAGAGTAACAAAGGGAACCCATGGGGTAGAAGTTCAAGGATATTCTGAACTAGAGAAGATGGTAAGGTCTAGAGGGGAAAAAACGTCCCCAGAAATTTCCTTGTCCAAGTACTCTGCCACTTACAGTAAAGGAGATTTGGCTCTAATCTGCCACAGTGGTAGGTTTAATTTTGGGCTTATTCTTAATGAGAATTTAGCCTCACATTTAAGTCTGGTTCAGAGATTTCTATGGACACACTGGCAAAAAACTTAAAGTGAGATTAAATTTTTAGTCAATAGGGTTGCTCTTTTTTATTCATTAAAACAAGGCAGGACACCTCCATGAAAAGAGTTGATTAAAACCATGTTTTCTTGGCTGTGTTGTCCAATCTTGATGATTTTTATGCTTGAAATAGTTGCAAATTAATAGCTGGCAATAAATACTTAATCAGTGTGTGTGGTGACTGACAGATTAAGCACTAGGGATTCCAATGGAGATTAGACCACACAGCCTGAAAATGCAGCTGTCCATCCTATTTCATGTCATGCTGCTGAGTTTAGCTGCCTTATGTTTCACATAAACCCAGGAGCTGTTATATCATATTTTCTTTTTTTTTTTTTTTTCTTTTAAGTCCCATTTTCTCATTTATTTGCTTTACAGTGGTGCTTTTGGTACCATTCATCCTTGTGAAGGTCAAACAATATCTGATGCAGCAAAAACACGAAAGGCAATATAAGGCTGTGTGCCTACTACATGAGTTAGATGAGTAGCCTTTGGTTGAGTCTCAGAGAGGAGGAGAAAAAGCTAAAGAATTTGAGAGTGGGAGTTGAAGTGAGACAACTTGGTGACAGAATAAAATTAGGAAAGCAGGCATGGAAGACTAAATGAGGCATGACTTTGGGTAAGTTGTCATATGTATCTGATACTTGTCAGAGCTGCCACCTTTCAGTTGGGTTGCTCATAGTTTTCACAGCACTCTCACATAGTTTACTAGATAATGTTTATATATTCATCTCAGATGCACTGCATAAGTATGCATATGAATTCATGTAGAACAAGTAAAAGTCATAAAAGAAATATGTCCTGCCCTGAGGCCTTAAAATCAACGTGGGGAGAAGTGAATTATGTGCATACACTCAGCAAAGTGAAGGAAAATAATGAATTCACTTTCACCAACCAAAAGCAAGACTGCATCCAATTCTCAACAAAACTATCCATATGTAACTGATCACTGCTAGTCAGCAATGCAGCAGGGTCTGCTGAACAGTAACAAATGCTGCTAATAAGGCTAGTAATATTACCAAGAACAGACCTTGCCTCTGTAGCAAACATGTCATTAGTGACTCTTCTTGGTTTTCACTGCACCCAAGGGATGGAGCATTGGAACAGAGCCCTGGGGAGATGTTGGGCTTGCATCACTCTGAGTATTTCAGAAGAAATTGCTGCTTTTCTTGAAATATCTGCCTCCTAGTTTTAGGAGATGCTCTTTAACTGGTATATGCCGGAGGTGTGGAATGAAGAATTCCTTAGTCTGTTTCTTTTCCTCAGTGAAATTAGGGGTAGTTTTTATTACATAGAGCTCTGAATTAATACAATTATTATATTATATGTCATGCATCAGGATTTCTGTGAATTGCTTGCCTGGAATGAATTCCTCTTCTGCACTTTGCCTGTTTCCCTTATGTATTTTGACTCTGGTGAAAGCAGAATTCCTTGTGAGCATCAAAACCAGATACCAGCTGGCATCTAGATAAATAAATAGGTCAGGTCAGCACAATCTTCAGGAAGCTGGTGCAGAGTTCCCTTGCATGTCTGCCTAGTGACTTGCTCGGAGGTCTGTGAGTGTTCAGGTTTTTCCTCTGGCAGAATCTCTCAGAGTGTGTCAACTTTGTGCTGCGGAGGTGTGCTTTGACTTTTGGAAATATATAGACTTCCTTTTGCTCATTAGCTTCTAGTCATTGCAGAGGCTTTGTGTAACATTGGTGCATTGACTTTTTCCCCCCCCTGTAGTTATAGTAGATTAAGTATTTCACTTCTCAAATAAAATGTAAAACTTAAGTCTTTCAGCTTGATATAGGTTATTTGGGTTAAACATGTTGCCAGCTAAAATGTGTGCATTACTATGCAAAAAGAATTTAATGTTAGAATTAGTCTTTCTCAAGTAACCCCTTATGTCCGATCCTTATTATAATTCCAAGGAGAAAATGTTTTGTCTCTATTTCCTCTGGATTGAGTTATCGTTTGCCAACACATCTCTCTGCCTAAACTGTTTTATTTTGGTGCATTTGGGAATTATGGCAAGGTAACTTTTTTCTTCATTTGGCCTTTCACAGACTCAAGATTTCTTGAGTATAATATTTCTAATATTTTAATATTATAAAGAGCTTTGCAAAAGGCTTTCAATTTCTTCATTTGTAGGTTGCAGTACTTAATCTAGTACGTATAAAATGAGATTTTAAACTAGGCAACTCTAGTGCTATAAACACCTTCTTGGGACACAGCCAGACTTCTTGGTTTCCACAAGATTTACAAATGCACAGAGAAGATCTTTGGATGATTGATACCTTTTTTTATCCAAGGCAATGAAGTCCATTGTCTTGTAAATCTTCCGTATTAGTGTGCTTTAACAGTTATTGAGAGAAGAGAGGAACCCTGCAGACTGAGTAATGGACCGTAGCTGCTTAAAGTAAAGACTTGATGTGAGCCAGCAGGGGCTGAAGTAGGACCTCTGGCACCCAAAGCACCTTCTATGTAATCCAACCAAAGAGGAATTCTTATAGCAGTAGTGAATTGTTCTCACTAACTCGTGCCAGCAGCAGAGGATGGAACTACAACTGAGATCTCTGCTGGGAAGAGAGGTGTGGTGGCACCTGTGACCCCCAGCCTGCAGTGGCGATACACTGTTTGGCAGGACCATACACTAGCAGTCTTTCCATTGTTGAGTCCTGTCTGGAGACAGATTTCTGTACTCTACCATGAATTCAGCCATATTATCCTACTGCAAGGCCCTCTCTTGTGAATGTGTCCTACCCTTCTGTTTTCATCATTCTTTCTGGCTTAAATACACTTAAAATTTTTTCTGTGTATTTATATAATAAATACAAGTGTTTTAATCAAAACCTATCTCATTTTGAATGTGTTAATATTTCACAGTTGAAATTGTGTTGGAAACTGCTAGTGACTCAAAATTTATTTAATAAAAAAATTGAAAATTTTAAGCAATTCTGAATCTATCGTTTCAGACAAGAGGAAATTCTTGATAGAATTGAATTTTAGAAAACTCTATTTTCTTTTGTGGTCTGCTGATCAAGTCTTAAGAGCTTATTTTATCATCTTCAGCATTCCCAGCTCTGACTTGTTTTGCCATGAATGAAATTACTTGATCTTGTGTGAAATATATCCCAGTCCTCTGCAAACAGATGTAGCTTTGCTGCTATGTAATTTACCTTGAATGACTGACCCTGTCTTCAAGAGTAGTTGAAGACAGGCCTTCTACTTTAAGGGCTGACATTCAGCATAATGCCTTTAAGCAATGTAAAAATATACTTGTTCTAATTTTAAATTCTGATTTTGGTTTTGCTGCTTGCCTGGTATGGACTAACTTTACAACATCTGACCATTTGGCCAGCTATCTGTAGGGCTCTTCCTGTGTTGTGCTAATGTCTCTCCTTCTGCTTATACTGGACGGACAGCATTATATGAGTTATTGCTGTTCACTGGGCTCAGGTGTCTTTTGTCATGCCTGAGATTTCTGTAGCATCCATTGTTCATATTACAAACATGTGTGAATAAATATTTAGAGAATTTCCTTTCTCAGTGATAATTTCTCTCAGAGATTCAGCTACCACCACATCTAATTGTGCCTTGTGCCCTTACCTCCTAGTGTTAAGACACAGGGAAGTCTTTCTGTGCTTGGGAACTTTTTTTTTCATTCTGAAAAGATGCTGGATATAAGACTAAAACTTTCGTTCTTCATTATGTCTTTGATTCATCCTAGCATCTCCCCTCTTAGGGGCATACAACTGTTTCAGCTATTTGTTAAATGGAAGAATTAATAGTACTGTTTAGCTGCTACATTTTGATGCTGCAAGGTTGTAGTGGATGGGAAGACAGTTATGTGTATCTCAATCTTTTTTTCTTGTCATTACTTTTTTTTTTAATTTAAAAAAAAAGATGTTTCACTGGTGATTTATAATCTCTTTCCACTAGACTGGTTTCTTGTCCTTGAACCAAACTTTTCACACTCAAACATTACTGCAAGACATTCCTTTTCAATCAGTTGTATATTTTTCTTCTGGTTAGAGTGACCTTCATACGCAAGGTGCTGACTGTCCTTTTCTAGGATTGATCCTTCAAGCCCCAGCTCCCTGGCATCATGTTGTGTGATTGCCTTTTCATTCACGTAGTGCTTCAAGGTGGGGATGATTGGTAATAAGCTTCATGCTACCTCTGAAGGCTATATCAAGTTGAAAGAGACATGTTCAGGCTGCATCTTTATATTGCATCTGCTGCCTCTCTCATAGGAATATTTTGCTTGTTTTAGCATTGCTAGGAGCACCCATTCTCTTGTTTTAACTGAAGGCAGTGGCTGTGTATGTAATTATATTTTTTGCCCTTCCTTTGGTTTTGTGATTATTTAATTTGGTTTGTCTGACAGTAGCTTTGTGTTATTTTCTTTTGTAGTTCTGAGGAAATGTGCTTGGTGCAGCACATGGTCTAATGTTCATATTGCATTTAGTTGTCTGGACTTTGTGTATTTGTGTCCTTTCTCTATACCCAATACTGACTTTGCTTTCACTGCATTAATGTTATACGTGCCAAATGTTATCTTCTAAGCCTCTGATTCCTGTTGCTTCCTACTTCAATATTGTGCACTATTTTCATGTGTGGAAGTTGTGATGTAATTATTCCCTTTACCACAGTGCACATTGTCAATTATGCAAAACACTGCATAGTTATCTTGGGTGTTTTTTCTTCCCAATTCTCACACTTTTTGTATTGAGCTCATCTGTGTGTTGTGTGTGTGCATTTGATTTTTGTTTCTTTCTTACTTTCTGAGGTACTGGATGAATAGACTCCAAACCTGTACCCACACATTTATTTCTGTTTGGATGTGGCCTTGCTCACTGGCTTTGCATGTATCTGTAGGTCTTAATAGAGTTCCTAGGTATTCTGATTTTTTCCTGTATTTTTTATTTCCCCTTAATTATCCCTTGCACATTAGCTCATCTTTTTAAGATTTCATAATAACATGACTTGGCTGTTCCACGCAGATTGGCAACCTACCAATCTGCTTTTTCTCCAAATTCATAATTGCACTTTGTTGGCATATGATGCACATTGTGGATTGAAAATCCTTCTAAAATTGTATATAGATCCTCCCAGTTTGTGCTGAAAAATCAAAATGCTGCTTATAGCCTGTGGCAACCATTGTCCATTAAGAATGATAATGTGACTACCCTTATTCTAGTTCTTTCTCTAGCTTCACTGAAATTTTTCATTGTGATCGGGGGATTTCCTGTTTCTAACTAAATTCTTTTCATGTTTGTCTGCTCAGGGAAAATAACTCTGGTACATTGCCATGATCATTGTTTGCTTTTGTGTGTGTGTGCAGGAGGGGAGATTCAGTATTGGCTTCTGATACCAGGTATCTGAAGGAGATAGTTCCTTTCTGTCACCAAATTCACTGCAGGAGAATAAAAGGAGACAGAGTATAATACTTGAGATTTTTCCCTTGTTTGTGTTATCCCATCTCATTTAAACCATTTAAAATTAAATATCTAGATGTTGCCTTATACATCAATATGCCATAAAATCTTCCATCAGGTAACAGTATAATCATAAAACAGCAAGCTTTTATTCTCTTTTCAGATAAGGTAAATAATTTTAATACAATTAGTTGGAAAGAGATTGGTTACCTCATTAATGAACACTTGTATAAGCTTGGAGACTGAAAACCTTGTATAACCTTGGAGAATGAAAAATTTAATTGAACTGCAAAATTGGTGGTAGCGATGGTTGTCGTTGTTCACACTCAGCTTTATTATTGTAGCTGCACGCTGAGCTGTTTCCCTTCCTTGCCTGTACTTGAACATTTTCTCTGCACACAACAGTATGAACAACTTGCATTTTTTTAAAAGAACATAAACATATTACTCGATTAGACCAATGGTCCATGTAGCCCATTGCTCTGTTCCAATAGCAGCAGCACTCCCTTGTAATCCCCAGCATCCATTGTCACTGGCTTAGGGAAGTTGGAGATACATTCCTGTCTCTTTTCTTTATCATCTGTTTATGGACAGATTTTTGCAAGAATTTATTCTCCTTTTGCTATAAGATACGTTGGTTGAAGCCTATCAGCATTGAACTACTTTACTATCTGTTAGCCTGTGCACCTGCTCTTAAATGGTTTGCCTTCTTTTGCATTGGGTATAATTTGCAGTGCTCACTTGTTTATGACCACTGAGTATTTCAGAAGTCAAATCTTTTTCTAATTCTACCTGTTATCCAGCACTATCACATTTGATAGTATTTATTCTAATTCTGCAGCACCTCTGGATCATGTGCATAGGTTAGTCTCCATAAAGGTCCCAGTGATTTCCTCTATGATTCACTCGAGCATGAATTTGGAGTCTGTTTTAGTGTTTGTGTCCAATTCTCTTGGCTGGTCCTCAGGATCCTTTGCAGGGGGATGCCACAGGCTGTCCTCTGCTCTGTCCCCTGTTACAGCTTTTACTGGAGGATGTGGTCCAAAGTGTGTGTTCCATGTGTGTGGATCATGGTGCAGCAGGTGGGGAGAGGCCATTGTATCTCTGCCTATACTAAACCTTACTCGGCTGCCTGATCCACATTGTTTCTCCCTGAGCAGGGCTGAATCTGTATAGGTCCTCTTCTGCTTGTGGTCATGGGCAGAAGTGGGAAAGGACACTGTTTTTACTAAAATTTACCTTCAACCATTCCTTGAATTTTAAAGTTAGTTATTCCTAAAGATAATTCCCCAGCCTTGTAATTGAACTCTCACCTTAGAGCTCACCTCTTGTTTTGGGTTTTTTTTGTTTGTTTGTTCTTTTTTTGTTTTTTTTCCAGATTGAGTGACTGAGTTATGTTGTGATTTTCATCTTAGCAGTGTCCTCAAATAATCTCTACTGATCAGAGACAAGCTTTTTTTTTTTTTTTTTCAATTGTGGAAACAGATAAAATTTGTTTTAATCAAGCAAATTCAATTTCGTTGTTCCTCTTCTTTGATCTTAAGAGAGCACTTTCCCTTAATTCCAGTTTATCTAAACTCTGTGGCTCCCTAGGGCATATGCATAAGCTTGTGTGATAGAATTACACTTGTCACTAACTGTAAGAGTCTTCCTTGGTTTGACCCTGTTTATCGTAGAATCATAGAATTGTCATAGAATTATATAATTTGGTAGAGACATTTTTATAAGTGATGTGGTTACTATGACTTGTCATGACATCACTCCTGATGTTAAATAATATTTTCCATAGCATGTCAGAAGTAGACTGGGATTGTCTTTCTCCCTAAAAGTATTTGCTCTAACCTTACCTTGTTAAGTACCTGTGTTTTGTAAAAACATCTTATTTAAAAAGCCTAATTGATTTTGGCTGCAAAATTCACACACTGTTGCAAGCATGTAAATGTCATTCATAAAACTTAATTAAGGACAAGAAGTTCTTGTTCAAGTTGGTCTTCAAATGAAGAGCAAGAAGTGCAGTGATTGTTCCAGAGAGCTTAAAAATGAACCTTATATGCATATTTCCATTAAAATATGGGAAGTTCTTTTCACAGGTAAGCAAATGTTAGGCTTCTATGAAAAATAAATTCCAAAGCAGAACAACTCCATAATATATTTACTCTGGGGTTGGTCTGGCTTGATAGAAGGAAATTCATGCTTACTAAATAATATTCCCTGGACTGGATCACTTAGTTCTGTGCATGCATTTAGTAGTGAAGACTTTCTTTTAAGATTTGATCTATAGCTTCCTTATGTTAGAAAAGTTACATGCTATTAGATTTGAACTCTGTCCCTGTGATAATTTGACCATTCCAGGGCATGCATGTAAAGACAGATTTGGTTTATACAAATGTTCAAGTTGTATACAACTTGAAAACTGCAGCTTTTGATGTTTGGGTTTTTTTGTTTGTTTTGTGTGTGGTGGGGATTTTTTTGGTTGGTTTGTTTGTTTTGTTGTTGTTGTTTTTTGGTCTGTGAATAGAGACAATCTCTGAAATTCTGACAAAGCAGAAGAACAAAAGGAAGCCAGATCTGGCTTAAATGATCTTATTACATAGGAAAGTTGCAAAGATCCAGCCCAACTTAATTATATGGGAGGAAGGGGTTAGAGGGTGATTATATTTTAATTTTTTTCAGTATTTGACTTTTGTGAAAAGGCAGAGCAAGGAATGACAGACTGGGAGAAGAAAGGTGTTTCACTTCCATTTCTATCAGACAAGGGTTTGTAGACCTCAAAACTGCATGGAGTCCTGAAGAGAATGAAGCAATGGGCAGATGAACTGGATGGAAGTGGTAACAAACAGAAGTAGCTCCCAGTGGGGTTTCTGAAAGAAAAACTGGGGTGAACGTGGCAAGGAGAGGATGAAGTAGATTTCTGCAGACTGTAACAATATCTTCTTTATTTGGCTGGAAGAGGATCCAATTAAATGAATCAAAGGAATAAAACCTTTGGGGAAATTAGGATAAATTTGGCTGCAGCTTTTTTGGGGATTTTGAAATTACATTTTAGCATCTGTGGGGAAGAAAAATTATCAATGTGGAAATAATAGGGACCCAAACTAGTTTGTACTGATTCACACACAACATATGTACTTTGGGAATGCTATATAGGAAGTAGCTTTGAGATGCTGAAAAGGTTTCTTGAAAGAGGAGAGTCAAAGATGACCCCCTGACTATGGAACCAAGTATTGCAACTGCAGTGATTATTTGCAGAAATGTTCAGTAGTATTGACCAAGCTCTATTGATTATTTCTCACACATATACTGTGGATTCAGAGAGCAAGAAGAATAAAGAAAATGTGGGGGGTTTTGTTTGTTTGGGGTTTTTTTTGGTGGTTGGTTTGTTTTGTTTGGGGTTTTATTTTTTTTAATAAAACTTGTTTTATATTTATGTATATGTCTGTGTAGCACTATCATTTTTTGCAAAATTACAAAATCAAAGTCTTAATGTTGGAAAATATGTACAAACGCACATTATTTTCGTTCTGCATTTCATTACCCTCCCATTTTTGTCCCCTAATATTCCTGTTGTAAAGAAAGATATTACATTAATTAGTTGATGGTGTGTAACAAAGGTATTCAGGGCATGGAAGTTAAAGGTTCTCTAGAACTGGATTGTAGATCATCATAACAGCATAATTTCAAGAAATTTATGTACAATAAGGTCAATAATACACTGGGAAATGATGTTTAATTTTTCTTTAAAGTTTAAAAAACCCTATTTAGTGCTTTGTCATAAGCTAGCAGCAGGGTAAATTATAGTTATATTAAACTGTACTTGCTATATAAATCACAAATCTTACTAGTAAAGAATTAATATCAACTGTATCATAACTGGTATTTTTAAAGCTGCTTTTAGCTCTGAATAAGGATCTCTCTCTAGAAAGAGCATTTCTGAGTGGTAGTGAAACGAATTGTTAACACTTTATAAAAGAGAAAATGTCTTAGTTGTGGAACAGGAAAGTTTTATAGGAAGGACTGCTTCTTTTCCTTGATCTATGGCCCTCACTCTACTTCTTTTAAAAAAAAAAAAAAATTTAATAAAGGGAAGACCTGGTTATATCACAAAAGGACACGGATGTCTTGTTTTCTCACTTCCATTGGCTGTTTGGGTACAAATGTATGAAACTGACTTCTCAGATGTGGACTAATAATAAGAAAGTCAAGGAGAGAGAATTTAAAAATTTTTTTCTTTCCTCCAGCATATAAAATATGTTTGGTATGTTTCTGAGACAAGAGACAAATTGCTCAGTTGCATGCTCCAAGACTTCACTCCTGCTGTCTAATGAAGTAGAACATGACACAGAAGAAAAATACACCTTTCTCATTAGTTTGTTGTATCACATTAATTTTCTTTTGGATTCTTTCAGTGTATTGACAACCTTAAAAAGGAGTCTATGCAAACACTAAAAGGTGGTTTGCAATATATGTTGGTTTTGTTTTTTATTTGTTTGGGTTTTTTTGCTCCTCCTATGTTCCCTTTGTGGTTACACTTAGTTAATCTTTTCTTGCAGACCTCATGCCCATTTTCTCCTCCCCACAATAGATTTGGAAATGCTACATGAAGATCACTTTAATCTTAAAAAATAGTTTATTCTACTGTGTCTTAGCACATTGTATCCTCTCTTATCCTAGGACTTACATATGTCAGTTCTTGCTCTTATGTGTTGTGAGGTCTTTGAAAGCAATTCAAGACTATCCTCCTTCACTGCTGCTGGTAGCTTTGGTCTGAGAGAATTATGTTCCTCTTTTCTTACAGTGCTGCTAATTTCTAAAGACTTCCAAATTTGTTGCAGTTAGCCTTGATCAGAGACAGATACAAACAGACCTTTTGGCTGGACACTTATGTTTGTTTAAGCTCCTCAATTAGAGAAGAAGAACACATAATGATCGTGTGTAATGCAAAAGAATAAAACAAATAATTTCCAAAACTTCTTTAATTTTTTAGATGCTTTCCATTAGGTTAACAGATGTGTTGTTCTCTGTTTTTCCAAGATATTTCAAATTCTGTTTCTACATTTTTAATGTTTCTGTAAGCCAAAATGTGTAGTATTAGACACAATTAAATTTAATGTTCTTGATGTCTTAAAGAGCAAACATTTTTATGTCAGTCTTTTTTTTTTTCTTTACCTGTTTGTTTTCTCATTTGGAAGGTGTTTTATTGCTGCCTTTGTAGGGATGAGAGATGGTTGTGAAGAAAGATTAACCTTATAGTGTCTTTGACCTGTTTTTTTTGTCAGCAATGGAGAGGTCCATAACATAGCCTATTCCTACTAGCATTTGTTGTGTTTAGTTTGAGAAAATAAAAGAAAAAATCCCCCCAATATTGTATCAATCCAAGACAGCTATTGTGTGTTGCATCAGATGTATGGTATTCCAGAGTAGAGGCTGTATTCCGAGTAGACAAAAAACAGATTTTAAAAATACCTTATGTTATGCCTTTTTTTCTTTTTAATTTTTTTTATATATGTGATGTATTGAGTAGGCTTTTTGGTACAATCTCGTGGGCTGCAATAGAGCATTTCCAAAGCTGCACACCATAAAGTACTGGTACCCTTGAAAAAGACAGTTTGCCCCATTTTGCCATGGGCCAAAATGGAATGAAAATTAAAGTGAACAGTATCACAACATCAAATAAATTATATGTACTCTCTTGTAATATTTAATGTTCATACAACAGCTCTCTAATGCCTTTGTTCTCCTTCTTCCTAGCTGGCAGTAGGATTTTTATGTTCTGTCCCCAGGCTTCTTGGCCTCAGAATTAAATGGGGATGTGTAGGAGAAAGTTGCAACACCTTCTTCAAAATAATGGATTTTTTTTTGTTTTGAAAATGTTTTTCTTTTTTTTGCAGCATATAAATATTCTGGCCTGGGCCAGACCTGTTGTGTACGAATTTGTTTTCTTTAACATCTGTTGTATTACACATGCACACATGTCTACTACCAAATCTGAGATCCCTACCAAATAAGAATTTTACAGGAACCACTGATCCTAGAATAGACTCAACTGTGGTTACCACATTGTTTAATAGTAAACCCTTCGGACCAAAGATATGAAGTTGTCGAACTCAAATATAGATGCAACTTTCATACTAAGATGATGTTGTGGGGTGGGGTCCTTTTGTTTGTTATACACTAGCTGTCTAACTTGTATTTTTATAATTTTTTATTTCTGAATGTCAGAGCAAACAATGATAAAGGTTCCTCATTCTAACAACAGATAATTATTTTTTTTTTCTCCTGAAATTTTAAACTTTAGTTAACTTCTAAAACATTATTAGCCTTGTATTCCTACTATGGGCCTTATCATTTGGTCCATCTTTTGCTTTTTTTTGTCTTCTGTTGGTGAACAAGACAAAAATCTAAACAAAGGACATAGTCCTACTGAGCCTCTTCAGGGGGCTCTGCTGAGGGCTTGCCCTAGGTCTGTGGTGTCACTTAGCAGTCTAACAAAGGCAGTGCTTACCAGTGCAGTCTGTGGATAAGGGCAGGTGAATGGGATCTCTCCTGAAGGAACATGATCTTCTATTGCTGTCAGGCACTTCTCAATCACATTGCTCTTCAAACTAGTCAGACCACATTATTTTTCTTTTCTGAATTTCAGTGTGGCTGCTAGGGGCACACCTAATGATGCACAGCATGGGTGATGAGCCCTTGCTGGAGCCATGTTCTTGTGATGTGGTCAGTGGTGGATTTCTTTGTTGCTTTCTAACTTCCTTGATCAACTCATTACACGGAGCTGCTCCATTTGGGGAATGTTCCTGAGCAGAGACATATTTGTTTGATGTGAATTGCTTTGGAGTTTTTTGATTGTTTTAATCTAGTAAAACTAGCTAAAGGTGAGAATGAATTTGAGATCATTGAACAAATTGAATAAAGTGATTTGGGAGCAGTTAGAACACATGGAGGTGAGTGACTTGAGCTTCTTTGTCAATCATTTGTTCTCCCAGGATACGTGTTTGTGTTTCTTCACAGATATAATCCCTTTCAAATTACTTTATAGCTATTTTTTTTTTTTTTGACAGCATCAGCCATGGGAATGAAATGACCTCGTAGATCATCAGCATTGACTGTTGTTTATGATTCCACATTAGGAAACAGAGGCAGTGCATACAATACTGCCAAGGCTGGAAAAGGCATTGGCAGTTTCTGGTTACTTATATGTGGCATATGCACATTGTTTCCTCCAAAAGACTCCTGGGTAGAAGTCACCCAGTGATCTTTTGTTTTAAAAATCTATGTTGAATTCTAGCGAAGGTTAATAATGCCTTTTTATATTTGCTGCATTTAAAAAAAAAATATAAAGAAAAGAGAAAACATAACAGGTGACTTTACTGGTGCACATATATTATAACTGTTTTGACATTTATGTTTTCCACGGTGATAGATGAATAATTTCTGTGGAAGTAAATCAGTTGCACCGAAACTAATAGTACAAAGCACTAGGGTCTCCCTAGTCTAATAGAACAGAGGTTTTGAAATATTTTGAACTATGATTTAACACATTCTCTTCTAGAATAATTTTCTGCCGTATTTTGGGCCTAAAACAAACATGACAAATTGCAGCTTGATGCTTAGAGTAAAAATAACATTCAGATTTCAAGGAGCTGTTGAGCTTACTTCTGAACAGGAGATGAAGAAACTCCCTGAGTTCTTTCCAGATATTTTTTGTTAACTTTTTTTCTAATGCATCCAGCTTTCTTCTGCTTAACTCTGAATATTGTCATCCAAACTTCAACTTTCAGTCAGACCTGTAACTTGTAGTATTTTCCTGCCAGCAGACTGCAATCATTTGTTCATTTTATCAAAGTTGTTTTCTTAAGTAATGCATATATGAAAACATTTCCTTGCAATCACTTGCTTATAAAACACAAAGGCAAATCAGGTGCAGAAAGAATGTGCTAAGCATCACAAAGATTTCTAGAAATCTAGTCCAGTCTTAGTCCCTGCCATGCTAGGGGGTAGGAATTAAATTATCTTTAAGATCCCTTTCAACTCAAACCATTCTATGATTCTAACAAATAACAAAGTAATTTCATTATTAATTTCATGATTGGGAGGCAGAAGACTATGCATTTTGACAGTTTTTAGAAAGGTATTTAGAGATGTTGAAAAATCCATATGAACACTTTTGATGAAAAATTTTGCTTTCATGCTACAATTTGAAAATTAAAACATTTTACTTTGTTTCACTGGCCCCCTGTGGATTCCCAAACGATTATTCTATCTTCCCTAAATGTGAAGCAACATGAAATACTATTATTATAACCATCTACTGTAAAAAAGTAGCAGTGACTAATATGTAAACCCAAGTATACAGTGAATTTATGGGACACAATGCTCTTATATCTGTAAGCTTGATATGGTCTTTGGGGAACATATCCTTTGAATTATCCTTGGAATTAAGCTGTGTACAAAAATACCTAAAGCTCTCAGTTTCCTCTTCATCTGTCCTCTTCATCCAGGTGTTGCATTTAGAATAGGTCTTATCACACAGATATAATCTTTCCTCCTTTGGGAAGTTCTGTACTGAGCAATGGGATTCAACTGCTTCAACATAGGTGTCTAATGCCATTTCCTTTGTTCTGGGACAACAAAACCATGCACACTCAACTCTCAGATGTGATGCAGCTTTCCTGGAAAGTCAACTAGAGACGAAAGCTTGTAAAATGGTGGTAGACGTCTTTAGGTAGCTGATGTACAGCCAGTTTGTCCAGAGTATTTGTCAGAACAATGATAGTGGACTCTTAATGGGAAGTAGTTGACTGAAAATTCAAAGCTAATCAGTCAGGTTTGGTACAGTTGTAGCAATGGGCAATGCTGATCTGAGATGAAAAAGAGGTTCTGAATTCTTCTGTGGAGGGGGAAAACAGGATATGAGGTTAAGGAAAGGTCTCTAATAATCATTTTCAAAAGAGGAATTTTCCTCTTAGAAATATTTTTTTATTCTCCCTTCCTTATGGTCTCCTCTATTGAAGCATAGCTAGGGGAAGGAAAGGGAAGTGCAGTCCCCATGGAAATCGGTAGGAGTTCTCATGCTGATTCCAAGAAAGCTTTTATCACATATATATATACACATGACCTACCTAGAATTAAGATGTGTCCTTTGCTCTAATGTGTGCCTTCATAGTGTATTTTTGTTGCATCTGTTCCCATAAAACTGTATGATTTCAGATGAGACCTTTGTAAGTATGTAATTCTTTTTATAAAGTTGACATCCCTAAGATACCTTTTTATTCCAGAAAATGTTCTGGCACCTTTTCTGTCTGCTTTCTCCCAAAGTGTGCTGGTTTTGGGCACTGGATAGCTAGCTTCTCTGTAAGAGAGACAGCTGGATTTCAACATGCTGTAGTCTCTCAAGCAGTTGGGGTACAGATGAATAATAAATTCATGTATAATATTTATGTTGTTCTCTTGGAAGTTTGCTCAATGATGCCAAGTTCTACTAGTCAGAATCTTCAGTGTTGAGGTTTATGAAAATAGCTAAATATGTCTTCCACATTTAAGTATGGGTTTTTAATTAGCTGTTTTTCACACTAGCTAAATGTCACCAATCAGGGAATTGACATAGAAGAATGATTCTTAAGCTAATGCTTTTTGCAGTTTCCCTGTGTATTCACATAGATTTCTCCAAAATAAGTGCTGCAGCTTTCAGAAAATCTTGTTTACAGCCACATAATTTTCAGAATTAATTTTCTGCAAAATGCATTGTCTCCTTAAAAAGATGGCAATGCAGCTTCTTCTGCAGCCCTTTGTTGGGAGTGTGGCCTCACTGGTAACAATAAGGTAGTTTCTGGAGGGAGCTGACAGTAAAAGCAATGAGCTGTCTTGTGTTGTTACTGTTATTCACAACTTTGAATTCAAAGACATCACAATAAGAAAGTGATACCATCAACTTAAATAGCATCTTGCTTATTCCTTCCTTAAAAGTGTTGACCTGTGAGGAAACTATGCGATGACCAGGCAGTTGCAATATGACATACTCAAAGGCCAGAGTAATAACACGTATTACTAAATGTCAATGAATGCATTTAGGCATTGGGATTCAGAAAAGGTACCTTGTTTTCAAGACTCAGATTGAAGAGAACACAAAGCAGCACATAGATCTATGGCAGAGACATAGATCACTGGAGGACGCTTTGAAAAAATGTATAGGTCTAAAAAAAATCTTTTAAAATATCTTTTGGAGGACTGTTAAAGTTAGTAATTAATTTCACATTGACTGGTTGTAAAATATACACAATTAAGGGGGTGTCTTCAGCCTCCAGGTGATTAAGATTCAGGAATTGGAATATGTACAAAGACTCCAATCACTGATAGCGTGAGTAGAACACCTATTCCTGTGCATGGTGTCCTTGCGTCAGCACAGGGCTCCTAGAAGGCAATTACTGGTTACAGAACTGGAACACAGTTCCATTTTTACTGAAACCTCCCAGAGGATTGTGTTCTGCCACCTAAGAGATGATTATGGATATGAGACAGTTTTATTCATTAAACAATAGCAAAAGTAGCCTTTTGCTCTTATTTTGGATGCCATCAAAGGGCTTATTTTGTGCATTATTTGATGTCCAAAGCATGCTAAGTACAATGGTAAAAATAAGTAGCAAAGAATTTATATGATGACAGATCTTAACATAGTAGTTAAGAATAGCTCCAACAGGGGTAGGGAGAATAAGGTTTTCAAACTACTCATTCTTGCATTACTATTTTTCAGGACAGTGGGATGAACAGTTTATTTGTTAGACAGTGAACTTAAGCCTCAACATTAAACGAGATCTAGACTTCCTCATTTAGATGTTGAAGTTTCACAGAGGAAGGGTCAAAACTCTGGTTTTTGGTGTTATTTCTGGATGAAAACCAGTAGTGCAACACTCTAGTTAAAGGTGAGACTAACTTTCAACAGTGCTGCTTCTTCAGCAGTCAAAAAGAGTCTGCCTTTTCACAGAAGTGAATGACAGCCGAGTTTTGTTGGTCAAGGTCTTAAATGTTATTTGCTTCTGACTCTACTTATTTCTTAGATTCATAAATGTCACATCAGCTTTTTTCTTAAAAAATGTTCTTGATTTTTTTCAAGGAGCACACCTGAATGGTACCTGATACTTTCAAACATGAAGGCCTTTTCTGTAAGTGATTTTTAGCTGTGGCCCTTTCTGTATTTTGAGCATGAAGCTTTGCATTGTGTTGGTTACGCCCATTACCTCAGGATTGGCTGCATGACCACACTGTCCTAATCACTGTGTGAGACTGCAAAGATGTGGTGGCTCCTTTGAAATTATAAAGCTTACTTCTTTACATTGCCCTCTGTTTCAGCAGAATGGAAAAATCATATGGCCTATAACACATAGGTGAGTATTTTAATTTGTTTTGATTTATGCTGCTTTCACACCTTTTGTAATCTTTTCCCAATTTAATTTTACCTTCACTGTCTAAAGCCATGCAGCTCAGTAACAGTTGTGCCTGCACTAAATGGCTGAGTTAAAAGGCAGTATTAATGCTTGGGCAACTCACAGGGGTATATGCACATGTTCTTCTATTTGGTTTGCATTAAATGAGTTTTCAGAACCATATGGCAACGTACCTTAACTATTCTTCCTGAAATAGTCTAACTGTTCCAGCCTTCTGTTCTAATTAGTTACATCTTCTGAGCTTTACCAATTCACTGGAAAAACTGCACGCTTAATATTGCTTAAATTTTACACAAATGTCTTTTGTTCTTGTGGGTGTATTTTAATACCATGTGTGTGAAATGCAGATAGCTTCTTAGTTACTTGCTTTACTTTTAATATATCCCCAGCCAATACATCACTCTTTTGAAAGGGTTTCCACTGTTTATTACAGTCAAAAGCATTTCTGTTAAGTTGTTGGGATTTGATAGGTTGTATAAGTCATACAAATATGCTTCTTTTAAAGCTGGAAGAAGATTTTGTTGCAGAACTATAGTGGGACATATTTGCTATGGCCGTTCCAACCCCCTGAGGGCAGGGAAGTGGAACACAGTGTTTCAAATGGCAGTTTGCTTAGCCTGTCACTTCCAGACGTTTGAATATTCTCCTGGAATATGTTCTTCTTAAATGACTTAGTGTTACATAAAGGCCATTTATATAGCTACTTTTTAAGGGTAGACAAATCGTTTCACAAGATGAGTGAATAATCATAGGGTTTTGCAAACTTTGCTCTTACACCTTTTCTCTTGCTATGGCAAACATAGGAGCATGTTCTATACCACTTGGCTGTACTGTTTTATACACATTTCATTATTACCTGTGATACAAATGGTATGATTTGTACCATCCAGTCAATTAAATGTGGAGCTGTGTCTGCATCAGGTGTCAATTTTAACCTGCCTCTTAATGGAGAGTGTCAAATTTATTATTTTTATTATCCAAAATGGTTCAGAAAGTGGAAGAAGTACTGAAAGTGGGTTGGAGTTGAGCTTATGAAAACTGTTAACATTCTGAAAGAAATTAATAGGCTCTTTGTGTTTGTGTGTAGAAGAGAGGAAAATACCTACCATAGCACCTTTCCATAAGTAAAAAGAGAAACTCCATTCTCTTGTTCCCAAAGGCACTGTGCAAGTAGAATAATATAAGCTGTAATATCAAATCAATCACATTTACATTTCAAAAGCATCCTTCATAAAAACACCCCTGAGGGCTGTATCCAGCTAATAAAAACACAAATAAAATAAAATATTTAACAAGCTACATCAAGCACAGGTGGGGTGTGCATGTTTTGTACATCTGACCTTAAAATTGAACAGCAAATCAGACTTTTTCAAAGAAAATTTTATAAAGAAAAAATCCAGTGTCCACAGCTATAGACCAAAGAATTGACACACAGTGTAAGGAATCCATAATATCTGCTCATGGATCAGAGAGGAAAGCCACTGAGGCTAGGAAGAGATACTGGCCTGAACAGACAAAAATGACCATATGGGTGTGACACACCATCACAACAATGCACTGAAGAGCAGTTGTTTTGCAGGAAAAAATGGGGCCTTCTTAATGGATTGTTTGATATAGGACTAAAGTTACAGGATTGGACATTCAAAATTGAAACACTTTCCTAAAATTAAATTTATTCCCAGATTATCACAACTGGGTTGCACTTCCAGTTGTGCTTTGAAAAGTAATTAACAAAGTGTCGAGATTTGTGTTTAAAAAAAGGCAAAGACAGGTGGCCTTGCATGGCCTTTAAGCCAAGAACATTTTAGCTAGCCTTTTATCATGAACACTTCCATGATATTACTTCTATTTAGTATCAGAAAGGTTCTATCTGGAAGGTTTTAAACAGGGCAGACTCACACACTCAAATGTAATCTCACTGTCTATGCTTAGCTTCTTCAGAGTCTTTTGGATTTATCTCCAGGAAACTTCTTTTAAGATTATTTTTTTTTTTAAATATATATCTACTAAGCTTGTAATGCAGTGATTCTGCCCTGTATTTTTGCTACTAGATATTGTTCAGAATTTGATTAAAAATACTGGTACCAACAGAGAAACAATAGTTGTCCTTCATCTGGGAAAACTGTATGAAACAGAGATGTTCCTTTACAAAACAGATGGTAGAGTGATAGCAGCTTCAACTTCAAACATGAGCAAGCACAGGGTGCGTGTGGGCAGAAGGCTTCATTGCATATGATTTTCTGAAGGCTTGGCTATATGGGTGAGAGAAGATAGAGCACTAGAACAGTGAGAGAGGGCTGTATGTAAAGCATCACATGGACTTCCATAATCTTTGGCAGTCTATACCAGAGGAAAACCTAAAAAATCCTCCTGGATTGAGTGTCAGTTAGAAAGAAGTTTGGCACTGTATGAGTAAAGAAAATACCTCCTTTTACCTTATTTTCTATTGCTTTCAAAGAAAGCTTGTATTTTTTATTCTGTAATTTTGTTGTTGTTAACAGAAAGATTTGCATGAGATACTTGCTTCCATCATAAATTTCTCATCCTAATAAAAATAAACTGCAGGACTCCTGAGTTGGCTTAGAAATTGTCAAAAAGGATTATCAGAAATATGAGTTCTATGAATTTGCTGCCACATCTTAGGGTTGCTGTAAGTAAAAATCTTACACTTTCTCCATGGAAACATTTTGTTTCCTGATAACAGATAATATATTTATGTAAAAGATCTAGTGGTCCCATCTGACTTGTGCTGGGACATGAGAAGCCCTAAACCTGGCTGCTACAGGCACATGGTACCACTGGAACTTGCTTTTTGGTGGCCAATGTTCAACACGAAGAGAACGCCTTTACATTGGCTCATTTGTCTTATGCACAAATTGTTATCTAACAGTCTTAATGAATCTCTCTGTCCTGGAAACAACCGAAACAGACACCAACAGATTATCAGAAGTGAGTTTCTTAATGAGTAAACGTCATTCCATCAGTGGTGGAACTTGTAGAACTTAGTTGCCTTGAGTTAGGGATCTTATGTCACTGTTTGCTTTCCTCCCTCTTTCCACCTCACAGTATCTTTTGCTTTTCTGGCTCCTTACCCTAAGCTTTTATTAATGACATCTCCTCTCTGGGTGTCTGATTTTTCTTCTCTGTGTTGAGCTCTTTTCCTCAGTAGCAGAGCTGAAATCACTGCTATGACAGATCCTGAGCTGCTGGACAGATGCTGAGCTGCCGTGGATAGCTGGCTAGTCTGTGTGCATACTGGTATGGAGAAGAAGTGCAGTGACTGTGGATGCTTTTGAGTATTAAGAACGATTTCACAAAACTTCTAAGAAAATACAATTATTGAATGTGGGGAATGGACAGGCAGGTTGTAATAGTCTGTGACTTCCTAGAACAGTAAGCTAGAAATAACAAATGAGAGGGAAGATGCTAGAAAAATCGTGGGATGGTGCTCAGCACTTGTAGCGGCCCATTAGCTGAGTCTCATGTGTTAATGAAGACTCAGTTGTTTCCTATCTGTTTCATGCAAGTATGAAATGCCTTCTGTGCTCATCAAGTTTGTGGTGACAGAGCTGGTTTTCTAACTGATGGTTTCCTAGAAAGGTCAGGGATAGGTAGGACTAATGAATATTTCTTTATATGGAGGCAACCAGGTCAAGTGTGAATATAATGACGCATCCACTAATTGTCCAAGAAATGGTTGTTCTCTCTGGGCATCCCTTCCTTCTCCCCTCTGTATGTGTGTATTTCCTTCTGTTTTCTGATGGTATCCTAAATTCATACATACGTTTCTTTGTTCCTCAAGCTAACTTTCAGCCCTGTTTGCTTTTTAACCTTTTAATATTTGCATGCATGTGTGTAAATTCACAGTGGACATTACCAGCAAATCTGTGCTTTCCCCTTCTGAATATGTTGTTTTCTTTGTATCACAACTTCGTCCCAAAGAGTTCTCTCCCTGTATATGTACATCACTGCTGTCAGCTCCAACACAGACCACTAGCAGCAGGGAGCTCTTTACCCTGGAGTGCTCTTCTGGTGTCCTACAATATTCTAAATAACATCAACCTGTACTTTTTCTACGTTTGACTCTGTGGTATATGAAATGCTAAGGACCATTAAGTTTTTGCAGCAATCGAAATTTTTGCTGGAAGTGTTCTTGGGTATTTTAAGCAATTTAAGGGTAGGTAGAAATAGTGTGGCATTTTGAAGTTTTGCTTCACTTAAACTCTCATCTCACTTGAATTACAGTGAAATTGTAGCAAGACATTTCATCTAATTGTTAACTAGTTCAGAAGTAGAGCTAGATGAGATTTGCAGAATCTGACAGCTCATGAAACAGCCTTACAAGGCATGAGATGTAGACTTCACTGCTAATCTTCCTTGGTTTGTACAAAATTCAATCGTTAGTTTGAAAAAATTGATTAGAAACAATTGATCAGAAATTATCTTCCACAAAAGACTGAGGTTTTTGTTTGAAAGTGAATATAAAAACCAGTTGGAGCATAAGTTTGTTGTTTTTTTTTCTTCAATTTGTCTTGCATTATAGAAATAGGATAGCCTTTCCCACTTACTTTGCAATTTCAGTTTCTTATTTTGATTCCAGTGAAGTTTTGGAACAACTTTTAAAACACCAAAGGTGAAAAGCAGTGTTGTGAATTTGGGAGGTACACATACCTAAGTCACATCATTTAAGGGTGACATCTTCAGAGTCAGCCTCCTGTGCTTGTCTCAGGTTTGTCTAGATAGAGTGTATTTTCCTACCATAGAAGCACTTCATCAGTTAAGAAAGTATTTCAGTCATGAGAGCTCCTTGTTGGGAGTTACAAGGCTATGAAAATGGCAGTGAGGTGGTCTTTGGCTTCTGAAATAGCTGAGTTTGCTTACTTGCTGGATGACTTTTTTACTGACAAACTCAAGCCTTTATGAGCTTTACTGAGGTATGGTCTGAAATATGTAGGCATTTTAACACTGTGTTGTACTCTTAGGTTACTTTCCTTTTGGCTTGATGTGTGCTGTTCATGCACCTGAACTTGACATGTGCATCTAAGTACTTCTGAAACTATGATTGAGTGGATGGTGAAAAATCAAGACACATAGATTTGGCCCAAACCTTTTTTCCCAGTTTGACACTTGCTTTCCACATACTATAGTCTTTTCCTGAGGAACAGGATACAAGGGGGAAAATATTGGTAATACATGCGTCTTTGACAAAAGTTGAAGGGAAGAAATGTGAACTGAAAATATAAATATTTTAAGGGTATGGAAACAAATCCGTATTTTTTTTTTATAAAGGATGTGTTTGAGGTAATTTACTGTTATTTCAAGTAATGTGAAGGAAGTGAAAGGGAAATGAAAAACTATTAATTTCACAACTTGTTATCATTTATCTGCTAACAATATCCAAGGGCTTCTCTGAGCAGTTGCAGTGTTCAGTGGTTCAGAAGCCTTGCTATATTTTCCAGGTGGGTATAATTTGAGTATTTATGAGAGAGATATTATCCTGCATGGTAGATGTTTATCCTCCTTTTTACTTTTTATTTACAAGTCAGGAGTGTTTCTATGAAGCCACCAATTCTTGGCCTTGGAAAATATAAACTGCATTTGAAGTTACTGTCTTCCTGC
>NW_009970724.1:2974612-2992547 GCF_000747805.2 Chaetura pelagica
GATAAACAACTGGCGGATGGTTCCCAGCAAACCTATAACAAGATGCCCTTCAAATTAAGTCATTTCAGACTTTGAGCCACATCAAGTTCAAATGAAGTGGATACAGTTTTGGCATAAGCATGCAGGTTCTATGTTGGTCTGGCATGTGTAGGTACTCTCAACGTGGTAATGATGGGTTTCAGGCAGAAACTTGAGAGCAGTTCTTGAGTCCAGATCCAAAACAGTCACTGCTTTGGCCTGAATTCAAGCCACAAATGTTTAGAAACTGAGAAACCAAGGATCCCTTATCCATCTGGGATCCCAATAATTTGGGATTGTTTGGATTTTGCTAATAATTGTGGCAAATAAGTGGCAAATTTTGGTGTTTCTTGCCAGTCTCAGTTTGGAGTAAGAGACTTACAGGTACAATAGAGTTACAGCCTGGCCTACAGAGTTTGTCTTGTATTTGAATGATGATCTGTCTCTGATATGGAGTGCAGGTTTGCCACTATGAAACTTACTATTTGCCTTTTGGCTGCTCTGTTTTTTGAGGTGCTGGAAAGAAAGGAAGCTCTGCCGTATAGTTTTGGCTTAAATGCAGCATATGTCTGAAAATACCTGATTCTGGCTGCCTTTGCCTCTTCTTTCCCTTAGACATTATGAGGAAATTCTTTACTATGAGGATGGTGAGACACCGGAACAGGTTACCCAGTGAAGTTGTAGAGGCTCCTTTCCTGAAGTGTTCAAGGCCAGGTTGGAAGGGGCCCTGAACAACCTGATCTAGTGGAAGGTGTCCCTTCCCATACAAGCAAGGTTGGAACTAGATGATCTTTAAGGTCCCTTCCAACCCAAACCATTCTGTGATTCTGTGATTAAATCCAGCATAGACAGCAGAGGTTGCTGAAACAGGGCTTATGGTAGCTATAATTAGGCTGTGGGAGAGCCTGCGGGAAATCAGAGTACCTTGCTAACATACTAGCTTTTTCTATGAGGGCAGATCATTCCCAAAGGCAGATTACAACACTGCATCTTTAAGGCATCTAAATGGCTTTGAAATTTCTAATCCCAGTCTGCTTGCTTCAGTTTAGTGCTATGTCAGGTTCACCAGCACTCAAACACCACTAATAAGAGCTTTTATGCATAGTGGTGAACAGTTTTTGAAATGTTAGTGCAACTTCTGTATCAAGGGCTTGCAATCTAGTCCCAGTTCTATTTAAATAACAAGATAGGAAACTAAGTGGTGTGGAGAAGAGTAGGGTTTGCAGGAATGGAGATGACCGTCCTTAGCAGCAGATCAGATGAATCATCTTTGCTGTGGGACTTGGTATGAATCACATTACCACACTATTTAGTTTGAGAAATTGATGCAGATGTGTCTGTTTAAAGGGAAAAAATACAAAAAAGCCTGCCCCACCAACAGTATGTTTCTGTCCATTTTCTTTATTTCTTTTTCTCATCCTGGACTCAGTTGGATGCATCTGATCCTGGTCCAAGAATACAGAATTTGTGCATAGCAATATGCTGGCTTGGTACCTGGTTCACACAGCTGCAGTTTTTAGTATGTCTACAGGATTTAAATACAGCAAATAATACTGCATGGTTGCATGCCTTTACATTTGATGTTGTACTGCCCAATATCATTGCACGTGTTATATCCTTTTCTTAGCTTTCATTAGCAAATGGAACAGGGTGCTAGTATGCTTAGCCCGTAGTGCATTATGTTTGCTTTCTCTTTAGCTTTCATAAGCTTAAGCAGAAGTTGCCTTGACAGTCTGCACTGCTGTTTGTATAGAGTACTGCTTTTGATTTTTGATGTCCACAGAACTGGAAAACATGCAAAAGTTCTGTGCCCTGTCAAAAACACCAAACCCAACAAAACAAAACCATCTTTGATGGCAATAGAGAGGCTGTGTTCTGAAAATGGCTGTATAGTCCTTGCACTTGTGCAGTAATGACCTTTAAAGAAACACTGAATCACTTTATAAAGATCCTCTTTATACTCAATGGAAATGATATGGCACGTCATCCTCCCCTTGATTCGTCAGATTTCAATTTACCAAAGACATGTACTACTTTATCACCCCTAGTGTAAATGTGGACAGGAGACATTGCACAGGAACCAGTCCCCCACTGAGGAACAAACAGCTCTAGCAAGTAACTCTCATCCCATAGATCACACATCTCACCTTCCTTCCAAAGTGAGATCAGCTGTGCTTTCTGTAATATAAGTGCTGTAGCATTTGAAGAAACTCTAATGCTTGTAGCTGGTCTTTCAGACACCTGATGACAGCAAAAAAGGCCAAGTTTATTTAATGTGTATCTTGACAAATAATAAACCAGTTTGAGCTCTCACTCAGAAATCTAGTAAAGCTCCCTTCCTTGATGCCTTTGGAAGGAGAAATTTTCCATCCATAAGCATGAAGGAGAAAAATTATGAATGCAATAATTCCCTTTTATTTTAAAAAACACCAGAACCACCATATGAAGGGGTAGTGAGATAATATTCTCCCCTTCCTTGCAGTCAATGACAAGTAGTTCACCCAACTGTGTTTTCTATTCCCATAAAAATAAATACCCCCTTGATATGTGGCTCCTTAGGTATTGGTTTAGGCCAAAGAATCTCCTTTCAGATATGTTCTGGCACCTGAGGCAAAGTAGTGATGCAGGTGGCAAATGACTGTGGTCTCCCTGGCTTTCACTCAGAGCCTTGACTGCTTGGGAATAGACATTCTGCTCCAGGGAGCTCTTGCTAGTCCCTAGGACACATGCAATCCTGGTGGTACAGTGAGTCCTTTAAAGGATTAAGAGCCCAGCTGGATGAAGCTCATCAATAGCAACATTTCGACCTTTTCCCTAATGAAACACACAAAAAGTCTCATTTACCTTCTGAAATGTCTTAGAAGTAAGATTGTATGATTTTCAAACACAACAGCTTCCCTGGGGAGGAGCTGAGATACAGGAACTGCAAGTAACATAGGTTGTGCCTGTTAATGTGCTTCACAAGACTCTTAATTTACAGTAGTCATCATGTTAGGAGAACATGATTGTTCATGTCCAGCTTTTGATCCACTAGTACCCTCAGGTCTTTTTCCACAGGGTTGCTCTCTAGTGTGTCTTCCCCCAAACCGTACTCTTGGGTTGCCCCTGCGCTTGGCCTTGTTGACCCTCATGAGGTTCATGTGGGCCCACTTCTCCAGCTTGTCCAGGTCCCTCTGGATGGCAGCCCATCCCTCTGGCATATCGACTGCACCACCCAGCTTGGTGTCATCAACAAACTTCCTGAGAGTGCTCTTAATGACAATGTCAGTATCTCTAATGAAGATATTAAACAACTCTGGTCCCAGTACAGACCCCTGAGGGACAACACTTGTCACCATTTTCCATAGGCAGATACTTAGATCGTGCTCTTAGACCAAACAGCTGGAGGAACCAAGATTTAAACCCAGTTCCTTCTGCATGTCACTACCTAATGATAAAACCAACTCCACAACATGATGAAATCTGGTAACCTTAAAGAAAAGCTAAAGTATATAGCTTTTGAGAGAATAGGCAGAAAGAAAATAAGGCTTTGACAGGGGAAAAATAAGTAGAAAAGCAAAAATAAGACACAAGAGAATAAAACTAGAAAGCATGAAACACAAGCAAAGCTGAATCCACTAATAAGAGAATTGTCAGACAGAAAAAGAAAAAGAGAACACACAGAGAGCAAGGCAGAAGTAATGAGACAGGGGGGAAATCAGATTCAAAATGAAATCTGGTAATAAAAGAACTGTCAGATATAAAATGAGCCAATGTATGACATAGGAAAAAAAAAAAACCAAGGAGGCAGAGCAAGGCAATCTTTGAAGAATTAAACTAACCAGATATGGCCTTCAAAGGTAATTTGAAAAAAGATGATACTACTCCTGATTTCTAATGAAAAACAAACTCCAAGAAGTGCATTTTTTTATGCTCTAAGGAAAAGATAATTTATTTATTTAAATTAGAGATCATGCAAGTGAAGTCAGTGGTGTTTGCATTACTTTTACAAGAAGACAGTTTTGTAGCTAAGGCTCTGCTGCAAGCCGTTAAACTAGCAAACTATAATTGATCTTGTGGTTTTTGTGCTGATTCTGGTGTGCTCAGATGTCTACCTTTATCTCAGCTATTTAACCCATCTGTAGTAGTTTCCCTAATTTCAAAATACAGATCTATTTATCTATTTATCTTACTAAGGGTAGAATGGAAGAGAATTAAAAGTATTCATAAAGGTTTTGATTGCAGAAAGCATTTTTTACCTCACCAGACATTATAAACACTTCAAAATGTAGTTAACAGTTTGACAGTGGAAGCTGCTGAGAGAATCTGTGCTTTTCTCTGAGCACAAAGGTAAAAAGAATCAGTGGAGGAAGTGGACCATTTTACTCGGGTAGAATAAATGAATTGACTTCAAGCGATCTAGGGTTTAAGAGAAAAACTACAGTTTTAATAGGGTAGATCAAGAAAGCCAGAAGTCCACTTAAAATGCTTGTAATATCTGGATTCTCAAAGTTCCTTATGTCCAAAGGGAATTACACAATATAAAATTAAATGCACGTATTAGCAGTGCAGTTTGTGGATTTGTACTGTCTGATTCACAACTGCTCCTTACTTACTGGCAGCAAGGTTATTGGTGACTGCCTGTAGAAACAACCACTTAACACCCTATGGAAACTCCCCATACCTTTACTTACTGAGGTTTGGATCAGATCCTAAAATGGGATCAGCTGAGATATTATCAGCGTCTTCACTCATGAATCTTAGAATGCTTTCTCTTTCAGTTTAAGAGATCTGAGGATAGTTACAGAAGGTACGTCTGCACTGTATTTGCTTTTTTTCACGTGTTCAAAAAAAAAAAGCTTTTTCATCCTATTTTGGGCGGAGAGTGAATTCTGATCTGTGCTGATTTACTAGTGGTACTTACCTGCAGTTTAGCCCAACAGTCCCATGCTTGGTGTATAGCATTCCACCTGACAGCTGCTTATTTTATCTTGTTTCTGTTTCTTAGCTAGACGGTGAAAACTTCTTATGTAGAAATAAAACCTAATATTAAAAATGAATATACATATTTCCTCATGTACAAAAATATAGATATTTGCACACTGTATTGGTATTTCTCTGATATGAGTTTTGGAGGGCAATACTGGAAATAACAGCTGAATCACTGATAAAGACAAACTAAGCAGGCATTCATGGACTGAATGCAAGGTCAGGACTGCTGCAGAAAGTCAACCTAGCCTTTCAGTGTACTTCAGTTACCCTTGGAGGAAGCTCTTTACTACTGATGTTAAAAATAACTTTATTCATTCTATTTTAGTTTTGAGGATAACATAGAGGAATGTACTGGCTCTGTGGAAACGTGATTCTGGGTTTTTTTGGTTGGTTGTATTTTTTTTCCTCCTTTTCCCTAACTTTTTATTTAAAAGAAACTAATGCATTTTCTGTGTATGTGGAAATAGAACGTTTACACTGGGATGTACTTGTAACAGTATTTCTAGTCACATATATGTAGCTATGTGAAAGTTAGTGGGAAGGTGACATTTGGAGAAGTCTTCTGAGAACCCTCAGGATGACAGTAGGGAATGAATAATAGAAGCCGTGCTTGCAGAGAGTTTTCTCTTGTGAGATTTGTCACATCCTAAGTTATCATATTTAATGCACTCAAAGCAGTAAGTTACCTTAAGGTACTGTATGATTGGCCACAATTATAGGTTAATCTGCCTGGTGTTTCTAGTGGGGTGGCAGGGGAAGTGTACAGAATGGTCTGATCAACCTGAGAAAAAAAAAATCAGAAATGTACATTGAAAATACGATTCCATTAGGTAAACACCTGAGTTTGGAGATAGGTTTTTTGCTCCTACATGCCGTTTACAAAATTGCACTTGACTACAGTATAGTCTTCAGGTGAAAGGTCATTTAACAGAGCTCTTGAAAATGAGCCTGAAAATAAGAAGTTTGGTCTCCACACTAAAGTTATGGATCTCAGATGAGACACATGTCATACTTGGAGATTAGGTTAATAATTTATATAACTATTGAAATTAAGCTGCCTACAGTTTTGTGTGCTTGCAAGGCAACTGCATGCAGAACGATTCCTGAAGGATTAAACTTTTGGTGGTGTCAATAAATAATGTAGAAAATTCAAATGTTGAATGCAGAAGTGACTTCAATCAAGCAGAGCCTTGCTGAGGTTTCTTTTCACACTGCTCTGTTCATGCTCTTTCAACTGTTGTTCCTAAAACTAGTGGGGCTTCTTTTGAGAATTTTATTGTGAGCCATATATACACTTTTTGGTGCAGTTTAGAAATGATGCTCAACTTCAAGGCAAAATGAAAATGTAGAAGGATAGAATCCTACCAGGATCAGGTCCCAAGGTGAACTTCTGCATTTCACTGAACAATTTTTACCCTGAGTTACCATGTAAATGACAATACAATGGTGAAACTCCAGAGGGATTTGAAATCAATAAGGCAAGAACAGAACTACACATTTGTTGTATTTATTTTTATTTGTTTAAAGAGGGAGCTCTTCTATTAGATTTTTATGCAGCAAATTACACAGCTGCTTTAATAAGCAATCCAGCTAGAAAGTCATATAAAAATGTTAAAAGGAAGGTGCAAAGACAAGAATTCAAAAGCTGAAATATCAAGCAGTGACAGAATTGGTGGGCTGTGGAACCTTTAACTCTTCATCCTTTTACTTTTCCTTTATAATGGAGCCATTGTAACCTGTCAACCATTATTGTTAGCAACAAGAACTGTTTGTTCATAACTTTCTAAAAACACTCTGAACTTGCCTTTTGCTGGAAGGGTTGAAAATATAGCTGGCCAGTTTTCTATCAGTGTTAATAAAAATTTTTGTCACTGAAATTTACTGTAACTAAAAGAACAGAAATGTTGAGAGTGGCCCACTGCATCTTGCTCATTTAGATTATATCAATCTGGTATGTGTCATTTCTGTTGAAATACAAAGTCATTTACCTCTGCACATTCCTTTGCATTTACCGTTTGGTTACTTTGGATTCTCACTTGAATATATTTCTTTCCTGGCACAGGAGTACAGTACTTGCAACACAATGTACCACAAAGTGAAACACAACAGGCAGCAAAGTCTTAATGTGAAGATACAATCTTTCAAGCTGTAGTTGAATGCAAGTGCCATGGAAGATTCAGTCTTGCAAGTGCTACAGTTAGAGAAGGGCTAATGGTTTTCATTTGGTAAGAGGATTTCTGTTCTATCTGAAGAGTGATAATGGCAGGAAATCTGAGCAACAAATTCTAGGCACTTCATAGCAAAACACTATGTGACTATAAAAAAAAATTAAAAAAATATTCTTTTTCAGTGATAGAAGCTCAGGACACTGGGTACTGCTGGAGTTAAAAAATGGGTATTTTGCACAGGAGTGCAAAAGTAACAAGAGTTGATTCACTTCACACAAGTAAAAAACAGGCAACTCAGAAACAGTGTTATAAAAAGAGTATCTGAAATACAACTGCAGGGAATTGAAGCCACGTCCAGGCTTCTGTGAAAGACTGGATATCCCTAATCTTGGCAACAGAATCCCTAAGGATTTAAAAAATATAAATTGACAATTCTTTGTACAAAGATAACATTTTTTAAAATGGATTATTTCCTATGTAAATGTCCCTTTGAAGAAAGCCAGTCGTTTTAGTTGAAGTAGAATTCTGTGCAGGAGTTAGTCATAACAGCAACTATTTTGAACTTGCCAAAGTAGAAGGAAATTCCCAGGCTGTATTACAGGGAAAAAGATGTAGCTGTCATTTTATCAGCTACAATCAAAAGCAACAAGGGCTCAAAAGATGCCTTGGTGATCTAATTGGAACTCTGTATTTGAGCTGAAGCACTGTTTGTTTTTCAAGACCCAAAATATTATCTAGATTTTCAGCAAGGATGATCTTCCATTCAGTGCAGGTAGGCCTACTGAATGACAGCACTCAAAGAGCAGTGCAGCCTCTTAAACAGATAATTCTGTTGCTGATGAGACCATTTTGAGAGCCCAAAAGCTGTTGCAAAACAGTGGAAATTGTGCCACAGAGTTCAAGCAATATTGTCTACTCCTGTGAAATTGCTATATACAAGGCACAAGCTGATCAATGCAGCTGCAGCATTTCTTCCCAAGGGAAAGAACTGTCCAGAGGCAAGCTGTGGGGTACAGGACTAAATGCCAATAAATGAAAGGTGTGAGAACTGGAATTAAAGCAGGCTCTTCAGGCAGATTGCAGACACAATGGCAGAGGAAGGAGGACAAGCAGTTAGTTTTGTGCATATTCCAAGAGTGCCACCAGACTAGATCCTTGGTTTTATGGTCTTCCAGGCATCTCAGTTAAGACTCTTGTAGTTCAGTGTTATTTATGCCTGTTTTTTCCCCTTTTCCTTATTTCCACTTCTTTATCACTGTCAAAATCCAACATTATCCTACATGTGCTTTCAGAATCACCAGGGCAGAAATACTCAACATGCTGAGTGTAGAACACATTCTGGCATTGCAGAAGAGACATGAATGCCGGGGTAATCGGAACGTGAGAAGTACAAGTACAGATTTTTTTTTCCGTACCTTAAAAAAATATGAAAAAAAAAAAATCTCCTTCTCTTTACTGAATTTTATTGGGAATTATTGACTGCTACCTAGGCTGAAAACCTGATTTCAGTGCTCTTTGGTGAGAAAATTACAGCAAGTTATCTCACTATCTGTGATACTTGTGGACTCTTCAGAGAAATGGCACAGTTGTTATCAATCAAATTGCTTTATCAAACAGACATCTGCACTATCAGAAGAGTCTCTTTATAGGCCAAAATAGAGGAAAAAAATTACTTTCCCCTTTTCTTTCCTAAGATTTTTGAGTCCTTGATTTATTGCTGTCCAGAAAGGCAGGTTTGCTGAAATCGTGTGTGTAAAATAGTTGATGTACATTCTGTACAATACTCTCACAAAATGCTTTCACTCAGTGATGCCCTCCAGCAGTTGTACACATCAGAAATGTAAGTCTGGAGATTGTAATCCTTTATGACATCTTTCTCAATCTTCTGGGCTGAGGTGTAACCAGACAGCATGTCCAGAACATGCCAAACCAATCATCAGCAGACATTTTCCTACACTTTAAACGGGCTTTTTCAAGATGCTGTTGTTAAAATCTGCAACCAAAATGTTAATTGAACAATATTGGACTCTTTCATGTCTTTATTTCTTTTTCCTTATTTAAATGGAGTTTAACAATGGAAATGTTTCTCAAGCCAGCTAGCCAAAGCCTAGTAATACAGAACAGTTTTCTCTAGTGAATCTTTTCTGTTCTTCTTTTGTTAATTAAATATTCAATGTTGTATCATCCTCATTTCTCACTTGTTTGAACTGGATCAGCTTCCATTCTCAGAACATTTCAATGCACCAGTTCATTGTAATCACACTACTACCTTGAGAATGCATTTAAGTGCATCCCTGGGAAAAGAAGATACGTAGTTTTATCCACATGCACTGTACATCCCTAGGTGATCCTCCACCTCCTCCCTGGATTTTTACATATGCCTCCCAGGCATCCAAACTTCATGCAATGTATTTTGCCCTTCACCTCTAGTGAGATACCAGAGTACCATGGTCGTCTAATCATGAATTTTTGTCTATTTATCGGTTTGTAATTTTCACCATTGATGACAAAAGTGACACAGTCCAGTAAAGATCAGTGATTTAAGCTTTAGTATATGCATCTTTCAGCCTCTCATTTAGTTAATGGGATTTAAAAACCTTATTTTTTGCTTCATACTGATGAAAATCAGAAATAGTTCAATTGACATGAATTGTAATACATCTCATTAGCTGGTGTGTATGAAGAGAAAATCCAGCTCTGTCAGTGCTGTGTGATTGTGAAATTATTGCACGATTTAACAGATATTTGCATTTTCCAGCTCTGTTGCAGTAAAGCATTTTTTGAAGTAAATTTGAGGTATGCATGTATAATGACATGCAGGGTTCTCCTTACTTTAACTTGTGTTTGATGAGATACTGACAGAATTTTACAATTTTTTTACAAGACTGGTGATATTTGAATAAGCAGGTTTTTCTCCATGAG
Organism: Chaetura pelagica; assembly: GCF_000747805.2. NCBI lineage: Eukaryota > Metazoa > Chordata > Aves > Apodiformes > Apodidae > Chaetura > Chaetura pelagica. The sequence goes on from NW_009970724.1 coordinate 2,984,692, forward strand.
TGGTGATCTAATGTGACCTTTATCTTCCTTGTACCCTCCCGCTCACCTGCTTTCTCTTGCTATACTCTTGGCATGCAAGATGGCAAATAGTCTGTCAAGTCTGGAGCTGTGTACGTATTCTGGTCAGACAGCAAAATGTCAAGGAAAATGCTGAACAGCTGAGATGTGCTGATCTGACCTCAAGTGTTGGTGCTGCTCTGATCAGCTTCTGTTTTTTCTCTTGGGGATTTTGTTACCTCTGCAATAAGAAAACAGCCTGGCACTTTTTTGATTTTGTCAAAATTTGCAAATGCATACTTGAGTTACTAGGGGCAGAAAGGAGGGATAGCATACAGATAAGTCATATTGAAGTTACTAACAAAAAAATCCATCTCCAAAAAAACCAAACATCCAAAAAACGATGTTATGATGTTTTCAGCAGAGAGTTCTTAGATGTTTACTTCCTGTAGATCTCATTTTTCAGGTAACAGTTAACTAGTTAATATTTATATGCTTCCAATAAATTGAATTAAAATGGTGTGATGTGCACTCTCTTTTGGCAACAACTCAAGAAAAATCCTTCTTGGCTCGGAAGGATTAAATTCCATCTTAGTTGCTTGAAAGTGTTTTAGTTGCTTGAAAGTGTTTTTCTGGCTATGCTGCTCAATATAGCTACAACTGTGAATTCCTGCGTGACCCTGAATTTGTTATAGAATTTACCAAAGCCAGCACAGACCCAGAATTAGAGTATTTCAGCCTGCTTTATTAAATCCATCACTAAGGGCCTTTGCTGTGTACTTAAGTACTATAAAAAAACACTCAGTGCTCACTAAGTTGGATCCTGTCTTACTGTTATAAAGAAACAGACTGCTAAGATGCTTGTAAATGCTTGTGAAGAGCAGGTGGAGAATTGACATTTCTTCTTGTCCTCAAGTCTGTAGATAAAAGAGAAAAAGACATACTGCAAAAGCTATTCAGTCTGTCTTATTATTTATTTTAAAAATGAGTTAGGTAAGAACTAGTAAGGAAATAACTAGACTAGCAGTCACTATTGAAGTTATATATAAGCATTGATAAATAATGCTTATACAGCAACAGTGTTTATCTGTCTATTTGTCTGTCCAGTCCTTTTCTCACAACTTTCACATTTTCTCATCTCAGAGCTGTTTATATTCCTAAGTGTTTTGTGAATATTAGTGACCATTTATAAAAGGAGGATGCAAAGTAAGGTCCCAGGTGAAGGAAAGGCAGGCAAAGCTGAACTATAATGCACACACACTGCTTGGAGGCAGCTGCCAGCTAATCGATGCATATATAATTTGTTAATAACTAGAGTGTTTGCTGTCTCTGTCCTGGGGAGAGTGTCTTAGAGGACTTAGTTTCATTGTTTCCATTATTCATGGAACATCTTGTAAAGCTAAATGATACACAAGCAGTGGGAAGATGGAAAACATCTCTGTTTGATCATAAACTGCAGAAACCTCCAAGGACTAATCAGTATATTATTGCTTCATGCTACCACCTAGGCCTAATGACAAAGTCCACAGCTGGGGGCAGATGAGACATCACTCATCTGTGCTTTGTCTTTGATCTCACATTGCAATTCACTAATGGCAAAGGGTGAGTGGTGTATCTATGTGCATGTATGCACACAGATACATGGATGGCTTAGCCCTGATACTTGTTTCTCTCATTTACAATCCACATTAAAATTGACAGGATGTCTTACTTCCATTAGGAATGTTATCATTGCTGTTGTATGCTGAACAAGTGCACTGTTTGTAGTAATAGAAAATTTTTCCTGTTAGATTCTCCTGTTTAAATAATGTTTGGTTTGAAATAAAAGACACTAAGTTTCATTTTTCTTCTATTTCTGCCTCCTTCAGATGTTAAAGAATAAGGTATTCCATTCATTCTGCTTGTAGAAATTCATTCTGCTCTCACAAGACCTTAAGTGCATCTTAAACTGTGTGTGTGTTGAGGGATATCCTCCTTTGTTCTCTCTGTCATTCTGTGCCAAACTGTTCTATTATCAGAAAATGAAACATTTTGCCTACAATATTTTTATCATGCTGTCTAAAAGACCAGCCAGGAAACCAGTGTGTCAGGAAGAAAGAAGATCAGACGAAGGACCCGTTGTTTTACAGCAGCAATGTACTGCTATCCAACACCTTTTAGGTCTGTTTTCCAGCTCTCCTACTACTTCTGCTTCTTTTGAAAGATGACTTAGGGAACAAATCCATATGGTCAGCTCTGAATGATCAAAGAGGAGGAAAATCAAAGAAAAAGAAACGAGGACATGAGTTTAAAAGAAAAGGCTGGAAAGGGGGAGATGTGAATAAGGTGTTTCTTAATCTCATCCATAAGCCCCAGTTTCAAATTTCTTTATAGTGAACAGTCAAAGTGGGCTATCAAAAATATGTGGCTTCTACTGGAACAATCTCTGTTGACCTAAGCTGACTGTCAGAAGTTAGGAGAAATGTCCTTGTTCATTTTACAAATTTAGGATCACGTTTCTGTAGTGGCCACTTACTCCATGTGCATCTTTTTGGGTGCGCGCAGCCTCCTAGAGTCACTGTCTGTGTTGCCAGTGGAGTCTGGACAGAGATTGATCTTCCATCCATGCAGGTATTTCTTCTCAAAAAACAACTGTGCAACAAAAAGGTATTTTCAGGTGCTTCTGTGTCTTTATTTAGCTTGCTCTCCATTCATCTCCTAGTACCTCATGCTTAATAGCCTTGCTAATAAAAAAAGAAAAGCAATTTCACTTGATTTCCCAGAGAGATAGCAGAAGTGGTGGTTGTGGTAGAGTTTATTCTTGAAACTTTGTTACAAAAGAACCCTGGGCCGTATTGAATGCCACACCAAATACTTCTAACTAGGGATCAAAGGCCATATGGCCAAGTCCTTCTTCCTCTGACCCTCGAGTGCACCCATTTCATTGGCATTCAGGACACTTAGCATTTGCTAAATGATCTGTCAGAAAGAAATATGTATTAAAAAAGGCTCTTGCTTGATGCTATAAGCTGTCATAAAATTATAGCTAAAGCAATGGTGTTTATCATGTGCTGTTGCTCAATATATTACACTATATAGGAGTTTAACTGGGGATTCAAGGGATGGGAAGAATGTTCTTTGTTTCTGTCCACCCTTTTCTTGTTTAGTCACAACTTTGTGAATATGCATCAGTTCAGTTTGTTCTTACTGAAGTCTTGGGGTTCATGATTCTAGGTTTTTCAGTTCAGTGATCTGTTTTGTTCTGCATAATGCCTGTGTTAAAAGCCTAGATATAATAAAACAGCACAGGAATCATCAAGTGGGTGAATGTGATCATAGAGCAGAACGGCACTTTCCATCTGTGCGTACAGGATGTTCCTGGGAATCTGTGTGGAGGTACAAACAGTCCTGTCCTCTCTTCAGTTCTTGAAACAGAACATTTTGGTAGCACCTCAGTACATTATAAAGAGGCATTACAGAGCTCCATCCATCATAACTGAAAACATTTTACAATTTATTAGACAGTGAAATGTGACATATAGCTCATCAGAAAACACTAACTAATTTATGTTGAAAATTTACATGTGAATACAAGATTCTGAACTTGACTGCTTCCCATTCATTGTTCAGTGGATGCTTTGACATAAAGACCTTATGATTCAATTTTTAAACCTAGGATCTGAATATCAGGTATGTATGTTTGGAACAGATCTAACCCAGAATCTGTAGGAACAGATTTCACGTGACAGGAAGGTGAGGAAAATTGCAAACCTATGCTTAAGTGCTTTATTTATCCATATGTATTTGTATGCAACAACAATGCAGTGGATTTTTATTTTTTTCTCCCTCTTGCAGCACTCTAGGATGATGGAGTTTCTGTAAGATCATGTATTCTTAGTTAGAATTTAAGCCTAGTGACTGGAAGTTCAAGGTTCACGTCTGCTCAGAATAATATTCCTGGACTATTGCCTATTAATTATTCTCTCACAATAGCTTTGCAAGCAAGTATCATGGGTCAGAATGATTTACACTTCCCTGAAATTAATCTAATTCATAGATAATTTTACTATTGTACTTTCTAAAAAGATGATAAATTCAGTAATAATGGACTCTGCTATGGATTTTTTTAATCTGTTAATATCATTATAGATCAAATTTGGCAATCAAATTAAATCATAGATGAGTATTAAAAACCTTTGATGAAATGGTATTTTTTAGAAAAAAAAAAATCATTCCAGTAGTGTTATAATTGTGCTGCATAGGAGAGAGCAAAATGAATCAAACCTAATTTATTCATTACTAGACAAGAGCATAATTTAAAAAAATCAATATTTTTTTTGTGTGTGTGTGATTTGATTACCTTACCTGGTTTGAATCTTAGATAGTTTGAGTAACAGATTTTTAACTGCTTTGCATTTTGACCAGGTTGTTTTTGAATTCCTACCTTAGTGGACTATTATTGCATCATTTCTTCTTCTTCTGATACAGTTTTTAATGAGCTTTTATTCCAGGTTATTGACCCTGTTGATTCTTAAAGGCAGCTTTGTTTGCACTTGTGTTGGGTTTACAATGTAGTTAAAACAAGAGCAAATAATTTACTTCTATATAATAGAATAGAACATTTTACCCTGGCCAGCAGCACAACCTAATGCAGCATTATTTTTCTGAAGGTGGCAAAGGGTGTCATTTCAGCTTTTTATCTCTTTTGTGGTGCAGAGGAGGTTCTCTAACTAAGCTTGTGTACTAGGACTGGTTAATTGCTGTATGTTATTTTGCTCTATGGGTGCTTTATCAAAACCTTCTTCTCCTTTCTCCTAGGTCTCTGTGCAGTGAAATCAATTTGCAGATTTACTCAATTTGCAAGGTCATGATCCCTCAGGTCCTACTTGGGTTGAGTTTGGCATCACCAAATGCAGCTCCTGAATGTGCTTGTTGAGGTCTGTGAGACCAAATACGGCATCTTTGTAGCTTACAGCCATAAGGAAATTCCTGTAATTATCAAATGTGGAAGCCTTGACCTGGATATGAGAACAAGTTCTCATGTTCAATTTTGCTGCCAATGTAGGAAGCAGGTTCTGTGCACAAGCCTTCTCTAAGATATAAATGTCTCCCACACACCAACAGCCCAGAGGCCATTTATTTTCAATTCTCTTTAACATAAGTCTGATCTAAAACAGTAGAATAAGGCCAGTTAGACCCTAATAAACTCATCACAATGTCCCAGAAGTTTCAAAAGCATTTTCCTTTCCAGCAGTGTAGCTACCAGTTTGATTAAATAATGTGACCCAAGACCATCTGAAAGTATTAAGCAAAGCTGGGCCTTCCTAAAGTTCATGTTGGTCAAAATAATTCTCAGTTATTTCTAAAAAAGAAACATTATCTTTAACTTTGGAGTGTCTAGGATCTATGATATTCAAAAAGCATGTATAATGAATGCGCAAATGATAGTCTTATATTTACTGTTTCTTCTGTTTTCAGTATTTTCCATTATTCTCCTCAAAGGTCTTAGTTTTTACATAGTAGTAGTTTTTATCTCTAGCTTTACCCCAGCACTACTTCAACAGCACTTACCAATGAAAGAATTAATCTGGACAAGACAGAGTTATCCCACTGTCCTGTGGCCACATGTGACTGACCATGTTTCATGGTTCCTACGTTCTTTGTCAGAATATTAGTGTTTGTAGTATGTACACTCATTACAACTTAAAGAGTTTATGATCTGTTCCAATCACTACAAGTCATAAAAATTATTTCAGCAGCACAAGGTTTTCTCAGTGAACCTCTTAGACTCAGCCATAAATCTCAAAAAATAATGCTATTTCTTTAATTTATCACTACTGTACAGATTAATGAGACAAGTTGTCCACTAGTCTGGGGAGAAACACAAAGATCTGTCCTAACTTATTTCATTTCCAGGTTTATTAATTGTAAGTGTTATATAATGTGACATTCACACATTACTGAATAAGTTAAAAGAGCAAAATGCCCATCACTAAACAGCTGATCATTTTTCATTTGATTTTAGATTCCAAAATTAATGATGCCCTTCTTTTTTCATTATATCTTCTTTTTTATACTTTGTTTCATTAGACTGGAAAGAGCCTGTGAGCAATCAGAATATTTCTCTGCAATTTCCTTGCTTCTGCACATGTAACTAACCCCACAGTGCTAGAAAATAGATTTAATTGTTTTAAACCCTAGGTCTCTTGGGACTCAACCTTTTTGGCTAGAAGATCCAACTTCAGTTGTTAATGTTCCAAGACATTAAATCCTGATATTTTTTATTTCTCCTTCTTAGTTATTCAGCATCCACCACAAATGTCATCTGTCAAGTTTCAGCCGGTTTTACTTCATTTCCTATTGCCTGAAAGTTTATTATTTCATTGACTACCGCAACATCTAATTTTATACCTTCTGACCATTCTGAGATACTCTAATCCACCAAAAACTCCTGCAGTACTCCTCATTTTGCTGTGCTGGATAGTGCCCCTGCTTTGGCAACTTCTTGCTGTCCAATAATACTGTTTTCAAATTCTCCTCTTTTATTGAGCTTAGTGAAATGCCACCTTTAATTCTTTAAGCTCATAGGTTTCTGCAGTTATACCCCAGATTCCCATTTAAGTCTTAAACCTTTCTGCAAGTTTTTCCTTTCATAATTGTTTTTAAGGATTTGTACTTAATTATTCTTCATCAATACATATACTGCCCTGTCTAGCTGACTAACTCCATCCTGAACTCCCTCTCAGAACACCATCTTTCACCTCATATTAATTATTTTTATCATATTACATACCTTTTCTCTTTTTGGAAATAGTCTCTGTCACTCTGCAGACCATTTCATGTGCCCCTTTTTCCTCTGGTTGTTTGGCTTTTGTTTTTCTGTTATGATACCACATCTGTGTGGTTGCTGTCATGGTCATGGGCTGCAGTATTTCAGACCTGTTAATGTTTTTAAGCCTTTGTTATTGAGATCCAGGTATTTTGATTGGTAGTGTATCAAGAAGAGGTGCTGTATGAAGACAAAGTCCTCTTTAAAATCTTGCCCTCTATGGCAAGAAGTACCCTGTTGGAAGTATACAACACTACAGGGAAAGGATGTGCTTTGGGGGATCACTGGGGCCACCACCTTTTCATAATGTATTTGCGTAGAAATATTAATCTAAATTAAAGGCTAGTAGACAAGAAACAGTTTTCTAAAGAACAGATACATTTAATATATTTAAGTAGTCCTCTCCATTCTCAGAAATATACCTTTGATGTATCTCCTCTTGAACAATTTTAGCAAACCAACAGAATAAAATTCTTCTTTTATCTTCCTATGATGTTGTCACGATCCGTGACCTATTATATCTCCTTATTGGAGTGTATTAACTTATCAGGATTTGCTGAGAGATCCACACGTGGGTATCGCCTCACACAGAGGATACAGGAACTTATGTCCCAACTTTTTTGAGTGAATAACCTGCTCAGTGCTTACTAATATTTCTAACAACAGCAAGGTTTATTGTGGGGAAAACAAAGCAATTTGGGGCAGGAGGTTCAAAAGGAGTGATTACAACACATTAAACATATATGGGTACACCTTAGTTACACAAGACAAAATTATATTTTCCCCTATAAGCTGGGGTAGCCGGAATTGTCTCACCACGCGGCAGTGCAGGTAGGATGAGCTGGATAGCAAAGAGGCTGCGGGCACTCCAAGCGCAGGTCGCCCCCCCCCACCACAAAGCGGCAGCAGTCGGCGCGCGGCTCCGGGACCGTAGGTGTGCAGACGCTGGAAACGCGGCGGTTTCAGCAGCGCTGGGACTTTTGGCAGCGGCGGCGGGCAGGCAGCAGCAGCGGAGCGGCTCTGCAGCAGGGCAGCTCCCAGCAGCGGGGAC
>NW_009970724.1:2992828-3012416 GCF_000747805.2 Chaetura pelagica
CCCAGCAGCGGGGACGGGCGGCAGCGCGCGGCAGGAAAAATGGCGGCGGCAGGCTGTGTGTGTAGACGACTGCCTCGAACACGAGGAGAGAGCGAGAGAGAGAGGGGCGTGCCGCGCTGCCTCTCTCATGGGATTCTTCGGCGCCAGTTTTGCATTTCCGGGCTTTTCAGCCAATCAGACGGGACCTAGTCCTGCCCCTGCTTCCGGCCACGGCTCCTCCCCTGTAGCAGCTGTTCCCCCCCCTACACACACAGAGGGGGTTTCCTGCCGCGTGGAGACACCGTTTTAAGTCAGTTTTGTCGGCTGACTCAAAGGACATTTCATGTTCGTGTAAGGAAATACCTGGTCCTTCACAGATGTGATCCTCTATTCTGCTGATACACCAGCTTCTCAACCTTTGTTCTGTTGCTTTTAGGTCATATTCCTTGGCTATAGGTACTGCACTCAGTCTTTCAAGTGGGATCTCGGTAGTGTGAGTGTATCAGATGTAAACTTCCCTGAAATAATGTATTTCATGATTCAATTTTATTTAGATTCCTGATCATCTTGTGAATGATCAGCACACCCATAATGAGCCCTATGTAATTTCTTCCAGCTGATGATCTGCCAATAATTATTTTTTTTTCACATTGCAGAGCATCCCTGGTGTCTTCTGTAACTACAGTTTTGGTATTAACTGTAGCAGCCAAACAATTTCCAGAAAGAGTTTCATAAAAGCTCAGGTCTCAATAATGCCAGGCAAGGACAGAGGAGGATGCAGCAGCTAGAATAATGGGAGCTGTTTGGTTTAGGGTCAGTTTTTTTGGAAAGCACTCTCCCTTTTCTTGCAGAGAAATTGCAGAATTGTGTCTTGAATATAACATGTCAATTTATTTTTAAGTCTCTAGACACTACTTCAAAAAGAGGTTGTAATGGCCAGCCTTGACTCAACTTACTCAGAAAGTAACTCAAGGAAACAAATTATGCACAGGCTGTAACATGACAGAAAACCTACCACAGTCATGTGACTTTACATAAGCACATTCACTATGCTTTAAAACAGAATTAGGAAGAATTTTCACGCTAAATGATTTAACCTCTCAAATTTTGACAGAGATTGCACCAAGGAATGTCAGATGTTGTCCATTTAAGGGTAAAAAATGTACAAAACATTAGAGAATTAAGTGAACTTACTGGGCTTATGCAGCTTTTATTTCATGCTTCTGTCTTTCTTTTTTTAATTGAGCACCAGAGCTGTCATCTCCTAAAAGCTTCACACTGTCACCTCAAAGGGACAGCAGCTGACATGTCCATCTGAAGTGTAAGGAAAGAGATTTTGTGACATCATAAAACTGGGAATGATAAGATCAGTTTAATAACAAGCAGGAGAAGACATTTGCTGCTCATCTTTCACTTTCATCCCTTGTTATTGAATGCCCACAGAAATAGAGTAGTAATTCAGCTTCTGCTCTTATACCCAAAGTTGTTCTCTTTGGGGATCTGAAGACTACTTAAATCTGTTGGAAAGCTTTGTCTTGGTTAAAAATCTGAGTTTTCTTTCTTCCCTGACCACAGAACATCCAATCACGGATAAATGACTGGACCGCAGCTACTTTGCGCATTGAGTAACTGATGTGTAAAGGCACTATGAAGGAATAAAAAATAAATTACTATATTTTTTTTCCTTCCTGTTTGTCACGGTTTAATACTGGGTCAGCAATTAAACAAATGACAGATGCTCTCTATTAATCTCTCCCAGGATGGTAATTAACATCCTCCGAGGACAAAAGCCATGGATGAAGACATCTTGACCCTTGTGATCCCCTCAAATTTGTACTGAATATAATGTGTTTGGGATGGAATATGTTAGTCAATTTCAGTCACCTGTTTGGTCTGTTCCTCCCTAAAAGAAGGGTCACAGGTGTGACCCCTATTAGTCCCTTTTGTTTCCAGAGCATAAAATGTTTTTCGGAACCAAGCAGTGGCCTTGGCTCAGTGTACCTTTAAGTAGCAGTAACTATAAATATTGAGTGTTATCAGTCCTAGAAGCAGACACTGACTGAAAAACATGCTGTTAATTTCAGCTGGTGCAGCTACTTAGAAAGGACTTAACTGAAAAGTAAATTTACTAGGAAGTAAAAGGGTTGTATCCTGACTCAAACCAGGACAATGCTCCTTTTCAAATTTAATTCTTGTTCTAGATTTATCCTCTACTCCTTTAAATCAATTAGAGATATCTTTAAATGAAGGAGGATCAATATTCAGCAGTTTTTTTTCAGAGCGAGTAGCTGTAGTTATACTGGCATAAAACCAAGTACCCAGACTAAAATTTGACTAAAGTACTTGGTGAAAATACTTGTTTCTACTTGAGACAAGCTTTGCTGTTGTTTGAAAACAAATATACACTGGTGAATGTTAGGATACTTTTTCAGATAATGAAAATGAGGAACAGAACAGCAGTGACTTGCCCAAGATCAGGTGGCAAAATAAGATTTATCTGTGCCTCTCCCATAGTAGAGGTGCATCCTCTGTATCAGGAGCCCATCTTTTCTTCTAGAGAACAGTCCACAGACTGTATAATGCACTGTTGCTGCTGTACTATTCATTTGCAACTGTACAAAAATCAAGTTCAATTTTAATGTTTTGCAGGTTTTTTACTATTTGTTTGCTTCTTGCCTGCAAATAAGTAAAACATGCATGAAGGGAATGGGGATTTGGAATAATTCCTGACACCTAACAGTCCTTCTATATTTCAATGAATAAAGGATGGAAAACTGTGCTAGCTGCATGTTTGTGTCACATTTCTCCCATCACTATCAGCTCTGGTAGAGTTGCTAGGACTGATTTCTTCTAAGTTTAAGAAAAACACAAATAGAATATATTTGCCTTTTCACATCTAGCACTTTTAGTTTTTAACATAGATTGGTGTCCAAATGTATTTTTATCCAAGCTTGATCAGAGATTAATAATCTTATCTATGAATTTCCTATATTTTTTCTGTGTGCATGTGCTGGTTCTCATATGAAACACAAAAAATCTTTTAAAGCAAAAATAAAAGCACAGAAAATCCAAATCAGTACAATTACACTTGCAGATAAAAATAAAACTAATATATATCTACTGTATCCAATTGCTAACTCTATGAATTTTTCATCTGCTTAAAAAATGTAAATCTTGGATTTGATTAGATTAGCTCTGGAGTAATATACACTGAATAAATCAGTCTTCCTTTCATGTGATCTGTCAGTGTTTATAGTAGGTTTGTACACGCAGCTTTCACCATTATTTTCTAGGAAATAAAACCAGCCATGCAGAAAAGCCACCCATAAATGTCAAAAAACAGAGATATTTTGTTGCATTCCAAGGGCTTTGAAGGTCAAGTTCAATTCAGTTGGCTCACACAGCATGAGAATGGGGTGCAATATGATGATAGAATGTGTGTTTGGGTAGGATATATATGTTACTGTCCCTCTACTCTTCTCTCAGGATAGCGGATCAGTGAGAGATTAAATTTTAGTGCTTGAAAGAACGTCTTTTGGAAAACTATCAATTTTTATGATTTCCTCCTATTCAGATGCTCTGCAGAAGTAATGTATCCAAAGAATTTATAGCTCTTAGCACAATGGAGATTGGCTCCTATTTGTGACTTTTGGGTGCTATTCCACTGCAGGCTTACCATTCAACTGTGTGTATTCACAAAATAGGTCTCAGATCATGGATTTTATTGTAAATGTGAAATTTTATTTTGCTTCTTTCTGATGAAAACGAGTTCACATAACATTGTTTTCCTAATGTCTGGAAGTGACAAGTCAGCACCAAAGGCATAGATTATCCACTGTGGATTTGTCAGAAAAGGCAAGGAGACTGTTCTGCAGTGTCGCAGTAAGACTTGCTAAAAGCTCAGTATTTTGTAGGCACCTTTTACTCATATTTTTGTTTGTTTTGCAAGTTAAGAGAAGACATGATTTGAGGCCACTGCCTTGATCAATGCTTTTTTTTAATTGCAATGGCCTGATTTAAGGAGCTTCCTAGTCAGCTGAGGGATATGGCCATCACCTTCTTGAGCAGTATCTGAGCGGTCATTATGCTCTATAACTATAATGCTGCATATTCTTTGCTATCTGGAGAGTGTCCCTTGTGGCAGCTTCTGATAACCTCTTGCTCATGTTATCCAAGGATGAATAGTGAACAGATTCCTACACACAGAAGGAATACAACTGTACTAAACAGGCAAGGAATCTTATTTAATATCCTGCTGGTTTGCAACATTTTCCTGTGGTTCTCTTAGCAGAAGTGAATAAAGCAGGGTCAGGTTATGTCAGTACTTGAAGGGAAAGTTGATCTGTATCCTCGATGGAAAACTATATGCTGTGGTGCTGGGATAATAATATGATTGTTAATGTGTACTATAAGAAGAGCCTTGCTGAGTTCTGTATAACTTCATCCAAAACCAGCCCCTAAAAGCCCACTCTAGGAATGAATTAAAATATATATCAGACAGATGATGTGTTGCTTGCACTGGAAAATGAACTCAGAATTAACCCTAAAGCAACTATCCCAGCAAATACCACATTCTTCAAAAGTCTCTGCTCAGAAGTTTGCTGCCTTGAAGGGCTGTATGCCATGGAAATAGTTTAACATCTACATATAAATCTTGGCTTTGAAGATCTCTTCAGACATGACACTGCTATGCTGGTGTCTAGCTTATTTATCAATCCTTTTTTCGTTTTTTTAGTTTTCCCCAGAGACCCTTTTTCTAAACTTCTGATAGAGAAAACATCGTAAATAAAAGAACAAGAATCAAGCAGGGAATGTGTGTTTTCCTCACTAAAAGTAGTATGTCCCCAGCTATGTGGCAGAAAATTTAAAATTCCCTTAACGAAATAGCTGGTCCCAGCCTAGAATTCTTTGTAATTAGGTCTTGCTTTTTATTTGTTACAAATAATTTTGCCTATTGAAATGTTACTCCATGTGCCAGAAGCAGACAATGCTTGAAGGCATCAAAGAATACATTTTACTTTTTTGATGACATATGTGGTAACTGTGTATGTATGAAGTAGGCTAGAACGGTTTTATCTGAAGAAAATGGGAAGATTTCTTGTCTGATACAGGGAAAGAGCTGGTTTGAAGGTCATCATCTTAAGAATATCTTCTTTCTAATTCAAAGTGGTTCTCCTCTTTTTTTGGAAAGACCAGTTTGAAAAAAACTTCTTTCCGCTCCCTGGACCTTTGTCTGTTGACTCTGGAGTTCTCTAACTCTTCAGGACTAATAAAATATTTTAGAGTAGAGTAAACCATTCAGCCAGATCTTGAGAAAGCCCATATGCCTCTTCACACTCAACAGTGTTTGCATCCCTGCCACTGGGACAAGACATTAATCTGTGTTGTGTAAGAGTGCACTGGCTGTCTGAGGGTGTCTAACAAAAGAATAAAAGGAATAATGACCACATTCATCTTTTCCTTTTCATGCTTCTGAAGAGCAGGTGGGCTGCATACACTGTGGCAGAGAGAGCATCCAGAGCAACTTTCCAAAAATGCTGACCTCCCAAAGAGCAGTAGGGGATGAAGCTGGTGTGAAGGGCCAGAGCAAGAGTCCTGCCAAGTGACAGACTGGGCAAGATGTCTATTGTCTTCCAGGGTTATTTGGTCTTTAGAAAGAAACTAAGGCATGGGACCAATTTAATTTTTCTTAGCTTCAATTTCAGCGCAGCAGTCAGGGATGTTTACAGAGGAAAACTCAATAGAAGTTCAGGCATGTCCAGGTGGTGGTAAGCAATCACATTTCACTGTATGAATTTCTGGTTATACAGTTTTTGCTCTGTAGTATAAACTTCCTCTTGCAGGTAGAAGTGAGCTGCAGGCAAGGGAAGGTTTCCAGCAAAAGGCACTTTCTTCACAGATGTGCAACTTGAAAAGACTGTGAATATGACGTTACATTTTATTTACTTTCATTTCTTCTGCCTCTGGGTTGCTTCATACATTTAATTTTATTTGATTTATTTTTTTTTTTCTTATCTAAAGGTTAATACTTCCAGAGGTAACATCCTGGTGTAGTGTTTGCTAAACATATAGGTATGTGATTAACATCCGTTCCTCCTGCTGGGTACTAAATGCACAGAAGATTTTACTGCTAAGAGCAGAAATTGAATTTATCTCACTTTCACCATAGAAGCCATCATGTTCCCCTTCCTGTGAGTTTTTAAAACAAGAAGCTGGGTATTTGTAATATTTCATATAAAATTACAGAGAAATGTAATAGGCTTTTAATAACTAAATCTTTTTCATATGAAGAGATCTGCAGAACAGAGGTCTGCTAGAATTTTGTTGGTTTCTAAGAATCTTTCTTGATACATCTCTGGGGGTCTCTGTTCTTGATTTTCTTCTGGTTTCTACATTTTTTCAGTCTATTTCTGGTTGGAAGAAACAACTTTTAAAAAGGGATTTTTCATCAAAATATTGGCAGCTATAGGATGTCTGGCAGAATCCTCATGAAAACCTTTAATTAGGGATTCATTCTTATGATGTTGCCTGTCATGAATCTGTATTTCTATAGAGGAGAGAGGTTATCTGTGTGAGAGATATTTGGCAGAGGAAGAGTTAATACACATGGGTAATTTTTGCCTTTGAACTTTTTCTCAGCAGGTGAAAAATAGCTACAATCAGGTGGTACTTCAATAAGTTGTAACAACCTACTGCCAAGTTGAAAGACCACAAATTCTTGTACCAGCAGTTCTATTACTGGGACTTGCACATCAGGCTGTGTGTGTGTGTCTGAAAGCTTTCCAAGCTATTGATAAGAAGAGCTGGGCCATAATCCAAAGTGTTTTTATTTAAAAAAACCCCAACAACAAAGCGAAACCCAAAGTGTTATTTGAGGTCAGTACTGTAGAGGGTTTTCTTCCTTTCTAATACTGTTTTATCACTCCTACATCAGTGTTTATATAATATGCATCTACAGCTACTGATGAAATTCACCCAACTTGTGAAGGATACTGATGAATCAGTAACAGCAGTTTTAGATTAAATATTCTTAACAGTTCTTACAGAATGAAAGAGCAGCAACCTTAATCCAAACGTGCTTCTGCCATGAGCTTTTTAGTGGGCTAAATCTTCTGAGCTACTGGCAGATTTTAGTTGCAGTATAAAATGAAGTACCAGACTGGCAGAAGGCATGCCTTGCTCTCAAATTTAACTTGTCTTTGTAGCCCTGTGACTACCTGTACTAGTGTTGTGTCTGTGCCTTGCTGGGAGTAGAGGCTGTTTGCTCAGGGAACCCTAGGCCAGCAACAGACTGCCAAGGGAAATAAAAAATCAGCTTTGGATAAGCAGGAAAAGAGTGGCAGAAACAATCACTATAGGACATGGAGAGCTCAGAGTGGTGGAAAACATGAAGTAACTTTATGGATAAGAATATCTCCAGACCAAAAAAAATAATAAATGCTTGTTCTTATTAAGCTTTGAGTTTAGGTCAGGAGGTAATAGTGATGCAGATTAATTTTTGAAATCTGGCAATGCTTTGCAATTTGGCTCAGAATCACTAGGACTTTTCAAATGTAGTAACTTTTTATGCATGAGAGCATATGGGAGGCCTTCAAATTACTTCAATAGTTACTCCTTGGAACTTGGAAGTTCTTCACCTTACATAATTCCATATTGTTACCCAAATCTGTGTGCTATTTCTGATGGGAGTGCTGTATGTAATGAAGTTAAGCAATTACCTGAGACTAAATGTCAATAGCAATAATCCTCCTATAGGTAAGCAGTGAAGGCATTTCATATGGGTTGCTGCTGTTTCTGCAGAATCAGTTTTTTGGACAGTACTGTGCTGATTTCTGGGTTTGTTTTGTGTTGTTTTTTTTGTTTTTCATTGCTCTGGTCTTATCCCGGTGAGCACTCTCCGCAGGTCTTTGGCTTCGATGAAGGATATATTTGAATATGTTTTATTTTGCTGTGAAAAACACTATGTTGAGCTGTTATGAACCTAGATACGCCACCATTCGTGTGGGACTGCATTGTTAATCATGGTGAAAACTGAGTTATATATCAAGTTTTCAGTAAATGACAACAATAATATAGGTAAAATGACCTGTGTTAGTGATAGCTCTTCAGCTGCCTTACAGAATCACAGAATCCTAGGGGTTGGAAGGGACCTCAAAAGATCATCTAGTCCAACCCCCCTGCCAGAGCAGGATCACCTAGAGCACATCACACAGGAACGTGTCCAGGCGGGTTTTGAATGTCCCCAGTGAAGGAGACTCCAGAACCTCTCTGGGCAGCCTGTTCCAGGGCTCTGTCACACTCACAGGAAAGAAGTTTTTTCTGATGTTTATGTGGAACCTCCTGTGTTTCAGTTTGCACTTAGCTATAAAAAAGCCCAGAAGTCCTACAGAGAAGGCATGCAAGAAATAATGTGTCTTCTCTTCATGCCTTCTCAAACATCATAAGCTATGAGCACAGCCCTGATTCAGGGTATGTTCTTAGAATAAAAAAACTTTCTAGGCCATGCGGAAGGCTGAAAGTCTTATGTTTCTTTCATTGTGTCACTTCTATTTGCTTTTATGTATGCTGCATTTCTTGCCTTGCTTCTCCATCACTGAACTTTATTTCTGCTCTTACTCCACAGCTTCCTGGCTGCTTACATTCCAGTTTAGCAAAGATGTCCTTTGCCAGAAAAAAACCAAACAACAAAACTAAAAAAAAATTGCTTTAATAGTAACTTTACTGGTTTTGAACCCAGACCAGGTTTACTTCTGATATAAGCCCTTACATGCTTTCTTCTCCTGAGAGAGAAACATTGACAGCCATTACCCGTGGAGTCTTTAAACATATTCAGGATAACTTTGACTTTTAGAGGGGAAGAAAGTAGCTACCAATTTCATGCAAATATTGTTAGACACATGTCTATTTTTAATAAGATCTTTGCCATGTAGTCTTGCTCCCTCTCTGAAAATTTTTAGGACCCCTGCCTGAGTGTCCCTCCAGCAGCCCTATTAAAGGGAGGTTCAGGACAAAAGAAATAGCTTGAAGCCATATTTATTTCTAATACCAGTGAATTCAGTAAGGAAAGCTGAACTAGTGTACTGAGAGAATTTCATTTTATGCTCTGCTGTAACAGAAAGTAGCATTTGAAGAGGATGCTCAAGACTATAAAAGAGAAAATTAAATAAAACTAGTTTTTATATATAGTGATCTGAAAAATAAAACAAATTCAGTAAGTGTAGCCATTACTATTTTCAATTGGTATTATACTTGAGTAAAAAACCAAAACCCTGCATCAGTCCTGTAATAAAAGTAGTATAATGTGCACAGGTATTAAAAAATGATTGAGTTATTCAGTATGGTCATAAAGGTAGGTATTGTGAAACTAATACTATATTACTGCATGTTATGTCATCTAAGAAAATTTAAGCCCTTATGTAAGTCCTTACCTTTGATTTGTCCTTCCAAGTGCAGTGTTACCCTGTATCCATGAAAATAACAGGAAAAATGAATGCTGAAAAAAAATCAATTTCTGTGAAAAGATTTAATTTCAGTTATTGTTTGGGGTATGGAACTTTACTGGTTCCAGGGGTTCTTTACTAGAGTCTTCCATAATATATCCGATGTTGGCACTTGCCAAATTCAGGCAGGCAGTTATAATAGAAACAATAAACCTGAGAAACAACATAGTTCTAGAGTAAAAGTTTAGGAGTAGCTTCTCTTGATTTCTTTGTCATCTTAGGGAAGTTGCTTTCAGCCTCAGTTTATGCATCTGTGAAATGGGTTTTTACTGTTAATCTCACTAGGATGGGGATTTATTACTGCTTGTAAAGTGGTTTGATAGTCTCTGCCATATAATACATTCTAAGTGGCAGGGTGTTGCTGTTGGGCTAGAAAGTAGAATAATGATACTACACACATCAGTAAAATTTACAAGTTATGAAGTTATCTTCTTATGCTGAAAATATTTCCTTTCTTTCTCCCTGCTAAAAAAACATATAGCTCACAAAAAAGGTATGTGTCAACTTATTCTAACAGGCATTATTGACCTATGAAAATGATCTTGTCATCACATCTTAACAGATTATAAAAGAATAATTTCTGTGTTGGATTGACCCTGTCTGAATGCCAGATGCCCACCAAAGCTTCTCTATGACTCCCCTCCACAGCTGGACAGAGGAGAGAAAATACAACAAAAGGCTAGTGGGTCAAGATATGAACAGTGAGATCTCTCACCACCTGCCATCATGGGCAAAACAGACTTCACTTGGAGAAAATGATTTTATTACCAATCAGATGACAGAAGGCTAATGAGAAATAAGCCCATATCTTAAAAGTACCTGCTCCCAACCCCTCCCTTCTTCCCATGTCCAAAAAACTTTACTCTTTATTTCTCTATCTCCTCCCCCACAGTGGGACAGGAGCTGTGGTCAGTTCACCTGCTGCTTCTGCTGATCTCACACTTTTACCTTGCTCCAGAGTGAGGGTCTCTCCCACAGCAGTGAGTCCTCCACTAAGTTCCCCAATGTGGGTCATTTCCATGGGGTGCAGTCCTTCAGGGGCAGACTGTTCCAGCATGGGTTTGCTACACAGTCACAAGTCCTGCCAACCAACCTGCTCTAGTGTGGGCTCCTTTCTCCACAAGCCCTGCCAGGAGCCTTCTCCAGCATAGGTTTCCCATGAAGTCACAGCCTCCTTTGGGCACAAACCTGCCCTGGTGTGGAGGTCCTCCATGAGCTGCATATGGGTATCTGCTCCTCTGTTAACCTTCATGGATTGCAAGTGTCAATCTGCCTCCCTATGGTCTTCATCACAGGCTACTGTGGAATCTTCTGTCTGGTGCCTGGAGCTATCTTGGCCCTCTGTCTTCACTGGTCGTGGTGTCTGCAGAGTCATTTCTCTCGCATATTCTCATTTCTCTCTCTGGATGCAGCTGCAGCTTGCAGCAACTTTTTCCTCCTCTTCTTAAATATGTTAGCCCAGAGGTGCTACCACTGTTGTTGGTGGGCTCATCCTTGACCAGCAGCAGGTCTGCTTGGAGGCATCTGGCATTGGCTCTGTTGGCCATGGGGGAAACTTCTGGCAGCTTCTCACAGAAGTCCCCCACTACTAAAACCTTGTAACTCAAACTCAAACTTGTTCAGACTGAATGAGCACCTACTTAGACGAAGCATCATTAACAAACAGTGAACTTGATTGCTCTTCTGCTGCAGGATCCTGCATTTATAACTGTGGTGATTCTCTTCTTGGAAGTGTCATCTAAACTAGTCATTTACTGTAGTAAGACAAATAAAGTATTACAAAGGCTAATATACCACATAAGTCGTCCAATTAAGAAACTGTTTAAATTACATCTTATTGCTTACTCTTCTTTGAATATCTATTAAAATATTTATAACAGAATATACATTTTTAGTCAAATATCAGTAGAATTAAAAAAACTTCTACATTAAATTATATAAGAATATAAAGTTTGATTGAGATTTAAACAGGGGTTCTTTCCACACCAGATAAATATTAAGAGACTATTTTCATTAATGTGAAGTGGAAATTAAGAAGGAGTAAGTTTTGTTTCTGTGAAGACTTGATAGTTAATGTTGGTTTAGCTCTCCCAAATGGTAGAATGTGTAAGTACTTAAAATGCTGATGCAGACAAATTCTGAACAAATTGGAGTCTGATATTCAACCCTATATATACTTTCATATGTCTGTGTCATATCCTAATGTGATGGAGAATTCCTGGAGCCTTCAAAGATAAATTTTAAGTTTCATCAGAAGAAAGATAATATTTATCTGCAAAAAGGGAAATTTTATGAGAATCACTTATTGACAAAAAGGGAGATTTTATGAGAATTACTTATTGACAAATAACACCTGTGTGTCATTTTGGTGGTTTTTTTAATGGGAAACAAATGATTTTTAGAGGTGTCCTTTAGAATACTCTTGGACACTGAGCAGTCTGCCTTACCTGATTCTTATGAAGGGCTTAAACTATGGTAAGTAGGTGCTTGGTTTTTTAAAAAATATTTTTAGTTATATTTATGGAGCCACAGAAATTCCAATTTGCAGTAGTCTTTCCCTGTGTGTTGTATGATCTTGTACCTTTAACAAAAATTGGGGTGATCAGATTTTACTATCCACTGTGAAGTGTTATTATGTGTGTATTTACACAGGCCTTTAGACAAATATTTCCCCCCCCTCCCTCCCGCCATTTACTGTTTGTATTACTGGTTAGAGGGATAGAATCACATATAGTAGAGTAATTAAATTGTGGTAAATCAGGTACAACTGTAATGTCATTAAAGTACAGTAAAAACACCCATGAATTATTATTATTCCATCAGGGAATATTTTAAAATAACCTCTGTGATAGAGTATCATACCTGGAATCTTTACATAGGCCAGCTATCATGTTTTGTCCTTAAGTATTTCACTGCAGCATTTAAAAAAATAGCTAACCATGAGAGGGAAATAGTATTTCTTACAAGTTGTTTTTTTTCTTCTGCAGACTGGGGAGCTACCTAGGAAAAAAGTAGATATCTTTCTAAGGTTACAGTAACCAGTCTAACCAACTGGATATGTTAGAGGTAGAAAGCAAAGGCTAATTAATACAGGCTTCAGATCTGTTACATTATTAACAATGGAGGTTATCTTCTCTGAGATAGTAATGGCTCACTTTGCAAGTTAGTGAACGTGGAATAAGGCAGAATGTTGTGCTGGCTTCACTCACCATTTATGCAAAAATATTTAAGATTAGAATATGAGTCCTGTGGCAATGAAATTATTTAAAGTTAATGCACAATAAACAATCTGTAGTTATCATCTTCACAATAACCTTTGTATGTTGTGGCTGCAGGTGATATTTTCAGTTTGTGTATTTGTCATGTGCCCAGAACACTGATGATTTTGAATGGAGATTGTGGTGTGAGTGTTTGCATAAAAATCTTCATTCCAAATAGAAATAAACTTTGAAACTGATAGATGTTTTTTGAAACATTTTTTTTAGCAAAATGGATTAATTTCCAATCTGTTAAAAACTAAACTTTCAGAACCTCTGAAATGCGAGCTTATTGAAACAAAATGATCTGGTCACCCTTCTCCTTGTGCTCCTGCAGCAAGGTGACTACTATAAAAATAATTTCACATAAAGCTATCTAAAGTGTTGTTCCCACACCCTACAATAGAGAGAAACATTCTTAATTTTAATAATTTATTTTCTGTTGTTTTTTTTTTTTTTGTTTTTTTTTTTTTTGTTTTTTTTTTTTTTGTTTTTTTTTTTTTTGTTTTTTTTTTTTTTGTTTTTTTTTTTTTTGTTTTTTTTTTTTTTGTTTTTTTTTTTTTTGTTTTTTTTTTTTTTGTTTTTTTTTTTTTTGTTTTTTTTTTTTTTGTTTTTTTTTTTTTTGTTTTTTTTTTTTTTGTTTTTTTTTTTTTTGTTTTTTTTTTTTTTGTTTTTTTTTTTTTTGTTTTTTTTTTTTTTGTTTTTTTTTTTTTTGTTTTTTTTTTTTTTGTTTTTTTTTTTTTTGTTTTTTTTTTTTTTGTTTTTTTTTTTTTTGTTTTTTTTTTTTTTGTTTTTTTTTTTTTTGTTTTTTTTTTTTTTGTTTTTTTTTTTTTTGTTTTTTTTTTTTTTGTTTTTTTTTTTTTTGTTTTTTTTTTTTTTGTTTTTTTTTTTTTTGTTTTTTTTTTTTTTGTTACAGAGAAAGTCTGCTGTTACTGTGAGTTTCATTGCAGCATTCCTCTGTCTGATCATTGTTCGTCTCACAAATGAAGTAACTTTCCCTTTGATCCTGAATTGCTTTGGACAAACCAGTGTTAAATGGGTACCGTTTTCTAATGGCCAAAGGCAGCCTCTGAGAACTCATTATGGATACATAAATGTGAAAACACAAGAGGTAAGACCTGGTGTCAAGAGCACAACAAAGTGGATTTCTCTTTCTCTGATCCCACATAACTATTTTTCTACTAACCTGCCCACTCAAAAACTAAAGTAAGACAATTTTTCTGAGCAAAGTGTCTTTTTAAAGTATGCTACCGTTGTATTTTTAAATTTCTGTCATGTGCAGTGGAGAGAGGAGTGAGCTGACCTCAAAATTGTGCTTGGCTGCGGTGAAACTGCTATTTATACAAGCAATAGAAATTTTCAGATAGATTAAAAACCTTCAGTCCTTTTAGCATAAAATGAAATTTTCTTATGTGTGTTTGTAATGAAGTCCTAAAAATGCTTAATTTTGCCTTGGATATCCAAGGAAGAAGTAGTTTATTTGCGTTTCTGTATGCGTGGGGAAAGAAAAGGGAATGCATTGAAAAATGAACATTCACAATTTTAGTAAATTTACTGAGCTAGAGGTTTATTGAATTTTTCTAAGACTATTACATTAACACTTGGTAGTTATTTGAAAGCCAGGTATGTAGTTCCAGTCTGTATTTTGAAATCCTTTGGTCTGTATCCACTTTGCAAAATACTCAGTGTGATAAAAATACTTCTCTGATAAAACTATATTTTACGGGGACTCCTGATTGAAACTTAGTTGGCAAAATATCTAATTACATTTTTGGGTTTTGGTGGTAGTGGTGTTATTTCCCTAGACTCTTCCTCTCTCTTTCTACTACTTATAGAAGATGTTAAATTGTAAAATAAGCTAACTTAAAAAATAAACTCTTTCTAGAACTTGTTTCTGATCAGTTATAGCACCATGAAGGATGAGCATTACTATCAAACTTCCACTTACTGCTACTTATTTTTCTTTATAAAATCGAAATTAATATATTCTTCAGCTTCTTTTAGACTTCTGTGTTGTTTAATTGTCTGTGTAAGATGCAGCATTGAGTCTACTGGAGGCCAAAGTACATTATCTACAGAGCAAAAAAAAGGACAAACACCCAAAAGGAAATCTGCTTGAGTCAGGGTATGAATCCTAGTTCCAGTTAAATGAGTAGGAGCTGCTGTTGAGTTCAAAAGGGCTGAGGCTCCATCCAGAGTATCTTAAATACAAAAGGACCAGAAACCCACTAAAAATGAGAGGGTATTGTGTTCTGCATGTCCCTGGGTTATTGCCACAGCAGCAGGCGTGGAATCTGAATGAGGTAGAGCTGCCACAGTCACTTGATCACTATCAGTCTGAACTGATAACTGGAGAGGAGAGGAGCATGCTAATCCATTTTTTATTCACCATTGCTTTCATCAGAAGTTAGATGTAGCTTGCGGGAACCTTAATTCATTCTTAAATTTGATAACACGCTTGGAAGTTCTTACAGTAAATGGAAATGAATGTCCTGAAAGTTGGTGACCAGTACTGATGAGTAAGACATTTGTCTCAATTTAACTTAGGTCATGAAAGACTCCTTAAACTTAGTAATTTTAATTGTTTTCCCCCTTGTGTTCAAAGATTACATTAATATTTGCTAATTAAAATTATAATGAACATGTCTTGCTAATTGTGAAAGCACTATCTTTTGACTTAATTATTCCCTGTGCGAGAAAATTTTTATTGTGCTGCTCCTGTGAAAAGCTTTTACACAGCTCATGTTCCTCACTCACACTCAGAGCTTTCTCAGGCTACAATTTTTATAACACAGATTGCTTTATAAAATATACATTTGGCATGAAGATGGCCAGCAATTTTCAGTTGTTCATGGACATTAAAACCACAGATCTCTCATTTTCTTAGTACCAAATACACTGCATTTCTGCTGATTTAATAGAATTAATATATTATTTTCTAGTTTTTTATGCTGCTGTGGTATGTAAGATAGGCAGAATATCCAGTCTGTGAGTGGAGCTAATGTCCTAAACAAATGTTTCTGCAAAATGGGACATACGCCATCTCATCAATGGGCAAGAACCAAAAGATGAGGAAACTGTGCCATCATGAATTACCAGAAAATTATGCTATGGAAGAGAAGATAGGAGAGAAGGCTTTTAAAGGCATGAATTTTACCATTATCTTTTTTTGTTTTGTTGAGAGAATCTATGCACACCTGTTGAATGTGTTGAGTGTTTGGTGTATCCTTTGAAGCCTGTTACTCCACTATGTCCTGCGTGTCTTCTGCCATCCCAGAGCACTCTCTGCTGTTTCTCAGCCACTTCCAACATCCTTCACCTTCTTTTCTTCACCGTTGTTCTTTGTTCTCCTTTACCTGTTCCTCTCAGGCTCCACTCCGAGGCTTGGCTGCATGCGATGTACCAGGGCTCTCCAATCCCAACTTCTCAGTGTACTTAAATAGTACATATACAAAGTCAAAGAAACAGAGCAGTTAGAGGAATTTACCACCAACCCAGTCAGTTATCTGATGAGATAGGGGAGCTAGAATATCTAGATGAATTACTGCTCTACATTTCCTGTCCCTTCCTCATACACTTTCTGAGAAAAAGGGAAAAAGAAACAAACCCCCAAGATTTTAATCTACAGGAAAAAAAGTTGAAGTTAGGAGGAACTGATTTCTTTTGGAGTAAGACTGAGTGGGATGAGACTTGAAAATCCTATGAGATGATGGAAAATCAATTACTTTGTGGTTAAGGCTTAAGAAATCAATATGTATTAAAGATGATCAGGAAATATGGTGATATAAATATCTGTGTTTATCTCAAGTTCAAAACAGTGCTATGAGTATTATTAGGTATGATCAAAATAATGCAGTAAAGATATTTCAAGGGTATTGTGTATTTGACTCAGCAGTAGAATACTATGGAATTTTTATTATAATATTCTGAAAAAAAAGTAAGATTACTATAACTAGATTGTATGTGAATATATAACAAAATGCAAAGAGACACATAACTTAATCTCTAGTTAAGGCTATACATAATACAAGCTTGTTGCTCCAGCTCACTTGATTTGCAGCTATAGCAACAGCTTTGGAAAACCTGACTTTATGTACAGTAAACATACTATATTTGACATATAAATAGATGTGTTGTACTATACTGGCCCAGTATGTCTAGACACATTTTAGTTTGACTTTCGAGATATTTCTGAAATAGATGATATTTCACCTAGAAAATTTGCATGCAGTGCCTGTCCTCCCTCTCTTGAAAGGAAGAGGATCCATCAGTAGTCCTCCACTCACTCTTTTTTCCCTTTTCAACATCCTTATCTGAGGGGACTCCCAAAGATTTGTGAGAGACTATGGCTGCCTGTTTGCAATATTGCTCTGTTGCCCAAGAAGATGTGTTTGACCTTTTAGTGAGAAGGAGGTGTATGTGCAACATGACCTTTCTCTCCCTTATTCTGCCCCTCTATTTAGTCCCCATGGATGTTTGGTGATAGGTTCTGTCTCTGATAAAGGTTACACCTACTATGTCTTAGTTATTTTTATCCTTTTCCTGGTATTTTTTTCATATAAAATATTACTTTGATACAAAACAGTGGTTACTTAATTGAAAAATAATGCCATTTGAGTAAACTTCACACCCCACCCCAAGCTGATATAATTAGTCTTCTTGTGTATCAAAAATGGGCCAGAAGATAAAAAGAAGTATGTATAGAAAAATCTAACCTTGCTTCTTTTTTCATATCACTCCTACTCTACAAAGACTTCTGGCAAAATTAATGAACATCATGTATTTAAATTGCAGCATTATGACATCAATTTAAAAACCATTAGCAGTTTGAAACTTTATGCTAGGCAAGTCTAATAGTATTTTTGGATATTTGATTGTGCTTCTTGAAAGGTGAATATTGAATTGATTTTTACTCTCCCATCAGTATTAAAATAATATAACATTTTCTTACATACGTAAATCTGAAATATAGCTGCAATAACACTTGAAACATAATTATAAGAAGTATATTCAAGTACTATACAAAGATTAAAACTGTTATTGGAAAAGGGTAAGTTCTGAAATGACCTAAAATCCCTACATTAAACTGCATCTGTGATAGCTAATGGCTAAATTTAAAATGAATTCTGAGGTAGAGAAAAGCCTTTATCTCATGAACATTGAAGAAGTTCACAGTATAGTGATGAGCACTAAATAAAAGGAAGATCAATTGTAACAGTTCAGATTTATTTTTTTAAATCCAATTGCAACTGGAAAAAGAGGCAATACTGTGTTTATATTGAAGAAATAAACTTGGCTCACATTATCACAGATTATTTTGTCCCGTAACCTGAACAAAGCAGTATACAAGAATCACTTGCTTTCCACATGCATGTTTGAACATACAACTGAAGTCTACTTTCTGATTTATTTATTTTTTTTTCCAGAAGTTCTATGGTAGAACTCAACTGAAATGACTGGAGGTTTCCACAGATTAAATATCCCACATATGAATAAAAATAAGAGGAAGCTACAAACAATATATATATTTGTGTAGTCCTTTTTATTTTATTTTTTTAAAAAACAGGATTAATTGCATTAAAAAGCAACAGCACCCGAATTATAGAGGAAACCTAACACAACATGCAGAAATACAGGCTGTGAAATGTGCTATTTGAATGTGAGATAAGGCAAAGTTGATTTCAACTACAGCAGTAGTGTAGTTGTCAAACACGTTAGGAATAATCATAGGAAGAACCTGTAGGAACCTTGAGAGACCATGTTCTTATAAAACTTGAACAAATAAAGTAAAAAAATGTGTGAACAAATAAAATAATATGATGGATGTTCTAGTACTAGTATCTTTCCAGATATAGGAGTAAGAAAAAAAACAACAAAGCTGATTTTTTTCTGTGAAATACTAAAAATCAGTAAAGCTAATGATCAACATGGGAAGGTTTATGCTTTGCCTTCATTAGTGATGGATGCAGAATTACATCTACTAAGAAGAAAATCTTGGGGAATAGCTCTGGGCTTCATGTTAAATCAGAAGGTACCAGACTTTGCGCTTGTATGGTGTACTCAGCTGACTTCAGAGGTGTTTCATCCTCTTGCTGGAAAGAGCTGAGTAAAAACTTACATCAAGAAAAACTTACTGTGACCGAAAATTGCTTTAGTATTTAATTTCTGACACATTCATGACTTCTGTCTTTTCATTTGGGATCTTAGTCATCATTACAGTGTAAGAATTCATAGGATATTTTGTTAAGAAAAGGTCATCTGTTTCATAGTAATTTATAATTTATATTCCTTCTAAGACAAAATTTTGTATCACTTGTTCAGTTATATCATTTCAGCCTTAGTCATCATGGAAATATTCAAAACATGCCATAGATTCTTCTGGGTATTTTTCTGCTTCTGCTATGTAGGTGCTGCTGATACCCTTAAAGTTACTATATGGCCAATTTGTATGGCCAAATGGGATATAATTGACTTTGACCTGAATCTTTGCACTTTCTTATACACAGAGAAACCAAGGAGGAATTTTCACTTTGAATATGCAGGTTTGTGTAGGTTTCGTGATTAGTACTTCTTTTAGAAGATGAATGCATCATTTTAGCTATCCATTTCTAGTATTCTGAGAGATGGGCAAAAACTCCTCACAAATAACAGTTTAACTTTGTTAAGATTTTGGGAACAACTTTTCTTGGAAATGTTACAGAAGAATTGGCTATGTGACGTTTTTAATTACAATCATACTGCTTGTTATACTTGTGAGAGAGATTTGTATGGTAGGTTGCTGGTTTCTTTCCCTTCACTACTTCTGTGTTAACTATACCAGATCTCCCATTCCTGGCTCTGGGAGCCATAGGC
>NW_009970724.1:3012431-3094265 GCF_000747805.2 Chaetura pelagica
CTGCTGAAGATTTTAACCATCAAATGAGCAACTCCAGGAGTAGGTCTTATATTACAGAAGTAGACCTATCTAAACAATCAGCAGTCCCCACTGTCCTCTCCCACTTTCCAATCCCCTCTTTGCCAGGAAGAAGAGAGAACCATCAGAGTAAACTGCAAGGTGCACTTGAAACTACTCAGGCTGTTATGGACCTACAGGAAAGAAAGGAGCACAGATGATGTGTGTCCTCAGTACAGTAAATCCTGCCTGCTCAGCCTTTTTCCTTCTGTATATATGGAATGAGCTTAGGTTTTTAAAGCTGCCACAACTTTAATGGTGTCTCATGAGGAAAAAGTCAAGTGCCAGGATAAATATATCGAGTCTTCTATATGAAGGAATTAAATCTGCTCTGCACAGAGCCTGAAAGTGTTGAGTCAAGCAGTGCTGCTTGTGTGGCAGCACTGCTTTTTTTTTTTTTTTTTTTTTTATTTCTTTTTGAAAAAAAAAGACTAAGGAACTTGAGAAGAGAGATTACTATCAGTCAGTGAGCTGTGCCATCAGAAGTCAATCCCTAAAGAATCTGGGCTGGTAGAAATAAATGCCTGCACTGCACAATCATGGACTGGATTGATCTGTTGAACGGAGCTTACCGGTTATACAGGAAAAGGTGCTGGTGTCATAGATTTTACATGCACATTGCTTATATGTAGTTTCCAAAGATTTCTCCTACCTTCTTGAGGAGTTTTTTTACTGCTAGTGGAGGAAAGATTTATATTAGATAATGCTAGACTCCCTACATGGAAGGGCCAGTTGTGTTTTCCACGTGAGAAGTGTGAACAAGGCCTCTTCAAATGAGACACGACACAGAGAAAATTGACTTGAGACCATTTGGAAAACAAAGACAAATCTAAGTTTAGCAGTTAGCCAACTTGGTAGTCAAATTCCTATCAATAAAGTTCTGTTTTAGTTAAATGACAGATGGACCAGATGAAGAGAATAAAGTATTCCTTGGACTGGTAAGGAAAAGAGCAGAGAGATTCAGTGTAACAGCTTCTCAAATCAGAACAAACCACTGGTGAGAGTAGGAAAGGTGGGCTAGCTGGTGAGGCTTGTGGTCAAGGGGAACAAGGAGGACCTTGCTGTAACCTGAACATGGTCTTTGTATAAGAACTGAATTCTGTTACCATTATGTGATTTCAGCTTCTGTCAGTAATAGCTGCTAAAAGAAGGACAAGCTGGTTTGCATTAATAGCATATGAGGTGTCTTCTTGCTGTTTCATTTCATCAGCTGGGGGAGCAGTGCCTTATCATTTACTCACTGGATATTCTCCCACTACTGATGCTCAAACATTAAGATGCTTCCATTATAAGAAGTTCAGTGCCACTCTTCTGAGTTTCCACCTGGAGTCTATTTCTCATCAAGATTTGAGGTATCCTTAGCAGCAGAGTGTTGCTAGGTTTTGATGCCACGATAACTGCTAAGGTACACTTTATACTGGTGTATAAGATACACCACAGAGTAAAAAGAGCCAGTGAAAATAGAATTTTGCTCGTATAATTGCTTCTACACAAGGGGTTTCTGCTGGCTCTGGCAATCGGTGATTTTAGCTCTTTGAGCTCTGGCCCAGCATAGCTCTTCTGGCAGACACGTGCAGCACTGAGCTGACCCCAGGCTACTAATGCTTCCCTGCAGGGAGCAGCATGCCAGCCACAGCCACACACACAACACACACGGGTGTGCAAGTAAACACAGCCACTAGAACTTGCTCAAGAGGCAGGCTCCTAACACTGACAATCATGCCAATTATTGGCTAGTTTTAAAGTCACAGCCATCTTCCTTGAAAGCCTTTGCTTTCCAAGTTTGCTCCCATGGCCATCTGTCATAGCCTGCATTTGGCAGCTTCAGGTTCTGCTGCAAGGCCCTGTGGATTGAATACATAGTTTTGTCCTTTTTATTGTTCTTTGAGTTGCTGGAAAGTTTCTACCATACGAGTCTTTTCTCTTAGGCTTTTTGTTAGATTAAAATATGAAACTTGAATGCATTTTTGAGCTGTTAATTTGTGCTATCTACTCTCAGACTGGGCTGGAACAGGTGGGCTGGTGTAAATACTGCACAGAGAGAAATGAGCTCAGAGACTCTCTTAGAGCAAATGCAGATTGCACCAGCAATAATTGCTTTTCTTGGGATAGCTTCTCTTGTCTGGCTGAGTTCATTATCCATACTACCAAATATGTGTTATTTGGTCTGTAAGAGGGCAATATGACTGTTTTGTCAAAAAAACTCATGCTTTTACTGCTATTACTATACTAGCAGCGTGTGCATTTTAGAGCTCTACTTGATAAAGCTACAGTATCTGAAAATAAGAGCTACATTTTCTGTGGGTGTAGCTGTAAATTCTGTCTACTCATCTCACATAATTTTTTAACTACCTCTAAACCAGTAAGTGATATTACCACCGATGTTGAAAAGTTCATGGTAAATTGTGTTCATGGATCTCCACCCCAAAATGAAAACCAATTCAGTCTGGGAAGGGGGAGGAGAAAATGAAGTTCTCTGTTATTTGCAGTCTTTCTTTCCTCCATCTTTATTTTTCCTTCTCCTCATTTAATTCATTTTTCATACTTAGCTAGTCAGAGTACATAATCTGTCCTATCACTCAGAAAAGCAGTAGGCATGCGCACTAGGTTAATAAATACAATGTTAAATGAAATACCCTAAATGAGAGCAAAGAAATTACTAGGTGTCATCTAGTAATAAGAAAAAAAATAATAATCAGTAAAAAAAATCAGTAAAAGGAAAATTGGCTTCATCATGGCTCAAACCAGGACATTAGGTAATTTTAGGATTGTCCACTTAACAACAACAATTTATCCTCCATTATTAGCCTGAACCCCAGGGGTGCACAGGACTGCCCTTATTTTGTTCATACCAGTCAAGTTCTTTTTTCCTCAAGTAATAGCATCATTTATCGAAGTACACGTTCTTGAATTTGCCTTCAAGAGTCTATTGTAGGTAGGACCCAGAGTTTTGGATTTGAAATTGATGGAAATTCCACAGGTCTTGGATCAATATTTCTTCAGGGGGAAGAACAAGTTCTTTCCAGTTAGGGGTCACCAAGAATAAAGACCTTGTATTAACATTACACCAGCCAAAGTGCATGTTGGTTTGGGTTGATTTTTCTGGTTCTAGTTCAGTGATGCTACCACCCTCCCTCCCACATACCTTTTTGAGTACTGGTGCCTGGGATTAATGCTTGTAAAGAGAAAATACAGTTTCTGAAGTGCATTGAGCTGAAAAATATTTTTCTAAGCTTTTAATCAGATGCCTTAGGATTCCTATGAAGTGCCTGAGTGCATGCACAGGAGTCACCCCAAAGTAGTTCCAGGGCAGTCCACTGAAAGCTTAGATCAGCACTGGAAGATACACTACCCTAGAAATTAAACACCAAAGCGAAGGAAAATGTTTGGCCTTTGCGAAGTTAAAAATAATAGCCCTGTATTTTATGACATAGTGTATCTTGTGGAATTGATCAATGACTGACAATTTTGTTATCAGATTTTTTTTGTGTGTAATTAATTTTATTGACTTGTGCACCCCTGGGATTGGGGATAATAGAGGAAGATTTTTTGTTATTTATGCTATCTCATGTCATTTGTAATGTCTAGACTATTTCTGGTCAACTTTTCCTTTTTTAGATCCATGTTGTCCAAAGCTACTGATTTCTTTCTTCATCCTCTGTCCTCTTCAATTTGTCTTGCTCTTCACCGCCCCAGATTTCTTTCACTTGATCGTCAGATTACCTCTTCTCCAAAAATACACTACCATTCAGGACAGCATCAAAGGCATAGCTTGGAGATTTAGGAGCTGAGAGGATGTTCTTAGCAAGTCAGCTACTGCTGCATTCTGCACAAGGTTTGGTTCCTGAGTAGATGCTACATGTAGCCCCCAAATTAATGTATTATATATGCAGTCTTCAGGTGACATGTCAGAAAAGCATCTGGGAATAGATTTCAAACCAGAAGAACCTATGGCAAAATTCTGTCTCATCTCAGAGTTCATGTAAATTTTAAGTTTCTTTCTGATATCTTTGTAAGCAAAACTTCTTTCTCAGATGGAGTGAGTCCCTGAAGTTTCTTTGCAGCCACACCTGTGTCTCCCAAAGGCTGAGTATGGGCACTTTTCAGTGGTTTCAAGGCTGAAATGGCTCTCTAGTTAGAAACCATATATATGAAATTGTCTCAAACACATAGTAGGTAGCATTTCTTCATTAATCCTTAATAAGCGTCACAGGAGAGTGCCCTGAAGGAGCCATCCTCTGGGAAATTCATTCAGGTGAGTACACTCATTTCTGCTCCAGCTGGTCCTTAGTGTTGGATGTGACTTGTCATCACCAGTATTAGTGACTACTGATGGAGCTGATAACATTATCGTAAGGCAAATAAAGATGATTAATGTTGATCATTTACTCTAAAGGGAACAGGGAGAAGAATAGGCTGGAACTCTAACAAACTATTTTCAATTTCTCTCCTTCTGATGGCCAAATAACTGTTCACTTCAGTGTCATCATGTTTGTAAAGGATTCCTGTTTATAAAAAGCGTTAAACGTTTCTAGATCAAGTCATTTCCAGTGAAGTTAAAAAATTAAAATGGGGGCAGTCAGACTGACCCTCCTAAACCGATTTGGATCTGCTAGCCCTGATATATTATCAGTTATTACCACTTTATTACAGTCAGAATTGTATTGTCAGAACAACAACAGAAATAATCTCTGTATTACTCTAATGCTTTATTCTGATTTATAAGGGATGAGACAATCCAGGTGCTGTGACAGCAGTGTTGGTACATATAGAATGATATATAGCAATATTCATAGAATGCTATTAATTTTTGCATGAATTCTGTCTGTCTTTGATAAGCATGTGTAATTCCTAATAAATCATTTGGGAGCTGAGCACAAGAATCAAGGAGAAATGGACTTTTGTCGGCATGGAGTCTGGTGATAGCTGAAAATGAGAAGGCAAAACTGACAGATAATTGTAGATAAGTCATTTTCAAGCAATGGATGGCAGTGATATTGTTTTTTGTTTAAAATGAGTTGCCATCTCTGCTGGCCACATCACAAGGTAAATTGTCATGAAATCTAAAACATTTGTTATGTTCAGGCTCTTGATAATCACACAGGAACCAGCATTGAGGAGCTCTCTCTGCTTGCTCTTAAATGGCTCGCTCCCATTCTGGGGGGTGTCATCCACTTTTCATTTCCTGGGGAAGAAATGGACTTCTGTGAGGTTGTTATCTGAAAAACGCAGAAATCATTTTCTGCAAACCTAAGTATTATCATAAAAGAATCCTTAAAAAAAAAATTGCAGTGACACTCTGAGGTTTCTGAGATTAGTGTCTTCCTTTAAGGCCTCTATTTCCTCTGGTATTACTTCCAGTCCTGATCACTAAAACTACACTGCATGGCTGCCATGAATAGCATGAATAATGCATATATTTTTCTGCTGGTTTCGGTGTGTGCTAAATAGCTGCATACACAAAAAATAAAATCTAGAGTGAAAAAAAGCCAATTGGCTGCTCATCTCCCTTATAGTACTTGATTGCTGTATATTCCACATCAACTCAGATTTTTACTTGTCTGCTTTTATGTTTACAATATAAGATTATGCAGTGGACTAATAGTTCACCACTTCAGTTTTTCCTCAGACTGAGATATGGAAAATATTACAGCTGTTTACAGGTCTTTATTTCCTGCTTCTTTAATGATCTCAAATATTTCTTCTTCTAACTCTCTTCTTTCTTTCAGCGTATAGACACGCTTCCAGTTTCACCCTTAACATCATGTTATCAAGCAGAACTCTTCTTTATTTTTGTTAATTCATTCTTAGTGGATGCTCACCCCCTCCTCACTTCTTGCTGTCTCAGTTTCCCAGAACTCAACATGGGATTTAGCTGTAATGGGAGGGAGAAAGTGATATATTACCTCTGCTTCTATATCAAATTATAAAGGATTTGCTTTTCCTAAAATGTCTTGGATGTTTTTTCATGAGCTCAATCATTTTGTGGTTTCCCAAGATGATGCCCAGTTTGTTACTTTCCTCATGCTTTTCCACTCTTTCTGCAAATAACATTTATTTGCTCCTGAAGATCATGTATAAAGATAAGGCAGATTTAACAAGGGAAAGATCACAAGGATGTGTGTTGTATAAGGCAAATTAAAAAAAGGTTTATAACTAAAATGCAAACTGTATTTTGTTTGTTTTTGCATTGTTTTTGTTTGTTTGGGTGTTGTTTTGTTCCAGTCTACATGAGAAATCTTCCAGTAGGTTTCACTTATTCTTGGAAATGGGAGTTTTGGCCATCAACTTCCCATTAATTTTGCAGCGGTGTTCTTGTAGTTTAAATGTGTTTGTTCATTAGAGGAATAGCTTTCATAATGGAATGTGCTTGACCTGTCAGAAATTATCAGTGCGTTTTACGTTCAAAATACCTGATTTGTTATATACATTTATAGTTCTTGTACATTCAGATTAATTGTGCAATTATCAAGGAAGTTGTATTCTGAATTCCTGAAAGTCAGTCTTTTTATTAGTCCTTACTAAATGCTGAAGTGCCTTTAGTAATTTCCCTTCACACACTAAGTGTGTCATTTTTCTTTGAAAAATCTTGTTAGTCTGGCAAGATATTCATAAACATAATATGTCTTAAAAAAAGAAAAAAAAAGAAAATGAAAAAAAGAAAAGAGAAATGTTGCTTGATTATAGTTCATGAAAAACAGGTGAAATCTTTGTTCAGAATAGAAGATTTCTGTGATTGCCCAAGTTCCCTGCATGCACTACACCATGCTTGCACGCCACCCTGTTCTGTTATCTCTGTATTGTTCTAGATCTTACTAAAAGATGTGATATTTCAGTACTTTCAGAGTGACAGCCTGACATCCATCTATAGTGGTACAATTCTTTCATTCTGCTCTTGATCTTACAATATAGATTGATCTTACAAAAGCTAAAAAATGCCCACATCTGTTCATCAGATTCTCTCCCTGTGGTCTCAAAACCAGAGCACAGAGGGGGTAGATGGGCACTAGCCACTACTTTTGTCACCAGCCATGGAATAAGCTTGACTGCTGGGCTCAGAGGCAAATGGTGCAGAAATAGCTTTTCTTTCCCATACCTTTACGTTTCTTGCATTTTTCCCACTTTCTAAAGCAGCAGACTCACTGAATGATACTAATTTCATAATTATTGTTGCAAATTTGCCTCCAGGAAACTGGAAATTCATGAATCCATGTTCATAGAAACTTACAAGTATATGCTAAATCTATACAAAATGTGTTAATATGTACTTGGATTCAGTGCTCTCATTGTGCTTAGAAGTAGGCTACCTTTCCTCCTAAATAAAGTAAGGAGAGCAATGTCATTGACATGATTTGGGTAGTCCCGTGGAATTCTATCATTTTGCTTAAAAAATTGCTTCCAAATAATCTCAGATACCAGAAGCTATTTCTTTGGAGCAAATATTGTTAAGACCATTGTGCTTATGTCCTAGTGTTGTGAAAATTGCCACGGAATTGTTACCTTTCACCCAGGTGGTCCCCACTGATGGGCAGCAATGACCTTGATGGAATGTCTCATCTGAAGGCAGGCAGCTCTAACTGTGCAACGACATCCCCCGAATGCTCTATTGCAGCATCAGCACTGGATACAAGCCCATGTCTGTCAGAGATGTGCATCTCTGACCTTCTAGCATAGAGGCAATAGTGCTGCCAGCTGTGTTATGCTGACAGGACTTGCTTTTGAAATCCAGAAGTAAAGAAATTGAGATAAACACAAGCCAGACTTCTACTGTTGAAAAGAAAAAGTGTGGCAATAAGGCCTAGACAATCATACCTTCAGATTCCAAATTGTTTTGGTTTTGAGGTTTCTGGGAGTGCTTTGTTTCATTAATGCATTTCTGCAGCATAATCTATTTACATTTTATCCCAGAACAAGTTCTTTTAGCTGAATAGAAGTGTTTTGAAAAACCTAATTTATGTTATAGTCACAGCATTAAATAGAGCAATACTGGTTCAGTGGCAAAGTGGTTGGGTCAAAGTCTGTGGTCTGCATTTCCGAAGTGCTGTGCATGGATTTGCATGCACATAGCTTTCATTAACACTAATGCAATTTGAACATGTGGCCCCTGTGCAGTACTTTGGGAATGTAGCCCTCAACAAATAAGATATTTACAGCACTGAAGTTCATGTTGGGAAATATGAACAGCTGTGCTCCAAAGAGAAAACACACATTCAAAGTAAGACAAGATACTGGAAATTACGTCTTGGCAGTTAACATTTTTATTTGTACACACTGCTTTGCAAAACTGAAAGGAAATATTCTTTTAGGATTAATATGTTTTTCAGAGCTAATAGGAGAAAAAAACTGCCATTAGAAAAGTTTTTGCTGATTATATTTTTTTTCTGCAGTTCCTATAGTGTTGGTACAAATGAAATATAATTAATAAGTAAAAGCTGTGTCACTCTACTAATTATGTTTTACTAGGAGACAGACGATCTCTTTATACTTTTGAATAATCAGTTGAAATAATTTCTCTTGAACATGTATTTAGGTAGATTTTTAGATTTTACTTTTTAAATTTTCAGTTGCTATATCTGAGTGTCTGGTGGGCACAGGAAGCGAGTGCTTGAGAAAGACTTTATCCATCATTCCATTGTAGGATTCTTACATTTGCTTGCATCATATCTAGAGCTGACCAGTAGTTAAATCCACACCACATTAGGAGAACTTTGCAATAAGAAACTTCAGTTTATTTTAAATTTGACTGATGGAGCACATGCCAGTGCCTCAGGTTTCCCTCGCATTGCTTCCCTGGAACTGATCTGCTGGCCTGTTCTCCAGTCCCTGCAGAGTGATACCTGGAAGGCTGGATGCATAACTCCACTGATCTCCATGCACAGGGAGCAACTGGAGCTTTTGGATGCATGATAATTAAGTAAATGGACCATACTAAATTAATCACCTTTACACATAGTTTTACATGTGGAGAGGCTGGAGGTAACGAGGCTTTTTCAATAGCAGTAATATAACCAATCCATGCAGTTGTGTTTGAGATCAAGTAGCAATCCTGTTCTGCAGACTGGGAGAAACTGAGGTTGTAATTTCACTGTGAACACAAAGCATGTCAGTAGCAGGTCACTGACTGAGTGGCCACTGTTCTGACTTCTAGACTTTATTTTGCCAAATTTGCAGGGCAGTGGGCTTTATGTCCAGTGAACAACTTATATTCCAGAAAGGAGAACTGGTGGGTGAAAGATGCAAAAAGCAATTTGAACATGGTCTTATTAAATACCTCTTTATTAGTTTACCTAATGAATCTTGTAATATGATTGCCTGTTAGACTCAAAATTTTGGATGCTTCTTTATTATTAATACTTTATTTCCTAATGGCATATTGGTCAATCAGGAAAAATAATACTATTTTCACTAGAGCTGGTTGGAAAAATACTTTCCCGATAACAATCATGACACTATAATTAGAAAAGAAAATTCGTGTGGCCACTGAAGAAAAGGGTGGTATTCTGCTGCTGTCATTTCTAGTATGTTAGCTCAACTGACTGAAATCTGCGTGGTGGATAGGGAGATTCTTACATTGCCATGGGCAACATAAGTGTCATTCTTGTGTTGTGGTCAGATATCTTGGCTTTTTTGATACACCTATGTACCTTTGAAGTTGACATAACGCTTGCAGGACTGCAAAATCAAGGTTTGGGAACTGGGAAATGCCATAACTGAAGTCACCTGCCCACTTTTGACTCAGCCTTCTTTGATGTATTCATGGCCATGCATTGTGGGACAACCTCAGCCTCATTCATTATCCAAATTTTACCATTTCTGATGCTAGCTGGAAATGCATAGAAAAGGTTGCTAGGACTGTTGCCTCTTTTGTTGAGGTAATGGCAAGGTGTGAAGGAGGAATGGAAAACAAGAAAGACAAGACTGATGTGGTTAAGGATTAGTGCTAGCCGCTAGATTCTCTTGCCTCTGTTACAGAACGTCTTTATGATTCCGATCTAATCAAGGCAAGTTTTTACTAATTGTGTGTTGTTTACTTTCCGGATGTTTAGTTTGAGACCCCTGGGTCTGATTTATGAAGCACTGATCTTTCACAGAGATAGCTCAAGTCAATGAAAGTTATTTGAATATACAAATTGCCAAAGAATTCTAATTGCTCCAGGTTCTATGTGCTAGTGAGGCTTTTATTTCTTAATTTATAACTTTCACCTTAGTTTCTTAGACCTCTTCTGCTGAAGTGGGCTGATACAATTCTTTCCTGTCTCTCTTTAGAATAGTATTTCAGAAGTGAGGAGCTACTAGAATATAAGTACTTTATGACAGCCCAGGCAGAAATTAATAAGTCTCAGAGTTGGGTGTAAATAGTGCTCAATAAATGAGGCATGGAGACACATTGACTAATAACAGTAAAACAAAGGCATTCAGTATCTGCTCATTATTCCAGTCAGCACAGGCAGGGGTCCAGTGGAAAAAATAGTAGGTGGTTGGGTAATTAAAGATGGTATCATAATGTGTGCACATAAGGTTGCCCAATTAGGGCTGCACAGCAACCTTAATTCTGACACTTCCCTAAATTTTCAGTGCTTGATTTTGAACACTTAATGTTCCCTAGCATATTTTTGGTGTATTTACATATATATGCTCCCCATTGCCTCCTTCATTGCCAAACTGTTAATTAGGTAGAACTACTGAGAAATGCAGTTAGCTGGATAAACAGGGGTTTGCAGTGAACCTTGGATATCATGCTGGAGAGCAGGAAACTTCAGGCTGTCGTAGGATTTACATCAGTGGTGATTATTTATTTTTTTTCCTTTGCTTAATTATCTTTAAGATGTTATGTTTTTAGTGCAGTCTCCTAGCACACACTGTTATATTATTTCTAGTTCTGCTTCTGCACTTATTCTTCATGGCTTAATGATGATGGTGTGGATGAAACATCTTTTTAATGAGAATTGTGTTACTAAGACTCTTGTCCCTTGAGTGTGAGCAGTCTTTAGCTATGGTGCTCATTTTAGAAGATAATTTTATTTCATCCATTTCTCCTTTTGGAAGAATATTACTTGAAGCCAGGTATTTTCATTCTAAAGTACAGCTTTCTGATTGACCTTAACTGCTCGTGTGATATGGAACTTTTCAGAATATCAGTGAAGAACAATAAACACAAAATTGGAAAAACTGAGAGACTTGGACAGGAAAATAAAAGTTTATCCAGACTTTTTGACTTGAGCATGCAAATAAATTATTTCAGAGCTTCAGTGGTGCTGCTCTCCTGAGCTGTGTCTCTACAGCCATGCTGTAAGTGGTCTACTTGAGGTAGGATGCCAATACACCAAAACATGCCCTGACTTGAATAAGAGTATGGCCAAGGATCGAGCAAGGGTTTTGTTCCCTGTGCTTCCTGGTTGAGACAAGATGCCTGGATGTCTAAATCAGTGTTGTCAGAAGCCAAGTCCCCTTTACCTACCTGTCAGAACAAAGGGTGAAAAGGGAGGATATTGGAACATAAGGAAGTCTGAGTTAGAGCCACCTTCACCTGCCTGCATTCATGAAGACACCTCCTTTGCTCCAGTACCTGTCCACCTTCACACTCTGTCTCTAAGAGCTTACAGAGTTGAAGCAGCTTCATTTCTTTGTAAAACTACATTCTTATGTTCTTACTCATGCTAAGATGTGGGTTGGAACTAGATAATTTTTAAGGTCCTTTCCAAACCAAACTATTCTATGAAGTCTATCTTCATACCAAAGGGACAGCTTGTGTTGTTAGATAATATTCAGCATTAGGCATAGCATCAAAATACAAACCCAGGTGATAGGTTCAGGATCAGAAAGCCTGAAAAAACTCAGCCTTTTTTTATTTTGCTCTCTGCATCAACTCATAACTCAATTATTTTCCTTTCCTTTTCTAAAATTTTACCTGAAATAAAAAGCTGTTATCATGGGGACAAGAAATCATGAATGGAGATATCTACCTTATATATCAAGCAATTCAGACATCATCTAAAACACTATTTATAATTTTTTTTATGTACCCATTAGTTCTTGATGCAAAGGAATGAAAGGATTTTTTTTTTCTCCTTTCAATAAATAAATTTTAATGGAGTAATGCAACAAAAGAAGCATAATATGTTTATGACAGAAAATAAGCTGCAAGTGACCTTTTATTTGCAGTTAGTACTTAGTATTTATTTTGGTTTTCCATTGGAATGGCCTTTAGTTGCGTCTTCTTCTTTTGATTTTTTAGCATTCAAGAACAGTGTACTAAAAAAAAAGCCCTTTAAGTCTGTGAAAGCCTTTCACAAAATACCTAAAGTATTAGTGAAAATAGATAGCTAACTCTGGAACTATATTGACTCTTTTATTGCAGGTTTTATATTAATTTTATCAGGCTTTTACAAAGCTTTCTATTTTATAAAGCTCCCTCTTCTAGAAACTGTATGGAAATAACTTGGCAATGTATTATGATGTAGATTAGCCTGAAATTATTGTTTTATCTCATATTGTGAAGTCCTTTGGAATATTTTTTTAAGACTTTGGTTAGTACAGGCTCTGACAGTCTTGGAATACATGCAAATTTCAGAAACTTTTCAGATCCTTTGTCATCTAGGTCTCCATATCTGAATTTTGTGACAAATTTTCCACTTTCATAGTTAAAAATTTGTAGTCACATTTTCTTGTAATACTGTTCATGTCAATTAAAATCAGAAACTTGGAGAACATAGATTATCAGATGAAAACTAAAAAGGATGACAGGTAGAATAAAAAGACTTGTGAAGTTCAGAGTGTTTGCAGAACTTATAATATCTTCTGTTGCAAAATTCAGGCTTTGGTAAGTTGTTCTTGAAGTGTCCAAGTGACATCTTTCTTCCTTCTTTCTCTGAGACTTGGTTAGCAAAACATTTCAGCTCATGCTTAGCACCAGATTTATTTAATAAGAGTCTCATCCAAAACCAGATAAACACATTGATTTTTCATCTGTTTGGAATGGGTCCCAAAGCACTTAAGCACATGCTAAATTCTGTAGTGGCTGAATTACCTCCAATTTGTAATAGATACAATTTTAAAGGGAGATAGTCAATGGTTGTGCAGTGAAGCTAAGCAACATTTATACTACATGAGGATACTCCTTCAATTCTCTTTCTTTTCCTTTTCCTTTTTTGTTTTGTTTTGTTTTTAAACAACTTGCTTCCACCATAGGAACCTATGATTTTATTTCCTGCTGTATTTTCATTCACAGTAAACTTCATTCTAGCAAATAGCAGAGCTCAAGTGTCTTACTTAACTATGTTCGATGTCTGAAATATCTCTGATGGTTTCAGAAGGTGACACCAATTGAAAATATGCCACGCAGGTGGCTTAGAGTACAACATTATCATCTCCAAATTCTTTCCTTGTTCTGGGTGTTGTACTGTTCATTTCTTCTTTATATTAGTAAGTCTATATGATTTTTTTTTTTTTTACTACTATTCCATTTCAGGAGCTCACACTTCACCATACCATTGTTTCTGAATCCTTTTGTTAAACAATGGTTTTATCTGTCAAAACGAACCAGGATATGTCTGGTTGTATTCTGATTTCTGGATTAGTTCCCCACAACATGCACTGATACCTAGATAAATCTGAATTCTTTAGAAAGAAATAAAAAGAAATAAATAGATAGAAATCCATCTGTATAAACTGCTATCCCCATTCTTCCTTATTTTGGTGTAATTGTCTACACTGTGGATACAGAGATGATGGTACTGTTTGGGTTTTGGCACTATGATACTTTGCCAGTGTTGTCTAGTGATTGCATAGGGCTTACTGATAGTTTGTCCCAAATCTGTGCTTTCAGCTCTCCTTAATCTTGCATTTAAACACAGCCAGCTCAGGTCAGCTCTTGTGGACCTGAATCTTCCTCTCAAACTTTCTGTATAGACATAGCTTATTGCTTTTTATTGTTTGAATAGAACTGGCAATAAAACATATTTAGCAAAAGCTCTAATAAGTAGTAAAGATTTTTTTATTTAATTACTTATTTTTAAATTTATGTGCTATTTGCCTATCTAGGCTGTAAATTGCTGATCTTTCACAGAAACTTCATGTTAGACTGCAAATTACCCCACAATGTCGTAAGAAAGGCCCACTTAGCATAGCATGTTGCAGTTCATTTGACTCTCCTTAGTGGAAAATGTTTACTGTCCTTTTCTACTTTTATGTTTCACTTCTGTTACTTGCCCTGATTTTCTTCACAATGGCTACAAATGTTATCAAAAAAAGCTTCAGTGGCTCTAGTAGGTGCCCATATGACACTACACATTCTCTACACTAAAATCTTGAAATGTTCCTTTTATAGACATTCTTGTTTTCTTCTCTATGGAAAGATTTATAACCTGCTCTGTGTTCCATCTTTCTCAACGCCATGCTTTCCCACTCTAGAAATCAATCTGTTGGATGAAGCAGTATCAAATCATTTTCTGAGATCCCAAAAAAATATGCCCAGCCATACAACTTTTTCTTTGCTGAACAGTGAGAGGATTTCAAGCAGGTTTTTTAACACACAGCTTCTTTTTAAAAACAAACAAACAAACAAAACCTCTTGTGACAGATCTTTCCAGTAAACGTAGCCCAGTTGGTGCTCGTCAAGCTATTTGCCTCTGGGTTTGGAAACTCTAGAAATTGTCTTGTCCAACCTCCATCCTCAAAGCAGGGTCAGTTAGACCAAGTTGTTCAAGGTTTTTTCCTGTTTCGTCCATGGTTGGAGACTTCACAACATCTTTGGGAAACCTGTTCCATTGTTCAGCCACCCTCATTATATGAAAGTTTTTATATGTTTGAACAAGATTTTCTGGATTTCTCTTCATCCCCATTTTATCTTGTCCTGTCACTGAGCACCACTGAGTCTGATTCCACCTTCTCAAAGTTCACCCACCCCAGTCAGGTATTTATATGAGATCCTTAAACAGGCCAAAGTCTTAATCTTGTCATTAAAAGT
The DNA here is from genome assembly GCF_000747805.2 of Chaetura pelagica. Lineage (NCBI taxonomy): Eukaryota > Metazoa > Chordata > Aves > Apodiformes > Apodidae > Chaetura > Chaetura pelagica. The sequence continues at coordinate 3,027,454 of NW_009970724.1, forward strand.
TGTCAATTCAGATTTGCTCCCCTGGGCCAGGATCCACAAAGTATATATGAAAAGTCTTTTAGACTTTGGCTCCATCTGGGCTCTGCCATTCCTGCCTACCTTCTGCCTTGTTAAACTTCTGTTCCCATTTTTCCTTCCTGCATCTCTCTGTGGAGTCTCCCCAAAGGAGTCAGCAAATGTCACAGAGCACAAACAAAGCTGCATAAAAATGAATGTCACTTCAAATGGCAATATTGTGAATTCCTCAGGATGAATGCAATAGCTCACTCCAGGAATGATGCTATTAATTATAAAAGGCCTACTCAGAAGGAAGTGCACAGGAACAGCCTGCCCAAAGAGGCTGTGGAGTCTCCTTCACTGGAGACATTCAAAACCTGCTTGGATGCCTTCCCGTGTGATGTGCTCTAGGTGATCCTGCTCTGGCAGGGGGGTTGGACTCTACAATTTTTCGAGATCCCTTCCAATCCCTAAGATTCTGTGATTCAGTGATTCTCACATATTGGACAGTCTCAGTTTGACAGGGTCCTGAGCCATCTCACATAAACTATAGTATTACCTCAAAGGGTGAACCAGATGATCCTTGCAGTCCCTTGCAACCTGGCATTTGATGATTCTGTGATTTTCCACTGTGTGTTTTTTTAGCCACATTGTGCTATGTCACAGAGATTATTTCATTACCCTCCTAATTACCCTTCATCTGTACTCTTACATAACCCTTTAACAATACCACCTATTTCTAACAAAGGTCTTTTAAACAAGTCACTCTTGGTTTAAATGATATCTGTGTTCATTCTTATTTCTCACATATCGTGCTTTTGTGAAACAGAATTGGTATTTTTGTACTCAGCAACAAGGATAAAAGTAAAAAGTGCAATTATAAACCAGAAGCAATATCTTCCCTCAGCACAGCAGTTTCTCAGCAGAAACTTGTGTGGTCTCTTTAACTTCCTTTGTTTAGATCTGATAGTGGTTTACGGTTCACAGGGCAGGTTTTTTATTTCCACCACTGGCATAAATGGCTTTCCCAGGTTTATTCCAGTGTGAAAGGAGAATGAGGTCCTCTGCTGCTTTTCCCTGAAGTGAAATTGTATGCATTAGCAGACTTAGACAAATTCGGGATTTTTTATTTTTAATTACCACTGCTATAAATCTAGTTCTTTCTGGCCATGTGAGTAATGCTGCTGAAGCAATAATAAAAAGAATAGTAGTCCAAAGGTTATGTCTTAGAGAAAATCTCAGCATCATTGTGCTGAATAGGGTGACCTTGTTGTGCTATTATATTTATATTTAAAAGTGTGAAGTCAAAGACAGCACAAAAAACCTTAGGAATCTGGCTCTCACATCCCAGTGCCAACAATTAAAAGACACAAGCTTTTACAGTCTGTTTTTTCCAGGTTTGTAGACTTTATTTTGCCTTATAACCTTTTTTTTCTTCCTATTGTAACAGAGCCCTTCTGCTGCATAGCCATGTGTAAGTAGTTCTGGTTCCAGTGAGCTCTGTGTGACTTCCCTATACAGTGAATGAAGTAGACAGACTGATCTCTGTTGGAGTTACTCAGTACTTAACTGATTTGCATCAGTTGCATCATTGTTGAGGCCGGTCTGTAGTTTACTGGACAGGTTCAGCTGTAGTTACCCATGTGGAAATCTATTGCAGAAGAATCTCTACATGTGTGTTTCCACAAATGATGGGTTTTTTTTGGCAGTAAAGTGAACGTCACTGATTCAAAGTACTTCTCTGATGCAGGGGGCATGAGAGATTACACACAATATGCTCATGCTTTATCAAGGGTTATTGCCATTGGAAGCCCTGCATCTGTTTTTTCAAGTGAAAGATTTACTTGGTTACCATGTAAGCTTGCAAGAGCTTGGAACCAAGCAATGCATGAAATGCAGATTTAACCTGTTTTATTGACCAGCAGGTGCAGTCACCTAACAACGTTTTTAAAGGAATCCTATGTATATTTTTTGTGAATAAATTACTCAAACCTACTAGCCAAAAACTAGCATTTCTTTACTGTAGGACATATAGGCTGCCTCTGAAGTAAAAAAAAATGTATGCTTGCCTTCATGGGAGAATCCCACAAAGAGAATTACAGCAGGCTCTGTGATCAGAAACTTTCTGCAGAAGGTTCCTTCAAGGCTTCATTGCCCTTGAGCAATTTGTAGCATCTGATCCATTTTCCTCTGGCAGTTTTATATGAAGATGGTGATGACAATATGGCAGAGATCTGGAAAAGCAGCAGTGAGGAGCTGATCAGAAAACTGAAAATGCACACCTTAAGATTGACTTTAAAAACCACATTTCTTTGCAGATAAAAATTCTTAGACTTGAAATATGCATTTAGCACCACAGTCAGTGTAGACATATTATATTCCAGACTGTGGTATGTACATTAGGCAGTTTTTGAAAAGTAACTGATACAAAATATGATTTATTTAAGCAACCTTGAAAGCAAATCTAATTGCTTATCATTTTACAAAGTTTACACTAGAACAGAATTTGACATCCTTACAATGAGGGGTACTTTATTTCAAAATTACTCCCATTCTTTCTACTGAAAAAAAATGATAGCAAGTCTAAAGCTGTCATAAATGAAGAAGAAATCAAGCTTTTACTCAAAGACAACTTTATATCTACTGTTGTCAAGAAGCAGATGTTTGCTAAGAATGCTTCAGGTAACATTTGAATAGATTTTGAGAAAAAAAAAAGAGAGTTTGCAACACCTCCATTGCATTTAAACAGGATTTCAGCAGAAATCTTAAAAGGTGATGCACTAGGGAGTACTTCCACTTCAGTTTTGTTTTGCTGTAGCTTATATTGGAAAGTCAGAAGTGCATGTCAGGGTTCTAAAATGGCCATTAATATTTAGCAAAATATTCTTGATCTTCTAAAAAGTTGGAAGTTGCTGCTGTTACTACTACTACATTATGGAGAACTAGATTTGTTCTCATTTTACTCATTTTTCTATCTGGGGATTAGGGTTTGACAAATTGCAAGTTGCTTTGCTGGTGCAAGAGTTACACTCATCCATTTGCACCACATCTACCCAGCCACCTTTTGCCAAGGGACACATGCATAGATACTTTTTCATGTGGTGCAGAGCACAGGGCTAAGCTAGAGGCTGTAACAATACAGCAGAGAATCTCCCTCTTTCTTTAGCCTCATTCAAGAAGGCTAAAGTGTGCTGTATGTATATCAGCCTAATAACACTCACTGAATCACAGAAAATAGTATAAGAAAGGACCTCTGGACTTACCTACCTTGTAACTGTGCCTCTGGCAAGATTGTTTATAACTATGTTTTAGCGTATCACTTGTTAGTAAGCTGCTTAAAGTCTAACAAAATCTCTCTTGCTATCACCCTGCTCACGTAGAACAGATGTGGAGAATGCTTTGCAGCATGAATTACATATTTGGAAATATTTACCATATCTCCTCCATTTTCTTTTCACTGCACTAACCCAGTTGTTCTATGGCTGGTTAAGTTTTCAAGGGCATGGATTATTCTTTTTGCTTTTTCTGGCCGTTCAGCAGCTGATCCAAATCTGTGCTGAAGTCAAATGCACAGACTGAATTAACTGTCATTGCTGCTGAATAGAGTGAAAAGATAATTTCAACCCCCTTTATGTACATCTCAGGATTATGTTTGCTTTTTTATTTATTAAAAACTGTATTGATGATTTTGCTGCCTCTGAGCACACATTTGTTATTTGTAGCTCAGGAGATGACTGCAATGGTCAGTGAAGGCTCCTCCACTTTAGAAAGTTAATGCATCAATTAAATTAACTAAATGTTTATATTGCTGTCATCTGGCCAACAGAATGAATGTACCTTTTTTTTTTTGGAATACAAATCCATAGAAATCGAAGGTCATGCTCTGAATGAGATTATAGCATCATCATCTCATTATCTGAATTGGAAGGGAGGGTGGTGTTGAGATTAAAAACAGAAACAGAATAACATATATACTAAAACTGATTCTTAAAGAGAAAATGCAAGAGGAAGAAGTCAGAAGAGACATGCTTGATTTTAACATGAAAACAGTGAAAATATCATTTCATTTCTATTTTTATTTCAAAACACATCTGAGAAAAGGAATAATGTAGATAGAGACAAGAAGAGACTTTTAAGTGCTTTTCTTTTCAGAAATTGTCCTAGTGAGAGATGAATGACAGGGGATTTTATGCCCCAAACAGCACTTACAAGTGCTTTTGCTTTTTCAGTACCATCCTGAGAGTGAGAAAGGGAAAGGAAGAAAGAGACAAGGTGCCCTGACACATCACTTCTAAGTGATTTCCATCCTGAAAGTATTCAAAAGACTGATAGAAGATTTTTTTTTTTTTCATTGGTTATTTATTTTGTTCTGTGACTTGGCAGAAATGAAGTGGGAAGATGAAAGGAAGCTCTAGCGAATTTTTATTTCCCAAGGTCAGGAGAACAAAAGTCAGTTTTTATCCTCTTTTTCTGTTTGTTTTTTTCTTCTATCTGATAGAGATGCAGTCAGGCTTCTTTCGAATATAGTTTTTTCCTCGTGTTTTGAAGTGGTAGTGGCAGTGAAAAGGATATAAGGGTGAGCTCTTATTTTCAGCACAGAACAAAATTCCATGGGCTTATAATTGAAGCAAAAATAATCCCATAGTTTAGTAAAAAGAACAGCTGATCGTCAGTATTTTGCAGCATCAGAACCTTAAAGTAAAATGGGAGAGTGTCCTCAGAGATGAACTCAAACCTGTAGGTAACTGCAAATAGGAAATGTCTGCAACCCTGAAGAACATGTTTCCTCATCTACTTCTTTAAAAGGGGTCGTTTGCACTGTTCTTGAAGGTGACTTAACATTCCACTGGCTCCAAAGTGCAGGGACTGTCACTGTGCAGTGTAAATACACTATTGCTGTGCCTTTAAAAAAAAAAAAATCATTCCTTTGTGAATCTGGAAAAAAAAATAAATTACTATTACCAGACTTTTCATTTCATGTTCAGGCAATAAAAATTTGGCATCCCTACGGAATAAATGCATTGCCTTGTATATTTCTAGGCCAAACAGTCCACACAGCCCTCACTAAATGGTTTCTCTGCCAGATATTAAGCATCTGCTGAGTGGTTCCAATTTCCAGGTGAAGCTGGACCATTCTGTTGCTGCAGCCAGGATTAGGAATAGTTCGTTTCCCCGCTTTGCTTCTCCCTTCATTACAGCTGAAGATTTAGCTTTGTCTTCCTGACTATTTAGTAAGATGCAAAGTCTCAGGATTTGGACTCTGAATTCCTCTCTATCATAGCCACTGGGCTGTCACTGAACTTCCAGGAAAGAAGAACACAAATTCTATTATATGGTGGGAGTAGTAAAAATAATTAAAGAACCATGTCCTAAAGGTGCAAGTGTGCCTAAGTTTTTGTGTTGAGCAGTGAAGTTCTGGTGTCCACATCAAAAATGCAGTGAGAAATTCATATTGACATATTTACAGATATAAACATGTTTTTCTGTGAACTAGATGTCTTATTAAGTGGTGTGGCAAGGCCACATCAGAGGCTCAGAGCAGTCATAATCTGTTCTCCAAAAAAGCCCCAAAATACAGCCCTCCAAGTAACAGAAGGCATTTCAAAAAAACAACCACAATCAGAAGATTTTTCATTTGAGAGTTGCAAAGATTCCAAAGAAAATGAAATGCCTCTGCATTCCAGAGAACTTTATCCTGCAAGTTAGTTGGTTATGTGATAGTAAATAAAAACTTAGGACAAAAGCTCAGTTTTTACTTGGTGGCAGAAGGGCAGAAATAAGATTCAAAAGGATCTCTGACAGTCCTTCTCTGATCTCATCTGTTGGATTGATTTTTTTTTACAATACAGTCTCATTTCTGGATGGAGGTTTTGCATTGGTGCTACAGGAAGGTCCTAGCCTGGGCATCATGTGGAACTTCATGACACCTTGAAAGTCTAAGGCTGAATGTGTACTAAGTAGCAGGGATCATAAGTGTCTGCAATTTTGGATCACCTGAATTTCTTTTCAGACTTAGTGATAGATATATCAACATTTGTGAGATGGTGAAGTAATGCTTATGAGATCACAGAGGCATCTACAAATCTCATCTTGGCACTCAACAACAAAAAGTCACCCAGCTCTTTCCTGAGATCCATTATTCCCCATTCACTGGGGAAAAAAAAAATAAATAGAACTATGAAACAAACCAAAAAAAACCAAACCCCAAAACCAGGAGGAATTGGCTGCTGACAAAGACCCTGAAATTTTAGCCAGTAGTAGTGGTCTCATGTTTGCATGCTGAATAAAAGCCAAAGAGCTTGTATGAAATACAATATTAAATAACTGACTGTAGCCTTGGTTGTAAGGGTGATAGGAAGGAAAACTGTTTCATGTGGATTGGCACGCTACAGAAAATTATTATGTTTTATGTATTTCTCATTGTGGAGCTCCTGTTCCAAAGTATGTAGCTAATCCTCGTCAGGTAGCAAATCCTGAGTCAAATTGTCTCATGCATAAAGACTGACAGTTTAGAAGGCTGGAGTTAGTAGAGGGGAAAGATTTTTCATTTTAGTTATGAAACTTAATTTCTTTTCATTGTCTTCCTTTGCCTCTGTAAAATATTGATACAGATTATAATTTCTGACAGTGATGTTGATTGTAGCATGTAAGTAGCATCCAATAGCTGAAACAGATGGTGTAATATTGTGATGAGGCTATTGCATAGTGACAAGGTTGGAAGGTACAGCTGAAAGAGTATATGATGTGCTATAGATGAGAATCTTGAGCCTGAACACTCCTGAAATTAGAAAGTTCAGATCTGAACATGAACTTCACAGCATCAAGTCAGTTTTGAATTTCAGCAGTAACTGTTCAAGTGGGGGGTCTGAGCAGCAGTGTGAGATAATAGAGATATGGGTGAGAAGTAAACCCTGCCTTAGTGATATAGCAGACTACCAAGCAAGCACATGGATTTTAATCTCCCAGAAGATGGTTTTGCCTCATGTTGCTTCACCGTGGATCCTGCTTTCCCTGTTTTCAGAGTGCTTTCCATCTCTGTCACTAGCGATGACCACCATTAGACACCTGTGCTCTCACTGTGCTGGCTAGTTCATCAGACATGCAAGACAGAGAAACAGCCTTGCAAACATTTGATTTGCAGAGCCACAAAGATGATTAAGGGAGTGGAACATCTCCCTTATGAGGAAAGGCTGAGGGAGCTGCGTCTCTTTAGCTTGGAGAAAAGGAGACTGAGGGGTGACCTCATCAATGTTTACAAATATGTAAGGGGTGAGTGTCAGGGAGATGGAGTTAGACTTTTCTCAGTGATGACCAGTGATAGGACAAGGGGTAATGGGTGAAAATTGGAGCATAGGAGTTCAAGGTGAATATCTGGAAATTTTTTTTTACTGTGAGAGTGACAGAGCCCTGGAACAGGCTGCCCAGGGAGGTTGTGGAGTCTCCTTCACTGGAGACATTAAAAACCCACCTGGATACATTCCTGTGTGATGTACTCTAGGTGACCCTGCTCTGGCAGGGGGGTTGGACTAGATGATGTTTCGAGGTCCCTTCCAACCCCTAGGATTCTATGATCATTGTCCTTAGGTGGAGAACGATACATTAAATTCAACCTTTGGCTTGGTTTTTATAATCATGGACTGGGAGTGACTTTCACTTTAAGAAAAGTTTTAGAGCATTGGAAAACTGGGGAAACTTAATGCATATCTTTACTTTACTACCTTGGGGTTTTTTCATAAGCCTTTTTTCCAAAGCAGTTGTGTTGGGTTTGGGTGGTTTTTTTTTGTTTGTTGTGGGTTTTTTAAGTTTTTCCAGCTACTGATAGTGTTCAAAATAGCTCCATGCTGCTTGGGATCAAAACATTTTTCTGAATTAACAGCACAGAATTAACAGCTTTGTTTTGCTGTAGAAAGAGAAATAAATGAATAATTTTGGAAAATAATCAAATTATTGGATAAACAGGACCCTGGAATTAATTTGTGAGGTGTATTAGTTATCTCCACAGTTAATTACATTGTGATTTGAAATACCTGTATGTAGAAGTAAACAAGCAATGTGTTTAATACTTACTGTATCTGCATTGCCCAAATAGCATGTAATCCCTCCCATCTCAAATAGTTTGTGAGTAAAAAGATCCTGGGAATATCAAGGCCCAGCAAGATAAGAGCAATGTTCTTTACATTTAAGTTACTAATCGACAGGTAAGAAGAAGAAATGGTTTGTGTCTGGTCAGGTACCCATGAGCAGACAGGTGCTTTGCCCTTTCCAAATGTACTCTGAACAAGAACGAAACCATGCTACTTGTTTTGCCTATTAGATAGCATTATCTCTGTGGAATGCCAATTCATATCTCCTTGTGCTCTGTGTGGTTCTCACATATGGGATTTTAATAACCTTCATGCTGTGCTATGAATTCATAAACAGGGCTGATAGAGGAAAAGCACCACAGGACTTTATTTTTTCATTATTGCTCCTTTGAAAAACAGGGTCTGCAGGTTTTTTGCAAGGATCTTGTGACAGAACTAGCACTGTTTTTTGCCGCCACAGTGGGGTTATTCCAAGAGGAAGGGATAAGCACAATATTCACTTGTGATACACTGTTTCAGAATTTTCATCATCCTACATTTCATAGCCACTATAATTCTGTTATACCATAGTTGGATCTTTGCAGGTTGGATTGTAAGGGAGGTTTCCCCATTTTTGTGGAATGCAATGTGTGATTCTATGCAACACACCTCTTCTTCTCCTCCCCTCTGTCCCAGCCTGTGAAGCTAGAACTTACTGCTCAGTGGGCACTTGCACATGACAGCAGTCTTTTAAGTTTTGGAAGATTATTTCATTTTGGTTCAGTGGGGTTTTTTTCTTTTTTTTACCTCTCCCCTAAACCCTGAGTCCATTAGAACTACCACATCTGCATCTCAGCCATGTTCCAGTACTGGGGAAGGCATCACTGTTAGTAGAGGTAAAATTAGTAACAACTCACATCAGTCTCCAGGCATGATGTGATATATGTCACCTTGTATTAATTGCTAACAGGCGTTAGAAAGAAGGCCTGTGGGAGGATTTAAAAAAAAAAAAAAAAAGTAGTCTCTACAAATATTCTATGAAATAATGAACCTAAACTGTTTTAAATAACTGCTTTTGCAGCCCTAGAGCTGGTTCAGATATGCCAGAAACTGCACTGTTGCAGCATGTCCAGAGTAGGGTAACGAAAATGATCAGGGAACAGGAGCACCTCTCTTATGAAGGCAGGCTGAGGGACTTGGGGTTGCTCAGCCTGAAGAAGAGAAGACTATGGAGGACCTTATAGTGACCTTCCCATACCTGAAAAGGAGCCTGTAAGAAGGCTGGGGAAGACCTGTTCACAAGGGCATGTAATGATAGGACAAAGGGTAATGGTTTCAAGCTAGAGAAGGGTAGATTTAGGTTGGATATTAGAAAAAAAGTTCTTTAATGTGAAAGTGGTGGATCAATGGAACAATTTGCCTAGACAGGTGGTGGGGGCCCTATCCCTGGAGACATTCAGGTCAGGCTTCATGGGGCTTTGAGTAATCTGTTTTAGTGTTAAATGTCCCTGCTTAATGTGGGGGGGTTTGAACAGATGACCTTTAGAGGTCTCTTCCAACCCAAGATATTCTATGATTATCTTTAAATTATTTGCAAATCATTTAACCCAGTAGTTTCCACTTGAGAGTGCCTGCACATTTATTGCCGGTAATGTTAGTCCATGATGCAAACTAGTGCCTGCAATGAAATCTGCACTGATTAAAATTTGGTTGTTGGATATATGCACTGAGGCAATGATGTAAAAGTAATCAGAAGGGAGTATAAGTACAATGATTTTTTTTATTTGAAACAGACCTTTAACTTCAGAGTTTTCAAATACAACTCACATCAGTCTCCAGGCATGATGTGATATATGTCACCTTGTATTAATTGCTAACAGGCGTTAGAAAGAAGGCCTGTGGGAGGATTTAAAAAAAAAAAAAAAAGTAGTCTCTACAAATATTCTATGAAATAATGAACCTAAACTGTTTTAAATAACTGCTTTTGCAGCCCTAGAGCTGGTTCAGATATGCCAGAAACTGCACTGTTGCAGCATGTCCAGAGTAGGGTAACGAAAATGATCAGGGAACAGGAGCACCTCTCTTATGAAGGCAGGCTGAGGGACTTGGGGTTGCTCAGCCTGAAGAAGAGAAGACTATGGAGGACCTTATAGTGACCTTCCCATACCTGAAAAGGAGCCTGTAAGAAGGCTGGGGAAGACCTGTTCACAAGGGCATGTAATGATAGGACAAAGGGTAATGGTTTCAAGCTAGAGAAGGGTAGATTTAGGTTGGATATTAGAAAAAAAGTTCTTTAATGTGAAAGTGGTGGATCAATGGAACAATTTGCCTAGACAGGTGGTGGGGGCCCTATCCCTGGAGACATTCAGGTCAGGCTTCATGGGGCTTTGAGTAATCTGTTTTAGTGTTAAATGTCCCTGCTTAATGTGGGGGGGTTTGAACAGATGACCTTTAGAGGTCTCTTCCAACCCAAGATATTCTATGATTATCTTTAAATTATTTGCAAATCATTTAACCCAGTAGTTTCCACTTGAGAGTGCCTGCACATTTATTGCCGGTAATGTTAGTCCATGATGCAAACTAGTGCCTGCAATGAAATCTGCACTGATTAAAATTTGGTTGTTGGATATATGCACTGAGGCAATGATGTAAAAGTAATCAGAAGGGAGTATAAGTACAATGATTTTTTTTATTTGAAACAGACCTTTAACTTCAGAGTTTTCAAATATGCAGCTACGCTTTAACAGCTTCCATTAATGACTTAAAGCACCTTAAAATAAATCTTCTTAATTATTTAAGCAGAACGCTCCCATCCAGTTTAAATTTCTGTCCTAGTACCCATTGCAATAGTGTTTGAAAGTTCAGGTATCTGAAAAATGGTGATTTAATCTTGTGTCTTTCTGCAACTGAAATTATTTCAGTATCTTAAAATAAAAGATTTTTAGAACAATTTAATTTTTGGACTAGGACCTGACCTTGTAAATGAACTTTTAACCTGAGATGAATTTTTATGGGATGTTTTAAACATTTGTAAAGCTGACAGTCATAAATTGGTACAGCAAATATTTCTAATGTACAAATGAAAGGAACAGAAATGAATATGGCCAGAAGCAAGTATGTATTCTCTTCTAGCTAAGGCATCCTGAAATTAAAAACACTGGACTCAGAACGCTTTTCAGGCTTATTTTGTCAAAAGGAAAGTGCCACTGGTTTTAATGCTATTGTAATAAGTCTTATTGTTATTCCTGGCATGTTTTGGTTTGTTGGGGTTTTAAAATTTATTTCAGAAAAATGGATAATTAGCATTTTAACTTATCACTTTCCTTCCATGCATATAAATAATTTGATAGATAGACCACCAGGAGAGGCAAAATTAAATAATAGGTCTAGACAGCATGGAACTGAAATAAATTAGAGGTTAGACTTCCAGCCTGTTAGGTGGATTTTAATGAAAAAAAAAGGTAGTTTTTCTGACAGTTTTTGTTGCTTACCTTGGTATCATTTCCTCATATCAGATCCCAAATAAACTGACCCGAAATAAGATACGAACTTTATGTTGTAAATCCCATAATTTATTTGTGACTTTAATGTTTCCAAATACATTTAGATTAGAGGCCAACAGGCATCCCTGCATCTGTGTTTCAGCCAAGTAAGTTCCTAGATAATGGCCCATGATTAATGATGAGTGCTGATACCAGGAGGTGATTAGAGAAACCAAACTTGGAACCAATCTGCTATATACATTATATACTTTACGGCCCTCTGTGGGTATTTATAATAAACACAAATAAGTCAGTGGTTACAGAGTAACCAATGTGTTGCATATTTGACAAAGAATTCCTTGGGCATAATCTTATAGTAGACAACTGCATCACAAAGACTTCTCATTAATCTGTTTGTATAGACATTTATTTGCAAAGAAAGAACAGCTTTTGTGGAGAGAGACCTTTTGGCCTTGGTTGCTTTGAAGGACTTTACAGTAAAGTCCACTCTGCAAGGAAGGATTTTGTATTATATGATACCTGTGCTCTACTGCCACACATGGTACTCGCTGTGTGAAGTTGTTTTTCTCCTTTTGGACTGTGATTCATTCACTCTTCAGTCCATGTGCTAACAGTACGTTCCTGCTTTTATGTTTCCTTGAGTTGCAAGTGACACTTTACCTCCTTGTGTCTTACATTGTTTGCCAAGCAAATATACCTGTGTAGAGAAGAAACAAATTTTGTCTTCCATATTGCTACATACAATAACTAGAGAAGAAATGCAAGATAAACAGAAAATTGCAGATAAAGTAAACCTAAATATTGTTATACAAATAGCTTCTTGGATGAAGTGGCAATGTTTTTTGCTGGTAGTAAATTTGCTGCTGCAAATGCAGTTTAGCAGTACAGGGACAAAAGTGGTGCTGATTGTGTGGGGTTTGGAGTTGTTTATGAAGTTTGGTGGATAGTTCCTGGTTTAAATTGTGTTTTGCTAGCAACTTCTGTGCACAAAAGTCAAGAGTCATCAAGAACTAATGAGGGCAAGTGACCAATGAGCCACACATTATGATAAATCATTTATTGGATTCAGCAAATAGCATTTGGTTGGAAAAAATTCCAGCTTCTGAACTATTACAAAGCCAGGTTATTTCAATAGCTGAGTGGTAGGTGGAGTGTCACAAATATTCTGGTTACTTATGGCCATGAGCTGAACCCCTGGGATGAAGTTAGAGGTACGCTACAACTAATGCATTTTGTTCGATTTATATTTTTGAGCAACTGGGAAATTATTTTTTTCATTGGCTGCTTTTCAGAGTGAATGTTATTTTACTACCTGCCTTGTGAATTTGCTGTGTAGGGCATGTGTGATGGTGTCTGCCTCCCTCCCATAACAATTAAGCATTCAATCCTCAACTGTGTTTGCCGTTAACATTTTTTAATATGTTCTTGGGCACATTTGTATTTTTATCCTGATATTTTATATGCCAAAGAAGATTCTACTTTTCTCCCCTTCCTCCCCCCCACTTCAGAGGTGTTAATTATGTGGATCTGAAACTGTAGACATCTGTATGTCTACAGATGTCAGTTTTTGGTTACCTACAAACTATAATACTATATGCTGGAGTGAATGTATCTGTTTCCATCTGTTTTCTGCTTGGGCAGTTGCAGTTCAAAGGAAAAATACTATTCTCTCTGCTTAATGCTGAGTTATTTGTTTGACATCTCTGATTAAGCTTTCTTCACAACAGTTAGTTTATACTTTAATAAATATCTCTAGGTGTTTTAGTTCTTCTCTTTTGATAGACTTAATTCCCAAACATCATGGTTTATCTTACTGGATATATATGAGTATTTTCCTTTCCCTCAAATGCTCTTCCCCCCTTATATGTCTTCTAACACTAAAATATATTCCGCCTTCCATGGTCTTTTCAGGACCAGTTTGAATTTTTTTTCTATCCTCTTTTCTCTTCTGGTATCCCAATTAAATTTATTTCCTTACCTTTTTTTCCCCCACATATTCTTCCAAATTAATAAAAGGACATCCTTTTTGCCATCATACAGCAGGGGAGCAGAATTTACCAACCACCTTAGACGCAAACAAAAATGCAGCTTCTACTGTCCGAGGACGCACCCACAGGACAGGTCCTCACACATTCTTCAGGCAATGCCTGAGGTCAAAACTTTCTTCACCTGCCATTCTCTCAGTGCTCAGACTCTCAAAGGGCTGGTGACCATCTGCCTTCCAGTGTTCTGCCTCTGCTGAGTCTTTCTGTTGTACTTGAAACACAGAGTCTGGCAGCTTCCTTCCTTCATTAACCCTCTGTGTAGAGACAGAACAATTTCTCCTGTTCTTTATTTACTCCTTGCCACCTTTCTATTTTTGAGTCCTTTTTAACCAGTCGAGCTACTAGGAATCTTTCAACAGTTTATTATTCCAGAAGAAAATACTAGTGTAGACTTAGAAGTGTCAATTTCAATGAAGTTTTAGCTGGAAATGAGGAAGAAAGGAAAATTGAAAGGACTGTTCTGTTAATGCGAACTACCATACTTACAGCTTTTCATAATAGACAAATATTCAATTGAAGGAGCATTTTATTTCCATTTAGAAAACTATTTAAATATTATTTTTTAAAAATAGCAAGTTAAACTATTTTTATCAAGCTGGTCCTATTTCTACTCAAATTTTATTTTAAGGGATTATCAAGAAAGCTATTACCTTTGATTTCTCGGTTTTTGCTTTATGGTAGAATAGAGAAAAATACATAAGACCTGTTTTCTTCTTTTTATGTCATGTATTTATCTCTGTTGCTAGTCAGAGTTTTCTGCCATATACTCGAGGTGTGAATTTTTCAGCTGTCCACATGAGATGTTCTTGATTTTTGCCTTGTTTCAAAGCTCCCTATATTGTTCCCAGTAGCAAATCAAGAACACTCAGGTGAGCATTTGCTCTGCTGTATCTTCAGCTAGGTACAAGCTGTCATGGAGTAACTGATACTGTCTTGAAAGTGAGAAAGATGACACTGCAACATTTTGTGTTGTGGTTCATGTTCCAAAGGTTTGCATTTGTGGGGTTTTGTTTGGTTTTGTTTCTTTGGTTGTTGGGGTTTATTTGTTTGCTTTCGTTTTTTGCTGGTTTGTTTTTGTTTGGGGTATTTGGTTTGTTTTTTTCTTTTTTTGGGGGGGTGTTGTTTGTTTGTTTTGTTGTTGGTGGGTTTTTTAAGTTTTTTTTATTTCCATGAGTAGGAAAGCTAAAATGTTTCAAAAATACACTTGCCATTTGCAAGTTTAGATGGAGTTGGAGATTCTGCCCACAGTTTAAGCTTTCTTCCTTATTCTGTCTCTTTACCACTGACATCAGGAATCCACATGATAGCTGTTCTAGCAAAGGGCTGATACAGCCCTTTTAAGGAGCTCTACTATGAGCTACAAATAAACAGCAGTTCTGTAACAACTGGGTCAGAGTATATAGAAAAAAATTCAGTGATGGATATTTATTAATTCTCTTACTGCAAGATTAATCCCATTATATGGCTCCTATGAATTCCCTTCCAATTCACTCAGTTTAAATAAAAAATTCTTGCTAGCATTTGTGTACCTATCGGTGATAGTCATCTGAATAAAATACACCAGGCACTTCAGTCTCAGGAACAGTCTTATGAAGAGACAGGTCATATTCTATTTATTTGGAAATGGGATGCATGTTGACATAGGGTTTATTTCAAAATAACACCAAAATGTTAAAATCTTTATGAAATCTTAGCATTAAATTTTATGAAGACAGAGATGTTTGCTGGGATGTGACGCCTGGGGCTAGGACCCAAATCAACTGCTGAAGAAAGGAACAACACTGCCACAGGAGGGAAAGGGGGTACAATGAGAGACTCAGGATAATCAGACTTGTGCTTTTCATCATTTTTATTTTTATTGCTTGATGTTAGTTGTATAATGTGATTTACATACAGTACTTCTGAGTGCTGTAATAAATTGTTCGCTCTCGCTGGGTGAACACACGAGTATTATCTTCCTTTTCTTTAAATGTCCTGAATTGTGTCTCAGAGAAGCCTGGCAAGTCTTTCCACCCAGTCAGAGGTCTGAAGAGAGTAAGTGTAGATAAAACCAGCTTGGTTAATCATCACTGAAACATAGGAAATAAATAAAATACATTTTTTGCTTGTAGAGAAAAGCAATAAAAACAATGCCAGACGGTTAATGCCTCTCTTCTACCTTTCATTTCAAAGACCTCAAAAGAACATCAAGAAGAATAAAGGCAAAATCTATTCCCTATTGGCATCATTATAAATGTTGTATCCTCTAAAACTCTAAAGACATCCAAGAAGGGTAGAAGAATAAATGGCATTGAAATAAAGAGAGTCTCTCTGGAGCTTTGTTCAATCGGCTTTGTTAGAATTCACTCAAATAGGATGATTATAAGAAAATATCTCATTTGTTTCAACATTAAAGGAGCAAATTAATATGTGGTGCGCTGCTAATAATTGCCTAATTATGTAGTGAATGGGCATTGCGTCCAACTTACAAAATTACAATCATATTGTTAAAGTAACAATTGGAGAAGTTTAATCTGAATTTCCTAACTATCTTTATGATTAGTTGTGGGATTCATGGCGTGAAGCAGAGTTGGTGGTTGGAGTGAGATCTCCAGTGCACCAGGAGCCAATAGCACTAAGAACTCACAAGAGAAACTCAGCTTTTCATTAGTGTAAATTACATCTGCGTAGGTCCTGAGCTAGATTTGGTCCAGCTGAAGAGCAGATTTGGCAGTCTCTTCTAAGACAGGAGCTTGGTGCATGACTGGTCTATCAGGATGTTGTTCTGTTGGACTCCACCAACTTGTGCAGAAGTTTTGACCAAGAGGCTGAGAGCTGACCTGAGATCACCCCAGCCAGGGACTTCAGAAGATCTACGGGTCCACGTCTGGGAAACCTGGCAATCCAGGATCTGTGCCATTGGGAAACCCACCCATACAAACGGTCCCATAGCAGGAATTTCACTCTCTTGATGGAGACCTTTGAAAACATGGGGGAGTTGCTTCGAATTGGAAAGAAAGCATTTTTCCAAATACCAGAATTCACTGTGGAAGAGAATCATGCTTTGTGACCTACTTCTACTTAGATTTGCTTGTGACCTTTTCTAATTCTGGCTGTTTTTGTTATTTAATGATTTGACCTTTGATTCTCTGAAGCCACTTCAGTGCTGAATGTAGAGATTTAATAACTAGAACTGTTTGATAAGTAACCTGTATTACACAGCTATTTCTCTTTGCTAGAGAAAAGGCACTGTTTTGCAAGTTCTAATTCACAGTTTTAATTATCTTTTCTATTGTCTGTAAGCTTGGACAGGAAATGGAAAGGTCAGACATTTCTTTTTCTTAACTGATTAAAATATATAAGTGCTTCTCAGCAGTTACAATGTATCATTCAGGAAAAGGATGGGACCTTTTGTCAGAATCATGCCCAGCTGCTCTGCTGAGGACTTCTATGTCCTTCTGCTCAGCAACAAAATGAATGATTTTCTAGAAGCAATAATAGCTCAGCTCCTGTGGTGTGTAGAGGTGAAATATGTGTCTAAATATGTGAAAAGATATATATATCTACAAAGAAAGTGAATTAAGATCTTGTGAAAGTTGCTGGTAAACCCTTAATTGATGTTCTTGATCCAGAGAACATAAACAGTAGCAGCATAGTTTTCTGTATGGTCCTGCCAGTCCATAGCAACCCCATTGCTGCTGGAACATCTCTACAGATGAGAAGGTAACCTGGGCTGCCTGCCAGACCTGTTTTTGGTTTCTCTGGCAAGGCTGCTGCTGTTAGTGTTTAACTGTTATCCTGGTGTTAAAAGTTATGGTTAATTGCAGAACAGATCACCAAGGAGGCATATTTTCTGTAATTCTCCAGTTTACATCCTTCTGTATGCTCCTTTGTGTCTGTTAGAATTGTCTCTCTGCTTCTTTACATCCTTAATACAACCAATATAGCAAGTTAAATGCAAAACTGATATGTAAAAAGTTTCTCATACAGGTTAGGGCTGTTGTGGACAACCTTACAAGCCAAAAATACGTATACGGGAAAAGGGTTTGCAGGGTGTATGACCCCAGAGTGTGGGATGAGGGGAGACACCACGACATCGCTCCAGCTCCTCAAGGATCATAAGGAACTTTCAGCTGTGTCCTAGTTCAGTGACAGAAGTAACAGCCATAACTACCCAGGTGCTTCCTAATTGCAATCCCTTGGGCACTCAGATCCCTGTGCCTGAATAGCTCCTATGGGAGCCACCTAGCAGAGGAGCTACATTTAAGCAGCTTTTGAGTCTTAATGTGATGGGACAGCCATACCTGAGTGAGGGTGTAATAGCAAACAGGAATGTCATATTAAATGAGGAAAAAGAAAACTAGGCTACTGAAACTGCCCCTTTTGTCTGTGACATTTATAAACCAACACCTCAAGCTGCTGGCCTGTCTCTGTATGGGGGTTCGATAAATGAATATGGATGTCTGTCTTATGTCGAGAATGATGTGATGCTAAAAGATACTGAAATCAGTGGATGATTCTGCAGTCAGTGTAATGTCAGTCATGGGTGTCAGTCTCCTAACTCTGTCTGGTATGTCTGTTGGGAAATATGCATATTAGGACACGTAAAATTTGTTGTGAAAAAAAAAATTATGCTGAGATGGGGCTGGGAGGGGTTAAGCCTCTGCCTCTATTGAAGAAGAGGAGATTATATGTTGACCTAGTGCAGGCATTCAATATTATGAAAGTGCTTTATAAATTGGAACAAGATAAATGAATCACAAAAAAAGAGCTAGAAAACTGGGAGACACAATTGCAGGAGTGAGTGTACTCAGTTTATTCAAGCAGAACAGTTACACTCAGTGAGTAGAAAATGTGCAATGCATTTCTAACTAAGGTCAGAAAATCAAACAATATCAAATTTAAGAGAGAAGATGCATTTTAATGGAGAAAGAGGAATACTGGAAAAACAAAACAAAAAACAAAACAAAGAAAAGCAACAACAACAAAACCAAAAACCACACAAACCCCCCCCCCAAAAAAAAAAAACAACCCAAACCCCTCAAACTCAAAATACCCTCAAAACACTGATGTTGAGACACATTTTAATGGGACCGGATTCTTGACCAAATTGGATTTTCCAATCCAGTAATTTTATATTCAGCTTTTGTTAGTTTGCAAGTTCACCCTGAAAACTATAAATTAATCTACTGGGATTTTTACAATTCACTTCATGTTAGTTTCTGAGTTATGCTTATGGATTTGTTTAGGTCACCCAGCCATGTCCTCATAATGTATCTTAGAGAGGATTTCTGGAACTAAGCAGCAAACAGAAAGACTGTTGTGTTCAGATGCATCTCCTGGGATTTCATCCCTGCTGTCAGAGAGCTATGCAGGACAGCTCTCTAAGACTGTAAGAGCTATAAAAAAATACACGGTGTTCTGTAAAGGAAACATTGCCAATACTTTTCTTTGCAGTCAGGCATCTTTAACCCCTGATGAAATAAGGATAGAACATTTTCATGAACCACTCACAGAGAGAAATCAAACCTTTGCAATTATGAGATTTATTGCAGAAGTCTTGCAGGATGCACTTTAACTCAGTACAATATTTGTCACCCAAATACGAGAGATATTAACTGTTACAATTTGCCTTTTTTCAGATGTTTATCTCTGGTTCTTATATTATGCACCATTATGACAAAAATCTGATGTTTTGCCAGCCACCATGTCCTAAGGTTATAGTAGTTAAATTTAGTTAGGATATTAATCCACATCAGCTAAATGAGGTGTGATTTTGAATGTAAATAACCACAGGTCTGATCAGAAAAGCACCAAGCATCCTGTCAGACAAAATGTCCAAAGAATGTGAAGGGAATTATTCCTAACAAACATTAAACAGAAGTCATTGGCTCCCAGCTGGGAGGTCCATGACAGAAGATTAAGTCTGTAACCATAGAAAAAGCAGTAGATGATCCGTGACCTGGATCATCATCTATAGTTTGTTTTTTTTATCATTAATCTAGTTTTCATTTGATTCAGATTTCTCACCAAACTTTTCATATGATTTAACTTAAATACAGGGCATTTCCTTTTAGTCTGTTTGTACAAAAGAACCAGAAGACATTTACTATTTTTACTGTAACAAAGGAAACATCAGATAGGTCCCAATGCCTGTTAGATAACTCTTCCTATTTTAAAGTCATACTGTAGAACTAGTACCATAGAATGTGCTCAGGAAATACTGGTTTTGACTTCAGTTTGGCCACGATTAAGTTTGTAGTTCACGTGTCACCAGTCCATCTGCCTCTCATTTTTCATGGGTCATAACTGTTCTCTGGAGAGAACAATGTATTCCTCTGTCTACATCTCCTCTCCAGCTGCAGGATTTTCATGCTACTGGATTGCTTTAGAGTTAGAGCTCATATTTGACTTTTGTCACAAATCTGGAAACTATTTATTTAGATACATAATGACAGTCAGTGTATAGTTAAGTTTCCAGGATTACTTTTTCCTGTATTTTTCCTACCTCTTACTAAAAAAGAAAAGGCATTGATCTAAATATTGTTTTCCTCTGCTTCTTTATTTCGTTGTTTTGTAGCGGAAGGAGTAACATTTAGAGGAAAAAAAAAAATTATTATTTTTCTAATAGAGTTTGCAAAGTGGAGAACAAAGGAAAATATTGGAACTGCCACCTATTTCGCTAAAAAGAATTGCATTCAGAGCTCTGTAGTGGCAGAGTTTCTATCAGCTCTACCATGTAGAGATTGTTAGGTTTTTTAAAATGAAGCATTGCTATGAGTTTCTTGGGCTATGCACATCTTTATTTTAACTGAATTTTCACTTGTCGTGTTTTACAGGGAAAGATTTGCCATATATTTTTGTTTTCTTTCTTCTAGCCTCTACAACTTGACTGTGACTTCTGTGCCATTGTTTCAAACTCGGGACAAATGGCTGGGCAGAAGGTGGGAACTGAGATAGACAAGTCCTCCTGCATATGGAGGATGAACAACGCTCCTACAAAGGGCTACGAGGAGGATGTTGGGAAGAGGACAACTGTAAGAGTGGTCTCTCACACAAGCGTGCCTCTCCTACTCAAGAATCCTGAGTACTTCTTCAAGGAAACCAACAACACTGTTTATGTGATCTGGGGACCTTTTCGAAACATGAGGAAGGATGGCAATGGCATTGTGTACAACATGCTGAAAAAAACTGTGGAGAGCTACCCAGCCGCCAAAATCTACGTGACAACAGAAAAGCGCATGAGTTACTGTGATGCGGTGTTCAAGAGGGAGACAGGAAAAGACCGGTAAGTCCTACACATGAAGAACAATTATAATGTTTGACAAAAGATACATGAGAGAAGTCCATGCTGGATGCCAGCTACTAAATGAGTTCCCAGATATGTTTTAATGGATTGTTATATGGTTTTGACTGTTATAAGCACTTGATGAGGCAGCAGCTAGGCCCATTTACCCCACCTACACTACCTTCTGTTCTTTCTATTTCTGCTGGCTTGAGTCCCAAAAATATTGGATGTCTTCCTGAAATGTTTTTGAAGCTGTGTGTTGTTTTCAGCTCAATTTGCTATTGATTAAATTGACATTTTATTTGAAGAGGATAATCCCACACAAATAACATTTCCAAATGCACAACCTCAGGATAACTTTGGATATTATCTTCTCTGTTGAGATTCACTGTAGCTTTTCTTCAAACACAAACTGAAGGGTTGTGCATTATTTCTGTTTCTTGGTGAAAAAGGACTATCAGTGATACTGTAATAGATTTAGGTTTTTACCAGAATTATGCTGAAATTCTGTTTTCCATGCCTGACAAAGTGTGTTTATTCTGCTTAAGTGGGGACTGTGAGAAGATGAAAGTGCGAGGGCCACTGTTTTGGCCAGCATGTTTAGAGCAGAAAACTGGATTTGTGGAATTAAGACCACAATTTTCAGGATTTAGTAACGAAGCTGAGAAATATCTGTGTTTTGGCACGGAAGAGCACCTGTCACATACTCACTGGAGCTAATTAGGAAGAAGTTTCCAGATCTGTGCTGTGCCTTAGTATTGATTTTTGAATTTGCACATCACAGATTTGCAGTTGTGCAGGTTTATAGCTATTCTGACCAAATTAAAAATACAGATATTCAGTAACAGTTTAACTTAGTCTGAACTTGTGACTTAGCTTTTGAAGTAGAAGAGCTTGTTCCCTCAAACTTCCTTGATTCACTTTGTTATTAATCTGTCAAAACTTGGTTAAAGGTGATTTTTCATTTTCTAAAACTACTGAAACATAGGAAAGGATTTGCCACTCAGCATTTTCACTATGTGCACATATTGCTGCTGTGATTCTGGAGTCAGAGGGAGCTCCTATATGTCATAAGATGTCAAGGTTGTAATGACTGTTTTAGTTTAACTGACCAAGCTGGTGAACTAATTAAGAAAAAACACAACATGCAGTCTTCAAAAGTCATCTGGTTTATATATTAATCAAATTAAATATAATCATGAGTACATTATTGCATTGTTAAACATAAATTTGGTTATGGCTCTTCCATGTTAACAGTTAGTCAGGTCACAGTGACTTTAAAATACTTTATCAAAATACTTATTGTGTGGCCAAACTTTATATATCCTATCAAAAAAATCTCACAATCCAATGTCAAAAAATCCCCATCTCCAGTCTAATCCATTCCTTTTCAACAAACTACCACATCTTATTATTATGCAATTAACACAATACAAATGTTCTTTCCATGTCAAAGGCAAATTGAACTTCTGTTCTCCCAGTACTTATGAACAAAGTCCTCATGCAGCCTAGTGTCAAAGTGGCCCAATTTCTTTCTCCTTAATCCTTAATTACAGCAACTTAAAGCTTCACATTGCCAACAGGGGCAAAGAGCCTGCCTTGTAACCCACATCACATGGAGTTTGTATGTACCTCCCTTTAACACTGTGGAAAAAATCCACTGCTTCTCACTGTGGCATTTGTATAACGTCCTTTTATCTACTGCAGCTTTCATTTTTAGTTCTACTTTTCCACACTGAATACTAAGTAGGTTTTTTTATTATCATTTAGTGCACTTGTCAGCCAGAAACAAGGGCAACAATTAATGTGTCACCGAACAACACCTTCTCTATCACAGGAAACACCCTGCAGCTCCCTACTAAACTGGGGACCTCTGTTTCAAAACTGTTTCATGTTCTGTAACATCCTTAATTCACAGGACCTGTTTGCATTTTCTAGGGAGGGTCATGAGACTGTTAGAGGGATTTGGCATTTGTGGAAGCAGTAAAGAGAGAGCAGAGGAGATTTGTGGGTGATGAAAATAGTTATGTGCATTGTGCCAGACCATTGTGATGCTGAGACAGACTCAGGTTCCTCAGCCAAATATTCCTTCAATTCCTCAGAGAAACATCAACTCTTGCTTGCAATATTAGATTGAACAGAGGTCTGTTTGAACATGTCCCTAGCAAAAATTCTGGAAGGAAACCAAGTTCAACTCATATCTAAAATGTACTGGATGGATTGTAACCACATCTATTTTAGTTTAATCCTAAAATACTATCCTTATGTACAGTGTATTCTACTAATGCATAGTAAGATTGCAACAGATTTCTAGTCTGTCAAGCCTTTAATCAGTTTTATATTTCTTCTCTTTGATGTACCATCTTTTTAGGTAATTAGTGGGACTTCTCAGTAGTCTCATCCTAGTGGTGCTCAAGTTTTAAAGCAAGTTATGAGAAGGTATTTGCTGCAGTCACTTCTCTACTGCAGAACACTTTCATCCCTGACTTCACTGACTGCAGGTTCAAAAGCCACAGCATTGTTATTGACAAATAGTTTATTATTGTTTCATGGAAGAAACAAAAATTGCCTCTAAATAATGTCCAACAAACAAGTTTGTTTATTTCACAGTGAAACATTTTTAATTTCTATAACAGTACAAAATACCCTCTGATGTGAGCTGTCCACACTGGAGAATTAACCTTGCATGCAGTGCTATGAATTTGGGGGAAATATGTTCTTTCTGAGAGGCTTTATTAAGTGAAGCATTTGACTTCAAGTTGGTGAATGCTCATCCACTTATAATAATTGTACATAAATAATATTCATTACCAGACATTCACAATTATTCATTTATGCATTTTACTTGGTACTTCTCTAGAGAGAGCATAAAGCTGGCAGCTTCTTCCAGTACTTCACTGGCGTTTTGACATACTATTTGTATTTAGTCAAGTGAAAGGATTTAAAGAAACATTAGGTAATAGCTAAATGTGGCATATTTGTGTGTACCTCAATCCAGGTAAGTGTTTCTAAATCCATCTGTATCTTTGTCATGCTTTAGAAATATAATGTAGTATGATATAACAGCATTTAATTGGTAATAACAGAGAAAACTGTAGTCTTCATTAAAGCAGCAGAGCTAATTCTGGTCTGATAAAGTGCACTGAACAGCCCTAAATAGGTTTTAATTAGCTGGCACCAAAGCTGCACCACCCTTAGGGAGGGTAAAATTAATGAAAACTAGCAGCAAATAGATCAATGCTACTGGATGTTATTGCCTTAGGTGAAGGTGATGAGGAAGAAAGCAGTGTTTTTTAAGGATCATTTAGAAAACAGTCTGTGCTAAAAGTCACTTTCAAAAAGCAGTGTTAAAATAAATGTGTGCTAATATCAGTGAAACAGTCTAATGTCATCCAGACTGCAGACTCCATTTGTGTTTATGCCACAAACATCCTAGACTAATCACTCAGCCGAGTATTTCTGATGGCCCAGCTCCACATCCCCTCCCAAGGCTGGTGGTGTGACCAGACTGCTCCTGTCCCACTGCTCCTGGAGGACGTTGAGCTCCAGCAAACAGCCAGTAACACATGTGCTGATACCTCTCAAAGCACAGCTCAACTTGGTGTTTGTAGCCACTTTTACAAATAACTACCAAAAAGAGCTTGCTGAGCTTGGCTGAGAAGATGTATTCTGAGCTCCTAAGAATCCCATTAAGAGACATGAGATCACATTGTGAAACCCAGCCAGCTTGGTAGACAATTGTCTTCCACACACTGTCTTAACTCTGTCATCACCCATCCCATACCCAAACAATTCAGTTGAATTCAACAACATTTTTTGGAAATTATTACATTTATAAGCATGTCCACCAGCAGCAGGTTCACTCAGCCACATTTGCAGTCAAATGGCTGATTCTGCAGGATTTTTGTTACTATCTTGGACAATTCTAAATAAACAAAATAGTTGTTATGCCTCTTTCCAGAAGTTCTTCATTTCCTCTGTTCATGCCAGATGGTGCTATGTGTTAGGTAGTGAGAAAGTGAAAGTTTTCTCATTCGAGGCAGAAAGATAGATCATTCTGATCATTGGCTTCTGCACCAAGATTCAAAATTTGGGGTGTACTCAACCTGCTATTTTATTCAGTTCTGCTCACAAATTATTTACTACTTTGGTGATATACAAGATCTGTATTATATCTCTGTCATTTAGAGCTAGCAATTATATTCATCTAAAGTCTGGATTGACACTGTTAGACAACTGCACTCATCACAGCTTCACCTCAGCTAATGTGGTTTTTGATGTGTCTGACTAATCTACATGAAGCTGCAGTCTAGTAAAAATGTCATTGAAATGAATAAATGAGATTACTTCCTCTGAGTTTGAAGTACCTGCATCTTCTATTCAAGAGCACTGGAACAGGCTGCCCAGAGAGGTTGTGGAGTCTCCTTCACTGGAGACATTCAAAACCCGCCTGGACACGTTCCTGTGTGATGTGCTCTAGGTGACCCTGCTCTGGCAGGGGGGTTGGACTAGATGATCTTTTGAGGTCCCTTCCAACCCTATGATTCTATGATTCTATTGTTTGGGGATGTTCTTTGTAAATGGAGGTAGTAAAGCTGTCAGTAGCCAGAACATCAGCATTTTATGCCATATTTCTGATTGTTGGCTTGAATGAAATATGATAGTTATGCTATTTATACTTGCTTACACATGCCTATTAGTTTCCCAACCAAGACCATTCAGAGAAAATAAAAATCTTAGCTACTGTTAGGTGATATTTGCAGAAAGCAGTTTTTAATTAGGGAGGTGTGAACATTGACAGTGAATCTAGCTCAGAGAGTTAGATTTTGGGACTCGGGAGTTACTTCCCATCAGTGCTTTGTACTAACATGATTTTTCTCAAAAGAAAAAAAATAATTCTGGAAGATGAGTAAAAGTTTGCTTAATTTTGAAAGGAAAATGAGCAGAGTTAGAGAACACCAGCATCCTTAGATTACAGAAGTTTTGAAAGAAAATGATGGAAAAGCTGATTCAGACTGACAGGATAAATTTAATAATAACAACTGTTGAAACAATTTTAGGGACAAAAATAAATGGTAGTTTACATTTTTCTATAGTCTTTATCATGATGTTGTAGTATTTGCTGCTACACCAGTAAAGTCAGCCCAAAAGTTCTCAACTACTTGTGAACATCACAGCAAACCCCAAAATATATGTTTGGTACAGTGACCATTTTTCAAGGGCTTGAAACTTTCTTCAACTGTTGCTTAGCCCTTCGATTCTTTCTTTTTATAAAGTAATCCCTTCAAAAAACACTAATGGATTCGTCCATCCTAATTCATAGAGGGTGTAAATAGTTTCATTGTCAGCTAGGACTGCTTTATTACCTGAAAAAAACAAGGGTCTAAAGCATGAAACCTTAATGAAATAAATAGATTTTTCATTATAAAACACTTAAATCCTCAACATCTATTGCTGTTGTGGTCAATCACCAGACAGCTAACAACTATTTTGGGGTTTATATTCACTCTTCCATTTCCTGGTAAAACACCAGTTGTTCCTGAGTGTCCTAGATTTATTCCCTGCAGTCCACTTGTAACTGCATGTTTCTTCATGAAGATTTTCTTAATGAAGATGAACATTTTTCTCTATTAGGTAGATGGAACTCAATAGAGAAGTCTGGTTTTTATTAACAGGCTAGTCAATGGTGTACAAAACACCAGCACTTTTGTTAAGAAACACAGCTTCTACTACATTATACTAATTACATAGTCAAGTGAAACTTTATTAAAAAATATCAATATTAACCAATATTTTATGAGAAAACTGTGGCTGCATATAGATTGGTGTGGGCTCAGAGACCTGTTAATTCTGTGGTTGCTGCTGACTTTAGCCATGGAGTTACTTCTTTTTACCTGATGATTTAGGTCAAGAAATACATAATCAGGACCTACTTTGTGGATTTTCAGATGTCATTTTAATTAATCCAATATCTCTTGCTTTTCATTTATCACCTCTTCTTTGAGTACCAGTGAATCTGTTTTCTGCCTTGATAAGCCAGGTGTTAAATCTTTATACAGTGTTTGGTATTGTCCTAATTTCAAGCACACCTTTTCCATACTGTCCTTTCAACATTCTGTGGTTTTGATAGTCAAGACTGTATTGCTGCTGTCACCTGTGAACAACACTGGGATTCTACGTGCAGATGAGAATCTGTCTTGACTTTTCTCACATCCCATGAACATACAGCTTTTGAATGGATTAGGCAAGCCAGTGATTCATAAGCTGGCAATCGTGGTAGCATTGTGGATTGCAGTGGCTCCAGTTTTGCTGCCGGTGCTGAAGATATTTAATGGTTGCAAAGGCAGAAGACTTGGAGATAAATATTAGCAGAGGCATAGATTTTGAATGAAGCCTTTGATGTTCATAGAAGCTTCACAAGGTCATCTTCTATAGTGCAATGCTTAGGATTTTTCAGATCACAGTGTTTAAAATAGACCTTGATTTTCCTAAAGGAGCTTAAAATTTTAAAGCAACAGATCATATTTCTAAAAAATAACGAAATTAATCTATTTTTTTAACTTAACCTTGCTGACAGCTGAAATAGTTGTATCTAAAACCACAATGATTACCATTAAAGTCTACTTATCACCACTTGTCACACAGCAAAACTTTTCTAAGATGCATGAAATAGATTAGAACATAAAAGCAATGCTGCTATTATTTTAGTATGATACCTGTTGTTTACTGATAACTGTTGTTTTTCTAATGGAAGCTCCCTGAAGTGCACTGAGCTGTATTTACAGTGTTTAGCAAAAGACAACATACTGCAAACTGGATGAGATCCATTGGGAGATTTTGTGTCAAAAAGTTGCAGCTCAAGTGAGCATTGCAACTTTAGGAGGTAGGGGATGAAACACTACACTGGTTTGTTGCTTCAGATGGAGAGCTGTTTCTGTACATCTGTCCACCCACTAGCTAGCAAAACGTACTAGAAAATACTTTTACAAAAAAAGGCATATGAGAACTAATTTCAGATATCTCACTGAAAGATGTCTAGGAAACATTATCTTATCAAAACTTTGAACAAGTAGACAGTACAGCAGAAGACAAACTTTTTAACTGATGTTGTAATTTTACCTTAAAATGCAGAAAGATTAATAAACAAATACTGTAATGAAATTTAAGTGATAAGAAGTCAAACCCATGTAAGACCTCATACACACAGGTGGGAGGAAAACTGGGGGGAAATGGTGGAACTTTGTGTCTCATTGAATGAACTTAGAACTCAGTGGTAACTGGGCACTTGCTTATGCACATACTCAATGTGTATTTTTACCTGTATAAAAACAAAACAGATGTTCTACGCTGTTTTGTTTATACATCTGTTACATCATTTATACTCTGCAAAGAATTCAGGCTGCAATTTCAGAATAATGAAACTGTGCAGATATATCTGTGCATACATGGATTTACAGTGCATGTTTTTGAAGGAAACTCAGAATTCATAGCCTTGCTTTTTGGAGACATCAATGTGCTGTTGGCATATTCTATAGCCTGCCTTTAGAAAACAATCACTGACTATATCCTACACAGTTCCCACAATACTCAAATTCTCTGAGTTTTTAACTGTGAGGCAGCTCTGCATCTAAAGAGTACCAAGCACAAGAGCAACATGCACATTTTTTTGTCAGACGTTCACCTCTTCAGCAAGTTTTAGAAGCTGTAACAGTTTGGAAAAAACAGCTACAAATGTGAGGATTTATTATCAGTCTCAAGGAGTGTCTTAAAGTAGTTTGTCTCATGCCTTGGATATTGATCAGCATGTAGGTGAGTTGGACTATGGAAGAAAATACTTCTGATGCCAATTTTCAGAGATGTAGCCATTCTGTTTTCAAGATTTTGTAAACAATTCTTGTTTGTGGTATCATTTAGTCCAGTTGGGACTGCTTACCAGAGACATTATTTATCTCAGAACTTGAACAACCTTATTCAGTACATTAATATTCAGTAGACATGAAACTGCAATGGAAGACAAAATTTCTAATTGCCCGTATTTTTATTTTTTTTTGCAAGTTTGCAGATCTTTGGAGAATTCTTTTTCTTAGTTTTTATCTTTAAAAGTCAGTCATCTCAGTGAGCATATCCTTCCTTCTCTAGTCACACTGGTTACAGAAAGGAGGTGTGAACTCTCTGTCTGATAACGTTCTCTATGTGACTGATTAAAACTTCCAAAGCACAGAATTCACTGCAAAACTTCAAAAAATGCTGCAGATGATGTCACTAGTGTAGAATAAGACACAGGGAAAGGGAAAAAACTTAATAGCAGATGAAATCTTAAGAAACACACAGCATGCTTTTATCTTAACAATAAATAAAAAAAGGATAAATTTCAGAAATCTATGCTTGTGTTCAGTTTTTTCTCCATATGTTGTTTCAGAGTGTTTTTGTTAGAGATGGTAGTGTTCCTCTCTCCAAAAAAGCATCCTAAACATTTTCCATGAGAGCATTAAAAAAAAAAAAAGCAAGTATCACTTAAGCCTCAAAATGCCTTTGTGAGGCAAGGAATATTTATCACTGTTTTACAATTTCATTTCCCTGAGACAAGGACACTGGGGGAGAGCAGGAGCTATTGCTGGGCAGAAATTCCTGGCCACAGGGCTTTTTGAATGTGGTATGTTTACTATGAAGGCATTTCAGTCTGTTACAGTGTTAATTTTGGTTGAAATGGGCCAGTATTGCAAAATGAAACCAATTTCTGCTACTTTATAACCTGTTTCCAGCCAAACGTGGTAATCAGAGAATGTCTGGTTGGAAGGCACCTCAAGGATCATGTGGTCCACCTTTCTTGGCAAAAGCACTGTCAAGACAAGATGGCCCAGCACTTTGTCCAGCCAAACCTTAAATCCTCCTGGGGAGATCATTCTAATGGCTAATTGTTACTGTGACAAATTTACCTCTTGAATTCAATCAGAACCTCAGAGGAAATCAGAACAGGGAGTAACTTGTACCTTGTCTTTTCCTTGTGACTCCTGGTAAAAAATGTCTCCATCTTCTTTGTATCTACACTTTGAATAGTGGAACACGTGAAAAAAGGTCTTTCCTAAGTCTTGTTTTCTCAAGGCTAGACAAACCCAGTTCTCTCATCCTTTCCTCGTATGGCAGGCTTCCCAGTCCTTCAGTCATTTTCTCTGAACCCTCTCCAGCCTGTCCATCTCTTTTTTTTTTTTTTTTTAATGAGGGCCAAAATTGAACACAGTATTCCAGGCATGGCCTGACAAGCACTGAGTAGAGCAGGATGATGACTTCTTTATCTCTGCTGGTGATGCCCTTGTTGATGCAGCCCAGCATCCTATTGTCTTTCTTTGCCATGGCAGTGCACTTCACTCATACTGACCTTGTTGTCCACCAGGACCCCAGGTCCCTTTCCACAGAGCTGCTTCCCAGCTGGGTAGACCCCAGCCTTTGTTGCACTCCTGGATTATGTTTTTCCAGGTGTAATACCTTGCATTTGTCTTTGTTGATCCTCATGAGGTTCTTGTTAGCCCACTCTTCCAGTTTATCCAGGTCTTCCTGCAGGATGGCTTTCTCTTCCAAAGTGTCCACTTCCCCACTCAGTTTGGTATCATTAACAAACTCCATCAAGGTACAGTTAATGTCCACTGCTCACCCCACATTAACTGAGCAGGTTGCTTTGTCATAGAAGGTGTTCAGGTTTGTAAAGGATGATGTGCCCTTCATGAGTCTGTTCTGGCTTTTCCCAATCATGTAGCTCAATGTTCTGGCACTTCCTTTCATGTGAAAGTAGCAGGGGTCTCTTGACATTTTACAATCAATAAAAAATATTAGGTTAAAAAAAAAAAAAAAGAAATCTGAAGAGTATTTGCAAAGCAGTATTCCTCTAAAACAAGAATTTTTGTTTCAATTTCTTCCAGAACGATTTGTTTCCCTATCCTGTGTCCATCCATCTTAGCATTGTCTTCACTCATTCCTCCAGTCCATTAAGAAATGTGACTAGCGTTTGTTATGTGTAGCTTTTTCTTTTACCAAGGGAAAATTGTGTCTTTGATGGAGCTTACTGGGTTGTTGGGGGTTTTTTGTACATTTTTTTCCCCTCTCTCACTGTATTTCTCCGATTTTATTTTAGTGGTGACACTGTTGAAATATGTTTTGTATTTGGAGCAGAAGAATGCAGTGGTCCTTAACTCCTACGGGCTTATTTCATGGTCTTGAATTGCTTTTACCTCTTTTTCCAAGAAAGTACAGTGTTCAATATAGATGGATTTAAGCTCCACTGTACAGATCCTGCCAGGGACTCTCAGCTGCAGTGGCATCCTAGAGCCTTCTCACTCCTAGGGTTATTTCGGGTTTCACTCATGGAGTGTCTTTTGGATGTGAAACTTCATTTAACTTTATATAACATATCCTCAGTAGATATCCTCCAAGCTTTCTGTACTGCTTAGACATGTCTAAGCACCATTGGCTTCCTGCCAAGCTTCACTGTTCTGATTGACTAGTAGAAAGGTAATGAAAGGATGAGTAACTAAGGCCGGTTCATTGTGTTTCAATACAAAATAGAGCATTTCATGGAATCATAGAATGGTTTGTGTTGGAAGGGACCTTAAAGGCCATCTAGGTACAACTCCTCTGCATGGGCAGGGACACCTCCCACTAGACCAGACTGCTGAAAGCCCCACCCAACCTGGCCATGAACACTTCCAGCAACTGGGCATCCACAACGTCCCTGGGCAACCTGTGCCAGTGTCTCACCATACTCAGAGTCAAGAATTTCTGCCTCATGTCTAACCTAATTCACCCTCTTCCAGTTTAAAGCCATTGCTCCTTGCCCTATCACTACATGGCCTTTTAAAAAGTCCCTCCCCAGCTTTCCTGTAGCACCTTCAGGTACTAGAAGGCTGCTATAAAGTCTCCCTGGAACCTTTTCTCTTCTCCAGGCTGAACAACCCCAGATTTCTCAGTCTGTTTTCATAGGAGAGTTGCTCCAGCCCTCTGACCATCTTTGTGGCCCTCCTCTGGACTCACTCTAAGAGCTTCATGTCCTTATTGGAGTGGGTGCTCCAGAACTGGACACAGTACTGCAGGTGGAAGTACCTTCACTTCCAAGCTTTTAATTCTGGATGACTTAACAGTTTTTCTCTGTTTTTGAAATAATAACCACTGATTTCATATGTATTTGACCAGTTTCAGGGTAGCAGAAGCAAGAGCATCTCCACATTTCCCTTACACTTCTATCTGAGTACCAGGACTGAGACTGGCATATAATCTAGATATTGTCTTCATTATTACTTTACGTTTTTCCCTGAGGGTATCATATTGATTTCAAAACCATGGTCATCATTACACTAAAATAGTGGAATTAATGCATTGGTCTCTATGGGTAGATTATAATAGAAAGTTTCAAAATAATTGCCCACTAATATGAGAGGTGGAAGTATGTATAGTACTATATTGCTTGTAAAATAACCATAAAAATTACAATTATGTGATAATGAAAAGACTCGTTATGCTTTAGTTTATCTTTACATAATGTTAATAGCTAATGAAAACAGGGAAGATTGTATCTAATTGCATTTTACAATACTATTGCACTTCCTGTATAGAGAACATTTTACACAAAGGTGTGGATTTGCATGCTTCAGTACAGTTTGTGCCCACTCTCTATGTACTTCAAAATACAACTATTTTCAAACCAATGGTTATTATCAAATGGTACATACAGTCTGCACAAAGAACAGTTTTGAAAAAAATAGTTATGAGAGGTAGTCAAATCTTGCAACACGACTGCATTGAACAAAAAATTCACAATAATTTTAGGTCATTGAGGTTTGAAATGTTAGAAAAATGAAGGTAGCTTGACATTGAGTCAGTCAGTAGAATATCATCTCTCTTGGGGTGAATGACAAAAGTTAAATTATCACTGTCATCTGTGGCAATTTTTGTTTAGTATTAGAATCATAGAGTCACTTAGGTTGGAAAAGACCTTCAAGATCATCGAGTCCAACCATTAACCCTACTCTGTCAAGTCCAGCACTGAGCCATATTCCCAAATGTCACATCTCGACAACTTTTAAACACATCCAGGGATGGTGACTCAATCACCTCCCTGGCCAGCCTGTTCCAATGTCTGACAACCCTTTCAGTGAAAAAGTTCTTCCTAATGTCTGTTCTAAACCTGCCCTGGTGCATCTTGAGGCCTTTTCCTCTTGTTCTATCTCCAGTTACTTGTGAGAAGAGACCAGTGCCCACCTCTTTACAATGTCCTTTCAGGTAGTTGTAGAAGGTGATGAGGTCTCAGGCTCCTTTTCTTCAGGCTAAAGAGTCCCAGTTCCCTCAGCTGCTCCTCATAAGACCTGTTTTCAAGGCCCTTCACCACCTTCATTTTCCTTCTTTGGACTTGCTGCAACAGCTCAATGTCTTTCTTGTATTGAGGTGCCCAAAACTGGACACAGTATTTGAGGTGTGGCCTCACTAATGCCGAGTACAGAGGGATGATCACCTCCCTGGTCCTGCTACACTATTTCTAATACAGGCTAAGATGTCTACTGCTGAGCAGTACAGGTGAGCAAGTTCCTTTTCTATTGTATCCAGAGGTGGAACATGCAAGAACAATTTAAAAAACAGTGCTTTAACATGGATAGAGAAGCCTCTCATTTTATATGTTGGGATTCTGAGTTCAAGGTAAAAAGTGCTTAGCTCAGGAAGGTGTAGATTGAGCTCCCACATGATCTCAAGGGCAAGAACATTAATTAGAATTGAGGAAATCTGGTATTTTTATAACCATATCAGACTACTGACTTTTAAAGATGCAGTAAGATTGTCCTCCAGTTTTCAATACTTTGCTTATTTTGCATATTTTCTAAAAATAGTGGGGTGGTTGAATGTTACCTTTATGTGCCACACCCATGGAAGTGGAATTATGTCGTGTTATCCATTTCAATCCAAAACAGAAGAGTATAAAATAAGCAGTATGATCTAGGCATTAAAAATATAATTGCATTGATTTTTTTCTAGGTATTATTCCACATGACATCAAAAGAAACTGCCTTTGGTCTTACACTGTGATTATTTATTTAGTTTATGTTAATTGCTTACATTTCAAATGGCTTGATTTCTGTATTTAATCAATGAATGACTGACTTGGTTTGCCACCATCGCTCCACTTCCCAGCGTCCTATATCTCCTATACATCCAGGAAACACTTTACACTTCTCTGAGAGGTAAAAGATAGAAGGGGATGAGGAAAGCCACGGATACAGCTGGTAGCCTTACTGCTGTGAGAAGTCCATGGCAGCCTGGTCTTCTTTCCAAGGAGGCAGAGAAGCCTTCCAATTGAGGGGAGGGGACTGTGAACTTTCATCTTTCTACCACATTCCCATAGCCAGTGGGAAGGCTGAGGCTTCTCCAGGCTGCTAGGGTGGGAATGCTGCACAATAGAGTAAGGCATGAGGCCAACTGAGTTCCTATGTGCATCCAGTGACAGTATTGTCTCCTTGGAGGGGAAGTTCATGTGTCTTTGCAATGATAGGGTTTAATTTTCTGTTTCGGTGAGCTAAAGGGTGGGTTGAATGTATAAGTCATGGTGTACATGATTATATGGTAATATTCAGAGCCTGGTTACTTTCTGGGTCCTTGTTTGGGTGCAGGAAAGCTCAGTACATACTAAGATACCTGTTGTCTGTGGGACCCCAAGTAATTCCTGAAGCATTAAAACTTTTGTGCTTTCTTATACCCATCTCAGACTTTTCTATTTGGATTAGCTGCCATGTTATCACTGTACTTCGGTCACAAACTCTTCTTTGTTCTTATTTCTCTTTGATAGGATCCTTGTTTCCATTTGGCATATTCCTTGGTTTCCTTCAAATATTATTTTCCCTTCTCTATTCTGACTTTATTGGTATTTTCCAAATTTTTCTTCTTGATTTCCTGCCTCATTGTTTGTAACTATGTAATCTATATAGCTTTCTTATTTCAGCCTTTTGTCCCTTTGTTGTGAAACATATTGCCTCAAATACACCTCCTGTTTTCTGCACAATCTTTTAAAACAGCTCCCAGATCTGCACATAACTGATGAAGAGCAGCTCTCCCCTTTGTGCCCTTGTCCTTGTGCTTGCACTTTCACTTGAATCCTGGAGCAGAATGCCTGAAAGTCTGATCTGGAATTGCAGATCCCAGCTCAGTACATCCAATACTTAAAAACAAAATATCACAGTGGGATGTAGAAGCTGTACATGATTATTTATTGATGATTGTTGGTTACAGGAATTAAAACAGCAGGGAGCTCAGATTTTCATCAGAAACAAAGTGATTTTACAGTACACTTTTTATTGTAAAATGTGAACATAATATGAAATGATTGTACTCATGCTGTTAAATGCTAATCTCTGGCATGACCTGCTGTATGAACAATGCATGTTCCTGTTACAT
This sequence comes from Chaetura pelagica, assembly GCF_000747805.2. Lineage (NCBI taxonomy): Eukaryota > Metazoa > Chordata > Aves > Apodiformes > Apodidae > Chaetura > Chaetura pelagica. The sequence goes on from NW_009970724.1 coordinate 3,062,753, forward strand.
GAGTGTGTAGCTCTGTGTAAGCAAAAGCTTTGGAGCCTTGGATCAGTAAAGGCTTAGAGCTGTTTTACAGCAATTATACAAATGTATCTATAAGAGCTATCACAGTATCTTCACGTCCATGTTGAAGTGTGCTGGACACCCAATGCAATGGTTTAATCTTGAAAAGCAAAGGGATGTGGTGAGTAGCTGCCCAGCTGGAGCACAAGAGGTGTTCACACTGAGACTCATTTCACGCGCTCAGTAGTGATAGCAATGAGCAAGGTCCAAGTGGTTTGTTTTGGCTTTTTTTAAGTACTTTTCAATTATGACAGTACAAAAAGCAAGACTGGTAGTGACTTTTAGGTCTTCATGTGCTACAGATATAATTTATTTGCTTTTAGTGTTTGTTGAATCACCAACTACTAAGGGAATTTATGTTTAATATGTTTCTAAATAAGTAAAACTAAAGTGTAAATAAATAATGCCTAGTTTATTAGTCCAGATGTTTTCAGCCTTGCTGAAAGTGCTTTGATGACAGCCACCAGCACTAGCAGTGGAAAAACCCCCTGATTTCTCCATGATTATTATCATTACAATAAACTATAATTGAAAGATTACAAAATTGATTATTTTAAAAATTAATGTTGCATGAGCGAGCAGGCTCTGTGGCATTTGGATTTTTTCAGTGTTACTTGGAAGGAAAATGGCTTGTTTTATTTTCTGGCAGAAAACGGCTGATTTTCAAACAATCACATTAGAGAAAACAGTCCCAGAGGGTTACAGGAGACAACAGACCTGTGTCATTATGCTTTACTCTTTCCTGATGGGTTTGGAGAAGAGCCAGAAACAAAAGAAAGTTACATTCATTATTGAGAGAGCCTTGGGAAAATCTGTTTGGCCAAGCAATTTTGCATGAAACGAGTGAGGAAATATTTGACTGCAAAGAACATAAACTCCTTCCATCAATATGCAATTTTCTGGATCCATTTGTCCAAATGATTATTAAGAACAGTTTCTAAATTTGCAGTGCTTTACGACTTCAAAGAGCTGTGAAAGCATTAACTAGTTAAATGGATGGAAGTGGGGTTTTTTTAATAAATAAATAAGTAAAGACCAAAGTCAGCATCCTGAGGACCTGGAATAGCAATCATACAGTACCATCCGCCCCAATCAGGAAAGTGGAAACCACAAATTTATCTTTGATGATTTCCTGTAAATATGCCCTTTGAGGACAGATTGGCCTGCCCAGTCTTGTGGAAAAAGCTCAGAGTTACATCTCTTCTCACCACAACATATGGATCTCAGCAAGCTCTGCTTCTCCATTTCCAAAGTAATTCCTCAGGTGGAAAAGTCTGAGCAAAAAAGTAGCGAAATATTGCTGAAAATATCCTGGTTAGCATCCTTCAAACCTGGTTGGTTTGTGAGGCTTTGCCACTTCTGATGTGTCATTGGGTCTGAAGGTCTAGGATCTGGGCTGCAGCCAGCAGTGTTGTATCTTGGTAGCTTGGGGTTTCCAGTCAGTGCCACGTCCCACATTCACAAGACAAAGATATCAAAGAAGCTGAAGAAACTGAGATTAGCTGTGGCTTATGCTTTTCCCATATGTATCTTGAAGAGAGCCTATGCTGTTCCATTGTAAACCTGATGTTTATGCACCATTTCACATTGTCCAGACAGTTTGCAGTTTTTGAAGAGTTTTTCTGTGCTTTAATTTACAGTAGACATATAATATACCACATTTCATAGGTATCTTCTTACTTGATGACTACCTTGTACTGGTCTAATGCAATCTTTTATTAAATACAGGGACAGTTCCCAAGCCATCTTCCTTCCCAAGATTGAAGTCGGTGTTCTTCCTCCTGTTAGATTGCATTAATAATATCTAGCATTTCATAATCCATATAATCCACAGACCTTAAAACACTGCAGAACATTAAATCAACTTCAATTCCCCCATTTTCCTGATTGTTACATTTCTACAGGGAGTCATTTGTCCTGCTGTGTACAGGCATCACCCTGCAAGTCCATGGCAGAACTATGAAGATCTCCTTCAGTCAAGGGCTCCCAAATGGCCCAATGCCCTACCCTGATGTTCAGCAAGTACAAGAGTGTATTCTTATCCATTGTGTAAGGGTTTGCTTACCTGGAATGGAGTCCTGGATAACCAAGTGGTGTTCAAATTCATATCAAGTGCATTTTTATATACAGGCAGAAGTGGAACTTCCTAAGTGAATTGACCAGAACCTGAATTGCATAAAGTTCTGTATGACTAGAACCAGCTCTTGTGTCTTGGCCTCTGTGCAAAGATAGACTTGTGTTGCTCAGCACTTAACAGGAGGGGGGACAATTATTAGATTTGGGAATAAGTCTTAGAAGACGCATTGGAGCACTCTGCATCTGAGCAGTTGCATAGTTGCTTCCCTGCCACTTTCCAGCAGTCAGCACTGCCCATCAAAGAAAACTGCTAAATAGCTCTGCTACATCATTCCCCATTTGCATTAGAAATGGCTCTAAGCAATAACAGGATTACAGCCAAAAGGTGCCAGCACTTTATCATTCATTTATTCGATGTAATATATAGAGGTACCTATTTGAAACAGCATTTACTTTTTTTGAGCACATCATAAAACCCACTCTGAATGGAAATGTTTAAGGTAATGATGACTTCGATTAATTTGCTTAGAACAGCATGACTGGAATCAGATACACTATTTCTCTTTTCATTAGGCATTTCTTAGCTGCTGTGAGTGATCTTACAGCATGAGAGGAATGAAATTAGCTGAAGAAAACCTGATGAAAATAGTCCACACTGTGCTGCTATTTTTCTTACTCAACATGGTTAACTGTGAGCTCAGCCGCCTTTGCAGTGCTATCTCAATAGTATTAATAGAACCTGATGCAAACTTTCATTTCAGGAAAGGTGGAAAAGCCGTGCTTGCTGCATACTTCAGATTTCCCCTCACCTTCACTGTGAATTGAACAGTGTTAAAACCTCTCCTCGCTGCCACCAAATGCCTGCAAACCAAGGCTAGACTGTGCAGGAGATCTTTAATCTGGTTTCAACATGCACCACCAGTCAGGAGGTCAGAAGTTCTATTGCAGTTTTGCTAACAGGTGCCTAGGATACTGCATCTGGATCTAGTTTCTCCCTTCAAAGTGAGGAAGATGTTTCAACTAGTTCTAGGAAATCTAAGAGCTGGAAGCTAAATTTTGCTAGTGTTTGATTCCTGTTTACTTTTTGTGATAATCAGTAGCTGCTGTTTATAATGAGTGGACATTGCACAAATATAGGGAAGAACATTTTTCCAAACAATTCCTTGACCAAATAGCCTGTATTACATCTGAAAATGAAACATCCCTGAGTAATTAATGCATTTAATTTTTTTTTCCTGCTCAACTATCTGGAATTCCCATGAAATATCTAAAACGCAAAATTGAGAACACTTTTTTAGGATTTTTTGGTTGTTGTTGTTTTTTGTTATTTGAAGAAGCAGAGATTTTCTGGTAACATATGTCCAAATCTCTTGTGCTGTTTTTCCTAGACACGGTTATGGAGTTCTGCATGATTGCTGGTGTTGCAGGAATCTTAGTGTTACAAAATTCTAGTAGTAGCAAATAGAAGTACGATATGATGGAAACATACTGAAGACTGGTGTTTTGCCACGTATCCATTCCATGTCTGAATGTGATACACTCCAATATCCCAGCAGAACTATGGATTTAAATACCTAGATACTACATGTTAAGAAGAAAATATTTCTAATGTTTTGGTCTCCCTGCCCATTTATTCCTTTCTAAAGTAGTACAAAGTGTGTTTTGAGAGGCTTGATCACTTTGTGCTATGAATATTCCCTGCCTTCTGCAACTACCGGCAAAAATTCATCTTGCATGCAATCATCCATCTAGTAATAATACTGTCTGTCCCTGTAAACTGGGATCAGATTCCTGATCTGTTTTGACAAGTTGTATCCTTCTTACTCCCTGGAAATCATAGCTTATGCATAAATAGCTTGAATAATTTAACTGCTCATAAAAGTGATGGACTTACGTAATACATTAGAACCCAATAAAAACTTCTTAGTTCTGTGAATTGGCATCAGATCCAGGTCACTGTGGCTCTGCTGTCCCAGGCTTTGGCATCTCTCCTGAGCAAAGATTGGTCCAACTAATGTAAACTGGTCTTTTACTATGTACACGAAGCACTGCCACACATCAATGGAACTATTAGGCTACACCAGTTTATCTAATCTACATCTGACCTTACATCTCTGGGGTAAAAGTCTGGTAGAATAAACCACTGTAAAGGTTTATTGTTTAGTAATATTTTTTAGCATTTTGAAGAACTATACGGTAGCAATGTGTACAGTTCAATCATTGCTTTAAAAATGAAAGACTTCCAAGTATAACTCAGGCTCTGACGTGCAAAAGCAATGAACTGAAAAGAGCAGGAAGGAAGGCAAAGTGCTACAGAGCATCTCAGTTGAAAAACTTCTGAAAAAATACTATTTAAAATCAAAATTATAAGGTACATTCTATTCTACTGAGGACCAAATCTATTGGTTTCAAATTACAGGCACACACAGAAATTCTATCTACTGTGTCTAATATGCAGTAATTGATTCTTCTAATTCCTAGGGGAGCCCCCTGTATTTAAAGTACAATTGAACTCCAAATTACCTTACAATGTTACAGTTTAAGAAGACATATCAGCCTAGCTCTGAATACTACTGAGTGGGCTGCAGATGCATGCAGATTAAACACTTCACACACTTGTTTTGTGCTCTTTGGACACTAAGTAGTCCAGTCAACAACCTTTCTCACCTCGTACTTAATAGAAGCTTTCATTTCTTGTGTTCCTGTGCATGGCAGCAGAACAGTAGAATTCAAAATTATATGGTTTACTTTCATTTGGATTGGCTTAGGGATTGGTTTTTCTTTTATGCTCGTGTCTGAATCCTAAAAATCTCCTGCAATCAACCATGTAATATCAAGGTTAATACAATAGCCTGATCTTCATAGTTGTTTCATTAAGTTTTGTGGAAAGTATTACAATTCTGCTGGACCATCACCTTACCTATCAGAGGAGAATTTATTTATAAACCTCACTGTGGAAGATGATATGAAAATAAGTTGTATCTCATAATGTGATTCACACTGTTATGGATTATAGAAGGACTGGCCTTACAGAATCAGATTTTAGCATAATTAGTAGCCATAACTTTATTTGTCAGTTCTGTAAAAGAGTCAGGCTGTAACTAACAACTGAGTGTATCTATGTTTGTAACAACTGTCTTGATGGCTTCACATATCAGTTTAATAAAATATCTTTCACTCAGGGGAGACATTTGGGCAGGAACATCTCAGTGACATCCTTGCCATTCCCATTAGCATCACTACAGGCTCTAAGCAATATATGTTTTAAAAATTGATTGTGTGTGTATTAACAACATAGATCATGAGGCATGTTGTTTTAACGGTTAGAAATTCCCAGTGATGCATTCTGTGATCTGTAGCATTGATTTGGATTATTTGATTTTAATACTACAGAATACAGTCATAAAACTTTTGGACCCTTAGTGTCATAGGGTACAGCTTCTTGACAACAGATTGCTAATGTAAAAGGAAATTGCCTCTTCCAGGCAACAGCTCCCAACTCAGTGAAAACCAAAAGCCTGCATTAAACATGGTTAACTGACTGAATCTGTATTCTTAACATATTAAATATAAAATACAGAGAACTGCATTGAAGTTGCATAATGTGGAGATGTAAAATCCCTAGTGCAGGTAGAATTCCAGTGGCTTGCTTTGGCAGTGTGGGGATAGGTATTTGGTTTAGGTAGTTCCCTCACTTCCCTTCCAGCAGTTTTCAGTAAGGAGCTCTGAAAAGTATTTTTCTGAAGGAGTAGTCTAAAGATAGATGAAAAAAATTTTCTGCCCCTCCTCTGTTGACTAAAGAGAGTCTAGATGCTTGACCTAGACTAAGCTCTTCATTAACAAAGGAAGATTAGGTAAATAGTGGTTGTGACTTTTAGTTGTGTGTCAGATCTTCTAATAGGTATGTGCAGTTATTTAGCGTGCTGTTGTACTTAGTTCATGGGTTTGGTAAAGGCAAGACAGGGGTCATATTTTTCATATTCCTACTAGAGCAGAAAATTAATCTGCTACGTCATATTCTTTTCAGACTGGTTGCCATCCTGGTTCTTAAGAATTATTAATTTCTGGCAATATAAAACAGAGTCTGAAAATGAATTTCACCCTGGAACAGAGGCCAGATAACTGGAGTGGCTTTTCCAAGTGTAGGTGTAATAACCGTTAAGTATTTTTCTATGGAAGAAATTATAATGAACACATTGGAAAGCTTTTAATTGTTATACAGGCATCCTACAAACATGCTAAATGTGTTGGTGTTCATTTGGATATAGAAAAGTCTTGACAGATCTCACTGCAGTGAGATTACTGTCCAAAGCTATCTGGAATCCTTCCAGTGCAAAAATTGAGTTTAAAAATGGCTGAAATAGCTTTTTTCTAGTTCTGAAGTGACTAAACTCAGCTAGGACACTGAAGCCAACAGTTCTGTGGACTTCAGTATGTGAGTATGGTTGGCAGTCTTAGCTGACTGCCTTTTCTCCTGAAATTCATTCCTCTCCCGTTGGCCCAATAACATTTGATCTCGATTTTTAGAGCACTGGTTGGACATGGTCTGCTTTTCACTAGGTTTTAATTTTATTTTTGAAGGGTGTGTGTTTGGTTTGGAACTCGTATTATAAGCTTTTAGTACACCAGTAGGTTGATAATTTGGCAATACAAGCATGATCAGAGCTTTCTTTCCCTGCAGCACATTCTCTCCTGACCTTGTAATCTTACCCTGTGGGACCTATAGAGCTGTAGCTGATTCAGACATGTTTGTAGACTGTTGAGTGGCTCTAACACTTAACACTGTTACCTGTTGTTCCGCCATGGGATGCGGAACCAAGGGCAAAGGAGTGAATGCACTGAAGGGAATGGTACAAAAGAAACTCTCTTTGTGGAGAAGTGAGGTACCTAAGCTGGTGCTCAGCTCTATTTACTGTGCCCATTCAGACCTGCATCTCTGTGATAAACCTTTTGTGGTGTCTGCCAGCCAGGAGTGAATTGACTTTCCCATCTGTTGTAAGCAGATTTCAGCTCTGAATGTTACTATTCCAAATGTTTCCTGCTGCTCACCAGTACTAAAGCTGTTAAAAAGAGTGTGTCCACTGACCCGGCTGGGTCCCCAGGAAAAGTTTGCAGTCAATCCTCAAGACATGACTGCTGTTTCTGCATGTGGGCCGAGGACTCCCTACCACCATCTCTCTACCACCCACTCCCTCACAAATGTGGAGGTATTGCTGGGTTGTAGCAGCACAGTGGATGGCAGCTGCCCCACAGCACTTGGGGGCATTTGAATCTCTGTCCCTCCCATGCTTTTGGGGGCTTCAGGTGTAGCTACAGTTGTAGGAGGGTTGAATGGAGGCTATTCAGCTCCAGCAGGCTGTTTTCCATTGTTCCAGCTGCTCGCAGCTGCTCTACAGCTGATAGAAAGGGCATTTACTCCCATCATGTGAATAACTTTGAGGGATCAGAAAGTCAATAGTGCAAAGCACATGCAGTCCGTGCAAGATGTGTATCTAGGAGCCACTGAGAGGATGCTGACTTTGAGAAGAGCTTCTCAGTGTTTTAGGGACTGGCAGAGAGCTGCAGCAGCTCGGGAGAATTTAGAGCTGGTGTGAGGGGTGCAGAGGTTACCTAGGACACAACTATTAGGATATTAAAAGCTCTGTTTGCACCTTCTGTCCAGAGCAATACTGAGCATACATTGCCTGTAATTTTTAGTGTCAGTTCATCTGTGAATGGAGCAAACGTTACTTTAATAGTAGTTCATTGTTCCATCTGGTGCCAGGGTGGGGAGTGGAGACCCTTTCTTACCTTACAAAACACTATGTACTTTCCCTGCCAAGCTGCCTTACTGATTGATAGTTGGAGCCTAAGGCTGCCTCTAAATGTGAAGATTCAGAACTGTTTCTTCATTGGTCTTCCCACAGATGCACACTTGGCTCTCTAGATCTGGCCACTGTCTAAAGAAATTCAGATGAACAGTATTTTATTTAAGGCAGCAGCACACCATATGCAAGGCCAGAGATGCTCTGTGTGATATCTACAAAATTGGGTATCTGTCTGCTTTTTTTGTTCCCTTTAATCGATAAAAATATGATTTCCCCCTAGTTCAAAGGAAATTGAATTTTCACATAGCAGGGGAAAACAAATGCCCTTCAGCATTGCTATCAGTGAATTGGGGCACCAGATGTCTTTTAAACAGGTCCAGCATATTGTCTCTCCATTTCCAAGTCTCTTTTATGATTCTATTTATTGTAGGCAATTATGCTTTGACCCAAAGACATAATCCTAGAGGAATTAAAAAATCATGTGTCCTCTTTGTATAAAAAAGCTGAGTCTGCTGAGTCTGATTTTATGGAAAAGAAGTGTAGAGAATGAATCTAATGGGAAATTAGGCAGTAGTATTTGATGACTGTAAATGTATTTATTTATAACAGCTAATCTTGGTGGAAATGAAGAAATAAGATGAAATAATTAACTTTACTATTTATAAAAGAGTCTCTTTTATCCACTGTGAAATGCAGCCACCTCTGGGATGAAATGCAATGGCTGCTAAACAGTATATAGACATTTAAGAATGAAAGAAAAGAACAAATGTGTGTTTGACCCAGTGAGGAAAATGCAGCGTGGAAGGAAAATGTTTTCATTAAAATGTTGCCCTTTTTTGTTGAAAATGTATTTTTAACTGGTTCTTGTAATTATTCAAACTGCAATATGATCATAAAAGTAAAATGTCTCTGGCCTTGCAAGGAGCACTCTGACATTTTTAATAACTTCGATACAATAGCTCCAATGCAGAAAAAAGCACTTACTTTACAGTAAGAAAGAACACTTACTCTCTGAAAGATAAAGGGTTTTGCTTTCCTATCACAAATATTAGTTTTACCCATTTATTCCACTGGAGTTATTGCAGACTTAGGACAATGCAAGTGCAGGAAGAATCGGGGCCGTCACTACAGCAGCACAGGGACAGAGGCAAGAGAGCTGCCTGCTGAATTAACAGCCCTTTTCATAAACTCCAGGATTGAAGGAGTAATAAAGATGTTGGCTGGCTGTTGATGAATTCTCTGACCATGTGCAGTGTATCCTGGAGGTTCAGTTAAACCTTTATATATCTCAAGAGTGAAAGAGAGTGAATGATATTGTAAAGAGCACTTTGCCAAATAAAATAGAAAGATCAGTGGGATTGTTGCACTGCTACAAATGTCAGCACACAATTAGGAGTCAGCTTATATATAAAAAATGTTTTATTTAAGTTGTTGAATGAAGTTTACAGTTTCTAATGGGAGACCTATTGAAAGATAAAATACTGTGCCATCTGTGATACACGTACTCAAAAATTCCTCTGCTTGAATTAGATCACTAAATTTAAATACAATGTATGCTATTTCATATGTAACTATTACCCTCAAATCAATCCACATTCAACCAGTATTATTTAACTTACATGCTGACTGAAAGTTGGAAGACTGTCTTGATAAATTGAAGAAAGGGAGCAGTGATTTTAGTATCTTAGCATCATTGATAAAACGTGTGAAGATAACTAAGAAAATTATCTGCAAGGAGAGATGTGATAGCGGTCACATTGTGTCATCAATTTGTATTAAATGCTAGGAAAGAGGGAGAGAACTTTGAAGATTTGTTTTTCATGATGGTATGAATTGATGTTCAGCTGCTAAAATGAAATAAGTTTGCATAAGAGTTACATCTGTCAAAAATAATTTGGAATTTCATTCTGTGCAGAGAAATTCAAATTTTGAGTGATTATGTGGAAGACTTTCTCTTCCAAAGTGAGATTATAAAACCAGAGCTTTCCCTTGTTACTGGATCTTTAGATTACGTGAAATTCTTACTATTTGTTTTATCTCAAATGTTTCTTAAGTGACTTTCTGAATTAACTGGAACACAAGTGGTTCCACATAAACATCAGAAACATACTTTACTGTGAGAGTGACAGAGCCCTGGAACAGGCTGCCCGGAGAGGTTGTGGAGTCTCCTTTGCTGGAGACATTCAAAACCCGGCTGGACACCTTCCTGTGTGATGTGCTCTAGGTGATCCTGCTCTGGCAGGGGGGTTGGACTAGATGATCTTTTGAGGTTCCTTCCAACCCCTGTGATTCTGTAAATCAAAAAAACTAGGGTGTTGGAACAGTATGCTTGAGATTTTAACTGTATAGAAAGATATTCAAAGTTATAGGTCATTCAGCTAATGTAAGTCAACTACCTGGGTGTATACATGCAATAAACATTTATTTCAGTTTATAAAAGCAGTGTAATTGAGTACACTGGGCAGATACACCATTAATTACATATTACAGTGCAGTCTGATCTGATATCAGAAGCAGAACACTCGAAATTCAGAATCTCTTGACATTTTTCATTCATTTCCATAACAATCAACCACTCAAACCACTCAGTTTAGGAGGAAATAATGACACTGGAAAAGGACTGAGTTTTACAGCAAGTTTTCAACATCCTAGGTTCAATTAAAATGGAAGAATGTATTCTGAAATTGTCAGACTTGTCCTTTAAACTAGCATCTGCAGATGAACACGTATGATTCCCATTGGCATAAATTTCCCAGATAAGCTTAACTAAATCTTGGAAAGTAGAGCAATTTTGAGGGTTCTCAAAAGTTATGATTTCACAGCTATGTTATTTTACAACATTTGAATATTGCTAAGTGCTTGTTGTAGGAGTTATGGACCTATTGTTACAACTGCATTCTAGATATAGAGAATTTGGCCATATTGCCTTATCCTCTTTGAACTGTTAGAACTAATCTGACAGGAGAATTCACCACAAGATCCTAATGGACATTGTAATCATGGATCTGAATGACCCAATCAGTGAAGAGCTGTCAGTGATGCATCGTAGGAAATGCGTAGGTAAGCTTTTGTGCATTTAAAGCTTTTAGCTTGATTTTACATTGTTTGCAGCTACCATCTATTTTAGAAGAACCAATAAAACAACAAAATAACCCACTTGATGACAGAATCAAATATTGCTTTGCATGTGTAAATAAGATGCTGAGATAAAAGCACAAAATGTGTGCATTCTTTTGAATGAATGCCCATTGAAATAAATGCACTTGTGTTTTCTTTTCAGAAAGGGTTTCTAGACAAGTAGTAACAAGCCTTAGATTTTTTTCACTGGCATGGAAGGTCATAGCTTCAGTCAGCTGTCTTACCTTCAAGTTCCAAAGTTGGTTTTCTTGCTTTTTGAACTTTGGCTCTTCAGTGCAGTGAAATGATACTGTTGGGAAAAACACTAGATACTGCGAGAAAGTGTCACTTTGGAACTGACTCATAACCATCATCACATCCGCTTTGGCACATACTCTGTGGAGCTTCTCCTCTGAGTCTTATGTATTTTCTGGGCCAGGACAGGAGCTTGTTTGAGGCGTCAGTACGTGTCTTCAGGCCATCATTCCCAGGTGTTCAAGGCTGGAGCCGAGCTTCCCAAGATTATGAGGTTTCAGAGGGATAAACATGGAAATCTCTTCATTTGTGTTCTTGTTCTTGGGCTTCCAGGGTTTGTTTTCCAGTAGTTCTCTGAAATCACAATGGCTAGAAAATTGCTTCTGTTTTAGCAAAAGTGGCACCTCTCATGTTGTCAATTAATTCCAGAAAGTGGGCCTCAAAGAATGGTAGATATTAAAAAACTCACAATAAAATTGTGAAATCTCACAGCCCTGGGGTCTTGCCATCAAAGCATAAGAAGTTTGGATCAGTATTCCGGTATTATGGTTTACTGAGCTGTAGAGAATAAGACACGCTGGAAAATGATCTTGTTATGTTTTTAATGTAACAGCCCGGATTTTATTAACTTCCCTTTTTTTTCTCTGCAGAGTTGTTTGAGTTAAGGTTACTGCTGGCTTTTCATCTGGACTCTCAGGAGAGGCAAGGAATGAGGCAGGGACAGGCTTGTTGAGGGATCCTTGAACTGTGCCAAAGGTTCAACTCCCCATGCTCCTCAGGCATGACTATGCTAATAAATTTGCATTTCCTCCCCCAAGCTCACATCCCTTTCATTTTAACTGTAGCCTCATCTACGATTTGCTTTATTGGCTTGCAGCCAAGATCATGTCCTGTGAGGCTGAAGAAGGTGTTACTAAGACAATACAACCAAGTGGAGCACTTCAATCTGAACACTTCAAACTTTGGAAAAAAATGGGCTTTTAATAGCTCTCACAATACAATGCCCTGTCCACTCTGCCACACCAGTTGCTAGTGATAATACATTATAGAAGAGTCTGACAAATTTCTTACAGAGCTCAGCCATCAATACATTTCAGCATTTGTAGCTTCTTACCTTTTATCAGCTCAGCTGTGTTTAATAGCTTTCTACTCAGATGACAATTTAAGTGATACTAGACTGTTATTTTTGGATTATGATCCAGGGAGCTAGTGAAAGAAAAGCTGAAGTGTTAAACCCTAGGAAGGGCAAATGCATACATCTATGCAGTAAAAAAAAAAAATACATTGCTGCATCACATCCTGATGACAAAAATAACCATAAGCAAACATTAAACAGACTACATTATTTTTTCACGCACTTGGCCAAGCAAATGTAGGGGCCTGTGTAAGAGGCTTTTACAAAATCCTATTATTTTCTGGACATCTTCAGATGCTCACTAAGGGACTTTACTGCTGAGATACTGAGTTGGCAGTGTCACTTCGGCATTACCGGGGAAGCTTTGTGTAATTTTCCTTTGATACCTACCTTCCAGGATGAATTGGTCATTTCTGATGACACTAGGGACCAGCTGAAACCAAAAACCAACCTCACATACTTTGAAAGCAGAGCCTTAGATGGGCTACATCTCAGAGGCTTACAGTGCTCATGTTGTCACTAAGACACTCACTTGAATTGCAGCAAAGACAATTTACTGTAATTTTTTGTGTCAATTTACAGCAAGACACCTTAAAAAGGCTGTCTGAAGGTAACATCTTAGGTCTCCATATAGAAACCTAAAATATACCCCAGTTTTTCAAAGTAAACATGTAGCAGTTCCTGTATTTTAGAAACACAGTGGTTTTTTTTCCTTTTAGTGTCATTCAAAAATAAGATGAAAATTAGGATGATAATTATACAATGGAATGCATTGATTACTAGTACCTGGTGCTGGGTATCAAGCAGAAAGTCACTTTTAAACATCCAAGCAGCTAATTTGGAGATAACATTTATTGATTGTGTAAAACGTTCCTACAAGTCGATCTAAAACATGTCATCCAAAAATGTATTGTTATAAATATAATAGTGAGCTTTGCCCTGGATATGCAGTGAATGTAATATTTTCTGAGTGATCCCAGATGCATTATTTATGTATTAAGTCACCTTAGATTTCACAAAGATATTTTCCCTAGAGGATTGAAACCATGGCAAATAAAAGCTTGGTAAACCTAGCCTTTGATACAGTGATATGACAGGGAGATCACAAGAGGTTTCCTTCCCTTCCTGTGTAGCTCTTTCATCTCCAGCTGCAGGTTGCCTGGGCCCCTCTCCCTACACAGGTTGGCATTGTTCTACCCTGGCTGCCCTCTCTCTGGAGTAACCTTTGCTTTTAAGCCTGTCAGATGTTCTTATAAAGAGTGACTGCAACTGTGTTGCAAAGAAACGATGCACAAGCACCAATTAACATCTTGAGGCATCGACTTACGGTGTTGGGGATTTGCCACTCTCAGTGTGCATTCAGCGCACCTAAAACACGAGATTTTCAGTTGTTTTCCCAGAAGTAAGGACTGTTCTGCAGCAGGCATTGCCACAGCAGTGTTGTGGTTCAGGAGTTCTTCAGAAATGTCTTCCTCCCAGAAGTATTCCTGGGGGTTTGAACGTGGCTGTTTCTTTCCCTTGCAGCTACCTGCATTCCTATACTCAAAAAAATGTCTAGTTTCAGGCCTACCCATATTTAGTACAGCCCTTCTTGTTAGGCTCTAGATGCACAACTAAGAGCAAAGTAACAGCATTGATCTCCACAATGAAAATGTATTTTGGGACATTAGCACACATATGGTGAGGATTTTTTAACCTAAATTACTGTATATAACTTTGCAGCATAATTAATCAGTTACGATTAGTGCAGTTTGTAATCAAGTCCAAGAGTGATTGATGCATGCCACATTAATTGCAACATTCACATGAAACTGCCATATACAAAGTATATATTTTACAGCTGGATTTTGCACTGGGTTGGTTGTAAGCGCTTAATGGCAAGAATATTTTAGACTTGCAATCAGGGAAATTGTATTGCACAATATGCTTTATATGTTGTACACTCTGCTTAGATAATAACTCCTCCAACACTGATGTATCTTCTTGCTCCTCCCTCCTGGTTCAATAGTTGGCAAAGCAGTCCATTTTCAAAAGCTTTCCTTTGCTGTGGAACAAGAGGTATAATTAAATTGTATCCCAGTAGCGAAGGTTTGTAATGATGATGAGCCAAAACTAATTGTATTGATTTGTTTATTACTGGCTTAGGAAGCTCATCAAACAAATGGACTGAAACTATTTCCATATTCTTATCTGTTTGGTAAATGAGAAACAAATAACACTTCCATATGTCTGTTGCATGGTGTCACGGCATTAATACTAATTCTGAAGACAGGCTCAAGCACAGGAAGGGAGGTTATCCCCAGTAAAATGTTTCCACAGCTAAGAAATGCCACATTTTTTTCTATATTTGCGTCTTGGGATCAGCAAAATTATTTTTTCTCTTTCCTTTTTTATGTAAATGTTATTACTAATGAAGGTTTCCTAACTGCCTGAACTGGAGTTAGCTATGGCTGTACCCAGAAAGAGCAAAAGATTGGACCAAAATAAAGAAGGCTCGTGTTATATTCTTGCCTCCATGCGCATTTGTTCCTTGGCCTCCATATTAAACAAAGTTGAATGAGTAATGTGAAGTAAAAACTTCTGTGAGTACTCATTTTAATTTTTTAATTAATTTACTTCACACTCTCATATTAACTCTGCAAACAGTCAAGCAATCACATCAGGTGTAACTGTTTGCACAAAGTAAACTTTGATTTTTCATGTATGAGTTTTTGTCGGAACAGTTTTAATTCTGAATGCACAAAAATTCATGTTAATGCTCACCGGTTGTAGGCTAGACACAAGTTTCTCTGACCTGTGTAAAAAGTCACTTTTGTTAAATAATGACCTAAAAATGTTGGGGTTTTTTATTGCTAAATATTTGTGATTAGTTCTTAGAGCAAAGAGTTGTCCAAGTTCATTTTAACAGGTGATGATCTAAAACTGTTGAAGCCAGTGGTGGACATGCATTGGCTTAGGTGTGTTTTAGAGCAGTTTCCTCATGGATGCAGTTGAGAAAATCCAGAGCTAGTAAGAAATAACAAATTAATTGCTATTTTGATTGAATTTGGGGTCACTGTGAGAATGACAATTCCTTCACAGTGACACAGGGACCTGGGCCATGTTTTGCTCTTATAATAATCCAAGAAAAGTGACTACTCTAATCAATTTAGAGCCTGCATCCACTTCCAGTGGAAGCAAAACCAAGCCTTCTATTCATAAGAGCTGGATAACATTAATGAAAACTGCCATTTAAACATGTGGAACCATCTTATTCGTTTCCTGAAACACAGCTAGCTTCCTCTTGCGCTCAACTGTGTGTTTTCAATTACAAATATTCACCCCATCTCACATCTCTTATATGCTGTAGCATATGACACATTGTGGCAACTTTTGTTCAACTAGCAGGTTTTGGTCCAAAGAGGATTCAATAAAGTTGGAGGGTGAATTACACTTACATCAGTGGAGAAGCTAATCCTGTCAGATTGGCAGAGCGTTGCTCAAACTGCTGCACTGCAGAGTATGTCTAGACTGTGGATAAGTTAATAACACTAGAAGCAGAGCTAAAGGTAGAGGGAATTATACACCACAGTTATTAAAATTTGACCTTTATGATACTTTAAAATGAGAAAACTTTTAAAAACAGCTGTGCTACATCCAGGATATCACTCCTGTAGGGAAAACTGCCTCTCAATACAAGGCATAGTATTTACATCAGCACCTCTCTTTATATTTCAGTTTCTGTACATAGCATTTAAGGAATGGTAGTGCTCCCTTCCTTCTAGTTAGGTTACCTGTGGACACGAGCTGCTAGAGACAGAATCCAGCGTGCAGCAACGTGAAGCCTCACATCCTGACTGCTCTGCACCTTGTACTCCCATTGCAGAGCTGCAGTGCTTTACAGACTTCAACATTATCTTCACATTGTCACTGGAGCCAGTGGATGGAAGGAGCAGAGTCTTGTGGAAAAAGCAAAAACAGAACTGAAGACATTTAAACTCCTACTCAGAAACATACATTAGGAGATTTGGCATTCTTGTTCCTTTTGTCTTCACTGGAGAGAAAGCCTCTTTTCACAGCTATTGGAGTCCTTTCCAGAGTCATCAGAGAGAGAGGTGATTAAAAACAGAGGCCTACTTAGGGGCCCTGAGTTGGCTTGTGAAGTTTGTCTCTTCAATAGCTGTAGAAAGCCTGGGGAAAAGTGTCTCAATTAAGCTGTGTGAATGTCCTGTCTCCCCTTGCTGTGTCTTGTGCTCTAATTATAAGGCAGCCCTTCTTCCCTATTCATTGCACTGTTATGCACAGGGCAGAAAGAGGGGAAAAAAACCCCCTTCAAATTCTAGACTTCTTATCTGAGCCTACCTCTTAACAAATATCTCAAAGGTAAACGTTTTTCAGAGTGGGGATTTAGATTTGCCTAATATTAAAGATCCAAGACACTTGGCAAAATGTGAACATTTCCTGGTTTAGATCTCATATGTTGCTGACTTTCCTCCTTCATACAGGGCTGAATAAGAACATACTAGTCTCTGGTTGTCAGAATTCAACACCACGTTGACATTCACAGAGGAAAATGGTGGTTTTTTGTGGCAACCGAGTGCTTTTTATCCCAGCTGTCTGCAAACCTGACATAGCTTTATGAGCACACCATTATATTGTTTAATATTTACAAAACTTGTGGAAGTTTTTGCATTTAAAGCGATAGGTGAATCTGAGGTCTTCAGAACGTTAATGAGCCAGTCCTGAAAGAGCCATTTCCATATGTCATGTCATTTGGCTGAAGCTTGAGTTCAAGGGAAAACAAGCTTTCAGCCACTTAGTATGCAGACATTTGTATGTGCCCTCCAGTTGCTAAGCTTTTCTCCAGAAGTCAGCTCTTGGCCACTCCACACATTAACAATACAAACTGTGAGAACTCAATTTTTTCTTTCACCTTGCAATAGTAAAATATAAAGGATGAGCTTGGTCCCACAGGTATGAAGCACATGCCAGAGCTCTAAAGCAATAGGAGAAGTGCTCAGCCCTAGGAGGGGAGCAGCTAGCACTTGCAAGATCAGATTTTTGCAGTTAAAAAATCCAGTGTAATTTTATTTCAGATCTATTAGATGACCATAAAGTAAAATCTTCAAGCCTTTGAATAACACATCTGGATTTTTTGCTTTCACCATTTTTACGCCTGTGCACTGCTTTCAGATTGAATAGGTGTTAAAGTGAAAAGCAGTAGTGTATGTGGCTATTTACTTTGTTCCTCAGAACAGAAGAAAGCTCCTGCAGTGTCTCCCTGTAATGCTGAGGAGCAGGAGAGAAAGAAGTTTGTCACCTGTCAAGTCTGTATAGCAGAAATTACCCTCTCTGTGCTTCACTGGAGAGCAGCAGATATTCCAGGGAGAATCTGTCCTATAAAGCAGACATCACCATAGCCAAGATGTGAGTTTCTGATGCAAGAAGTGAGCTTGGTTATTCTGCAAACATTCTTGGGAAGAAAAACCTTGCAGGTGGGATTTATTATCAGCATAGACTTATCATGGCATGGTTAGGTAAGGGAGACTTTACCCCCTATATAGGACCAAAGTAAACACCTAAATGCTTTTGAAAATCTGATCTTTCAATGCTATAATGTTTGTAAATATGCAAAGAGGGGTGAGTGTAGGAGCACAAGTGTCAAGGGATTTTATTTATGAAGCTATTGACAAATACCTTTTGCTCTTCTTATACTCACCTGTTGCCTTAAGGAGAAAGTAGGTAGTGCCAAGGATCTTTATGAAACCAACAGAAATCCTACAATGAAAAGACATAAAAACAGTGAAAGCAGAAGCCCAGAATTTTGTCTCTTAAATTTCACTAAGATTGATATGCTGAGCATGGGTAGTGGAGGAGACATGAGAAAATGACAGAAGAAAAATGTGAACACAAAGGCAATTACAGATGTCAGACAGTCTTTTAAAGATTAGATTGGTCTGAGAAGTAAAACACTTCAAGTTCATGGAAACCTGTGAAATGAAAGAATCAAAAGCCAATATTTTTTTCCATTCTGTCTATCATAAAAATGAATCTTTAACTACCCATGTTATAGCTACTGTCAGTGGGAACAATTCAAATTTCTCTACCCCGCAGATGAAGAACACAAATTTTTCTCTTCCTAAATATATCCTCATGAATAGCTGAATAGCTTGACAGCCTCTGTGAGGCTCACAGGTGCAGTTTACTGTAGTAGTCACTGTACTAGGACCATCAGTGTTTTAGCATGCTTGACTGTCCATTCCCAAGGGGATCACAAAGTCAGCGAGTCTTGATGCAGACTGGATAGTGAGGTTTGCATGAGAACAAGCTTGGTTTGGAGATGATCTGTCCCCTTGCAAGCCCAGGAACCCAGGAGGATTCACTTGCTTTCAGGGCAGCCTGTGCAAAACTGAAAACTCTGTCCTAGTGAATCACCCAGTGATAATTCTTTCCCCATCTAGCTTTCACTGGCTTACTCTGTAAACGAGCAATCACTAATGCTTCCTTTACCTTCCTGTGGTAGAAGAGAAATCTTGGCCCCAATTCACAGCCACCTGGTACTTTTCTTCTTTAGTTTTGTTCTTACTCAGCCTTCTCTTGATGATTATCCAACCTTGTTTTTGTAAGCTGAATAATTGAGGTGGAATGAACTGTGGGTTGAAACAAGTAGACAGTGTTCCACCAGTTGTGCACTAAGTTATTCACAAATTGCCTTGAAATAGGACCTTTGCTCTTAATTTAAATTATTACAGTGTTGTGTGTAGAGTTATGACTATATAGTAAACAACTGTCTTCAGTTTCAAATACTCAGGAATAAAATACATTAACATTTTTTCCTTACTTTATAGTTGAACATGTATTCTTTAAGTTTAAGTGCTATTTTGGCCTGACACTAATGAGTCATGTCATTGCACTAGATTGTCTTAAGCTTTTTTTTAAGATTTCTCTTCATATTATTAGCTGCTCCCTTCAGTTTGACTTCCAGTTCCAGTTACCAAGTTCTTGTTAAGCCAAGTTATCCATTTGAGTGTCATAAAGTCAATGTCTTATTTTCTAAAAATCTTAATTTCCTCCAAACTTCCATCAATAACATCTTTAAAATCCATTTGCAATGTAAATTACTCAAAGTATAATCCATCCTGCTGTGTTCCAGAACACTTCCTTCTTATTTAATTGCCATAGATACTTTAGTTACTAATTAAAGTTTATTGTTTATGGTGTTGCATTTCATTAATGGTTGTGATAAAAAATGCATGTTCCAACAGATTTTTTTGCATGTTAGTGCCACTAGTGGGGTAGAATTTAGAATCGATGGGGAAAAGTTAATCTCAGAGGTTTCAAGATTGCCCTTTTCTAACCACGTAGTGAAACTGCCCCAAAGCATGATCTTGAGAAAAGGGGGTACATGTTTGGTGTGTAGAGTCTTGTGTGATGGAATAAATTAAAGCTTCTTTAATTGTAATAAAGATACTGGAAATGCCATCAGAGTCATTTGAGAAGAAATACTTCAGATTACATACACATATATAAGTTTATATGTATATGATTGACAAAGTCAATTATTAAGAAATTTAAGACATATTTTGAACTAAGAATGTTTTAAGGTCAGGAGCTACTAAGCACATTTACCCAAAAAACATAATTAAAGATATTAAGGAAAACATAAGGCTAAAGCTTCAGCACTAGGAACAGGAAGGGAGCAGGAAGTGTTTTTGATGAAAGACAGCCAAGAAGTCGCTGAATAGGTAATATGCAACTCAGTTTTGTGCTGAGGAAGGAACCTTAATTTCTGAATAGGTGAGTTTTGCACCTCCCGGTCCTATGGATTCAGGGAAAGAATCTTTTAGGTCCAGAAACTTTGAAGCCCATCATCATGGGACCCACTGTCCCCACTGTTTCACCTCTCTCCACAACACCAGTATGGCCCATCAGCTTTAGTTCTACCTCTAGCAGAACTGAAATAGCATCTGGCCTTTACTGGATCACCCAGAGAAAATGGTGCAATGCAGTACTCCTGGTATTTGACAGAAAGCCACATTGATCCAAGTTACTTTTTCCAGGAGAGCATGTTATAACATAATTTTGTCCTAGGGAAGCTATGCTCGCTTCTCTGTGCAGAACAGAGACACTATCCCTTCTCAGACTCCTGCACAAAAATCTTCAGGGATGACGGTGACAAAAATCACTGGCTGTAATGTCTGCTGCTTCTCCCCCAGAAACAGGAGCAGAGGAAGAGGTTTCCCTGGAATACCCTCCCTCAGGGTTGCATGAAATTACAACTCATTCTCTCATTTCCAAATTCCAGCTGCATCTGCACTTGAGTAAACAGGCTTGCTGATCCCAGCCATTATTTCTTAATGGAGACTGGTCCTTTCTTCCAAATACAGCACGTAAGCTCCTCCTCTTACCTGCCTGGGCCAAATAAAGGCAAAGAATACAGTCAAGTGAGGCAGCTAATTTTGTATCCTCATTCACACACTGTTGCTCCAGACCTTAATTGCTCGCTAGTGGCATATTCAGCACCATTGGCAAGATGCTAAACAACTGGCACAGTCTTAACAAGAAGATTATTTTTCTGGATCCAGAGTAGTTCTTTCAGGTTAAAGCTGTACTGTACTGATGGAGTGAGCAGAGCAGCCAGTGCTGGGCACCCCGCCAATCTACAGTGTGTAGAGTACAGGTTTTGTCCTGCAGCTAAACAATAGCTCTCCTTCACCTCCACATCTCATGATGCAGAGCTTTCAGCTTGGAAGGCAACTTTGGTCTCCTAATGACTTGCAAGTCTAAATGGGCTGCGTGATTAAGAAATATTTCTTTAGTGCTGCAGCACTAAAGAATTCAAATAGATGTGGTAATGGTATTGAATTCAGCATGTAAAGATCACTGAATGTAAACGTGGAACAGAATCTTCTTCTGCCTCATAGAAAATTGTGTTTAGAACTTCTTGGTACTTTGCTTCTTTTTAAATTATGCTTCAACCTCAGATCCTGGATCTCAACGTAAATATGTTGATATTTCACTCAAAAGAGTCAGAGAACATCTATTGTCTCCCAAGAACAGAAATTCTGGAAGGTGCATTACGGCATGATGGGATTCTTCCCCATGTGACTCCACAGAAAGACAAAAAACATTCTGTTTTGGAATAACTGATTTTTAAAGAACACTGTATGTAACAGCATTATGCCGTGACATTTTTTGCACATACTGGCGGGGTCACAGATCTCCTGCAGGAGGAAAGAGGGACAGCTGGGGAGAAGGTAAGTGCTGGAATACAAGTTCTGACTTCAGCATTGCCCAAAAGAGTCACTGAGTGTCACCACAAAATAACAACTTCTCATTTGTCAGCCGCTGTGTATAAAATACAGTGAAAATATAACTTATATTTGCACACTTAGGTAACAAGTTAGATGTTCATTCCAGAGTTTGACAGCAATGAGATTTCCAAAGGCACACCTGACATTCTGTTCCCACAAGTGCATGTTTTCCTTGTGAAAATCTTCCCTTTAATAAATAGCTATAGTTTAAATGAATTCTGAGATGCAGCAACTTCACTGGTAGCTGCTGGGTATTCATTACTTTAGAAGGTCAGGCCACTTGGATAGACATTTCCTGCACCGTTTTATTACTATGCAGACAGAAGACATGGAGCTTGTTTGCACTTCACTCCTCTAGCTAAAGTCAAATACCTGTATTTTGCATTGCACTGTTTTGTGCTACACAGGTGTGCCCTTCCTTCAGAAAAGCAGAGGAATACCGACTATTAATCAGCTGTATCCATTTTCTGAATATAGCATAATTCTTGTAGGTCATATTTGCACTTGAAATAGCGCATGACAGAGATTGCTGCTGTTTTACTGGAAAAATAATCAATTAAAATTCATGGCCTTTTAAAATAGAAATTCAAAAATAAAAAATGGCTGATGAAACATCTTGTAGTGTTCTGCATTGGAAATAATCTCTATTGGTTTACAGTGAAATTGAATTTTAGACTGTCAGAAATTCCCATAAAATGGAAATAAACTTCTGGCACTGTCTTTTTGTTCCAGCATATCCTTACCACTCCCAGAAAGAAACCCTATGGGATATGAGCTGGCCCGACCATAGCTCTTCTCTTTCTTCTAGTAACTAAGTGTTCTACATCAGTGCTGGTATTCCACAAAATTCATGTGCTGGGCAGTTTGCCTTATCCAGACTGGAATGTCACTCTGAAATAGAGTTACGATCTTTGCTTGGCTTTGTAGATTTCAGCAGATTTTTTGTGAATATTTAGGAAGTAAAGAAACCAAACCTCTTTTTGTCTTAACCCACCTGCTCTGACAATTACAGAGTAAGAGGTGTTTTAAAGACACCAGGACTTTGTTATATACATTTTTAATAGTTATTCCTTTAGACATAAAATGATCCAACAAAACAGTGAGTTGAAAGAGAGAGTTGAAACTGAGATACTGGCATATGGATGTCCTTGTCCATGCTTATAACAAATATGGTCTTTTGTCCTTGGAGATGTATTCTGCATCAGTTTGAGCTAAAGCAATTTCCTAATCTGAATGCTGTTCTCATCAATTCAAACCCCTTTCCTATGCACAAGGTAGTTCCAGCTTACTCTGCCAGCCTCTCTGCTTTTAGTTACACTTCCAGCCTATTCCAGTAACTTCCAGAAGATCCTGTGGGATACAGGCTGTCCTGACAGTAGCTTTCTTCTTTCTTTAGGGAACAAAGTGCCTTGTCCTCTTCATGTCTGAAGCTACCAATATCTAGAGTCCCTGATGCCTCCCAAGGACAGCTCAGAAGGGGTTAGCAGCTGAGCCATCAGACTCACAGCAGAACAGACTTTTGTTTAGACAGCATGAGAAGTGTGCAGTGATACACAGTAACCTCCTGAATGCAAATATGTGTGACATTCTAATTTTTTCAGTTTTCTGAGAAAGTAGCAAGCTGGGTCATTGTAATGAATTGGTAAACATCACACCATATTATATATGAAATTCATTTCCTAGAGTTCAGAAGTAGGGTGTTAATGCAATACTCCCCACTATGATGTTTGCTTTGTGATATTGGTATGATGATGTGTTCTAAAATATCCGTATCCCAGTCATACCATGCCACTGTATTATTAGCCTGAATCTATGAAGACAGTAAAGACAAGGAAGAAAGTTAATTTCACTTTTGGTTTTCAATTCTTATGCATTGTAACAGAATGCGAATAACCTCATTACTATACAATTTTTCTGTGTCACATAATGACCTCTATACTAAAAACCAAAGTTTGCATAATTGAGGAGAGATTCACCTACATCAGTGTTGGAATTCATTAGCATAAGACTGAAATAATGCTAAGAAAATAACATTTAGTATCACCTATTTAAACTGAAGCCCTAGGTGTTTTCTTTCCCTTGGACTTCTTAAAGGTATATGCGCATGATGAGGAACATTACTTGTCTTACTGAATCTGGAAAAGAGTGAGAGGTGGTCCTGTAACCATCAGCCATTTACACAACAAACGGAAAAGGGCTGTTCTTATGTAGCTGTGCAGTTTCTTGCAAATATCAGTGAACTACATATTACTTAATTGATTTATTTTTATAGGCGATGTATTTATGTATTTATCTTGACTTTTAAGTCTTCATCCTTCATGCTAGGCTCTCAGTGGTAGTTAAAATATACCATAAATCATATCCACTGTAATTATCAAAATACACTGTAATTATCTCTTGATCCTTTGCGCCTATTAAATAACCACTGGGATGTTTCAAAGCTGAGTAATTTTTTTACTCTTTGAGACAAACATAGGACAAAATATTGGTAAATCACTTAATATTGCAGCATATATCAGCTCTGGAGTGTTTTGTATGTTCTCTCTCTCCCCACTGTAATGTTACAGCAATTTTATTGACTATCATTTTGTTAAAAATCATGTTTACAAATGACACCTGATTCCTGGGTGCTATTCCAGCTGGTGACAATATTCTGTGTTTGCAGTTATTGAAGCTCACTCTGCAGGCAGGTCTTCCTTTCATCCTGTTTCGTCCTGCACTTTGTCTTTACCATGACTGCAGACAGAAATTTATCATGAGTTGAGGGAATTCAAACTGGAGTTGGAGAAAGGAAAAACTCTTATTTGAAACCTGCAGGTAAATCTACTTCAGTGCATCTGCTCAGAATGAAAGAGAATTCTGAGCCCGGTGGTAATAAGCACACGTATACAAAGACAATCTGAAAAATGGCAAAATAGTTCTGCTTACCTTCTTTGAAGATGTAAGTATCCATGTATGAATGTGTGTAATGTAGTTTGCATGAGCCCTGGGGCAAATTCACCTGCCATAACTTACTGCAACATTCCTTGAGCTTTTCCCTTTTCACAAGTATTAATTCTAGCTGAAACACAGGCACCTTGTTAGATTTTTTAATATTACCAATTCCATGGTTGTATAAGAAGTATGAGGACGCAATTTACGGTAGTGTTATATCAGAAATGGAGGTGAGCCCAAGTGGAATTATATAGGTGTCAAGGTTAATTTTCTTAGTCTTGAAGGAAAAACCTTACATCAGTTTCCTGTGAACTTGAATTGCCACTGGTAGTATTATCTTGCAGCCATGGATGTATGGAACGTAGCAGTGGTAAAATCTTGTCTTGAGAGATTTATGCAAGTCATTATTTAAAAATAGAGATCTAGGAGTCACAGCTGGCTAATTAATCTGTACCAAAGAAAGCTAAGTGTCTGGCCTTTTCAGGCATCCAGTGATGGCTGAGTAAGCTTGCAATCCCATCATATTTTCACTTCTGTGTTGTTCCTTTTTTTTTTCCCCCCATCCATTTTTTTGCTGTATAATAAATAAGTTCTGAAACAATCAGCTTATTGCAGACACAGTTTTCAAATAATTGTATGGAACTAGTTCAGAATTAGAAAATTATTAGAAATAACCAGTGTACTTCTCTGCATCATGGACCTCAGATTTGTTATGCATAAGCTTGATAGGAATGTAACCAGCCAGATATCGCTTTTAGATTGTATATGATATGAATTTACTGTGACAACAATTCAGTCTTATTACCCGATATTGCTGTGCTTTGTTTTTGGTCCTGTCATGCCATTCTGTCACACCTGTTGTCATATTGCAGTTAATTCTGACAGCACTTTAGCCAAATTTGAAAGCTGCCGAATTGTTAAAATAAGACAAAAATAATGTTACGTATCTATCTATACTCTATTTATGTTAATATTATAGTAATCAGGAAACAGAAAATGTACAACCAGGCAACCATGATAGCTTGATGGAAAGAAGTAATTTTCTCATAATGACTTAGGGGTGAGTAGCAGTATTCCCCAATTCCCTATAAACAGAAGTAGTAAGTAATCAAATGGCTCAAGTCCAACTAGCAGAATCTTACTGGTTCAAGATAATCCTTTGTAGGTTAATAAGCAATTAATTATTTTTACAGTCATAACAGCATGCAAGGGAATATTCTAATCTTCATTTGATTGTAATCTGGTACTTCCTGCCAGGACAAACTGGATATATGCAGTTCACAGGATTGGATAGACTTCGTTATATCCCTCACAGCCTGGAATACAGCCTCTTTACTCCAAAGGCACTGTTACCAGTTATTTGTTTATTTATCAGTAACTCTAGTAAAGAATTAAATGAATTAAGTTCTTCAACATTTATGAATCTATAAACTCAGGTTATCAACCTGTACGTAGGCAAAAATTACAGTCTTTAGCAAAACATTAAGTGTAAGTTTTGAACATGTATGGTAAGGTTTGAATTTCTACAACAGCTGCAGGGAGGTTTAGATCTAATTTTAATCACATAAAGAAAGTGTGAAAAGGAGGTTCATGTCAGATCATTATTCCCTTCATTGAAACAAGTGCCAGAACCATAATCTTGCTGAATCCCACGCAGGACAGTGGGGCTTGCTCACTAGATGATAAGAAGCTAAACTGAAACATAGGTAGCAAAACAGATTTTTATATATATATTACCGTAAATCTGTGTCTGATTTTAGCCAATATTTTGTTACTTTTTTATCCTCTTTGTTCTATATTCACACAAATAAAGTCCCCTCTTTCCTATGACCTCTTCTTTCCCCCAGCAGAGCTGGTATAACCTCTGTAACAGCCTTACATGTTTAACAAATTACACTATATTCACTTTCCAGATGAAAGCAGATGTATTTGCTGGCCTCTAATCCCACAGCTGTTTGGAAATACAATATCCCTGGATTGGAAGGCAAGAAACTACAAAGATGTTGCATCAGTCATTTTCTGTGATGCAGAAAAGAAAGATGGTGATGCTCTTTAACAATTCTATGTCTATCAAAATCATATGACAACCCCTCTATAACTGCCAGTTTTTATTCTTTATCTAGGAAGCATATCTTGTTTATCTCACACATTGTCAGTCTTTCCAGTATAAGAATGAGATGCTGTTACCTTAGTCAATTATTCAAATTATAGGCATGACTTGTTCTGGCACAGAACTGTGTGAAGACCACTGTCTCATGCCCATTCTTTATCATTGAACAGTGCAAAGTAGAACCCTGTTTAAAGATAATTTTGGTCATGTAATTATATGCAATTGTTCATATGGTTTTTTGCATGCACAGTCTTAGCAGTTTTTAAAGTTGGGTAGTACATAGGGCTTTCCTGTATTTCAAATAAAAATTACTGAGGTTTTTCTTCAATTCTTTCAGCAGGAAGCAGGAGTTGTTATTTGATCCAGAGCAGGTTTTTTAACTTACTACTCCTTAGTGTCAGATGAAAGAAAGAAAATACTTCTGTAATATATTTATAGATCTGTAAGGTAGAAGTGAGAATAATTCTTGCTCTTGCACAGCCACAGAATCACTTAGGTTGGAAAAGACCTTCAAGATCATCGAGTCCAACCATTAACCCTACTCTATCAAGTCCAGCACTGAGCCATGTTCCCAAGCATCACATCTAGACCACTCTTAAACACATCCAGGGATGGTGACTCAATCACCTCCCTGGGCAGTCTGTTCCAATGTCTGACAATCCTTTCAGTGAAAAAGTTCTTCCTAATGTCTTGTCTAAACCTGCCCTGGTGCATCTTGAGGCCTTTTCCTCTTGTTCTATCACCAGTTACTTGTGAGAAGAGACCAGCGCCCACCTCTTTACAATGTCCTTTCAGGTAGTTGTAGAAGGTGATGAGGTCTCAGGCTCCTTTTCTTCAGGCTAAAGAGTCCCAGTTCCCTCAGCTGCTCCTCATAAGACCTGTTTTCAAGGCCCTTCACCACCTTCATTTTCCTTCTTTGGACTTGCTGCAACAGCTCAATGTCTTTCTTGTATTGAGGTGCCCAAAACTGGACACAGTATTTGAGATGTGGCCTCACCAATGCCGAGTACAGAGGGATAATCACCTCCCTGGTCCTGCTTGCCACACTTTTTCTAATACAGGTCTTTTCGGGAGTACTGGTAGACATTGTGCTTCAAGATCATCGAGTCCAACCATTAACCCTACTCTATCAAGTCCAGCACTGAGCCATGTTCCCAAGCATCACATCTAGACCACTCTTAAACACATCCAGGGATGGTGACTCAATCACCTCCCTGGGCAGTCTGTTCCAATGTCTGACAATCCTTTCAGTGAAAAAGTTCTTCCTAATGTCTTGTCTAAACCTGCCCTGGTGCATCTTGAGGCCTTTTCCTCTTGTTCTATCACCAGTTACTTGTGAGAAGAGACCAGCGCCCACCTCTTTACAATGTCCTTTCAGGTAGTTGTAGAAGGTGATGAGGTCTCAGGCTCCTTTTCTTCAGGCTAAAGAGTCCCAGTTCCCTCAGCTGCTCCTCATAAGACCTGTTTTCAAGGCCCTTCACCACCTTCATTTTCCTTCTTTGGACTTGCTGCAACAGCTCAATGTCTTTCTTGTATTGAGGTGCCCAAAACTGGACACAGTATTTGAGATGTGGCCTCACCAATGCCGAGTACAGAGGGATAATCACCTCCCTGGTCCTGCTTGCCACACTTTTTCTAATACAGGTCTTTTCGGGAGTACTGGTAGACATTGTGCTAATCAGAATGTGACCATAGCTATCTGTAGGAGGAAAAAACCTGACAGGTAATGCTAACAGGTGGGAATAGTTTCCTTCTTTATCTGCTTATGGTGGATTTATTTTGATGTGTCATGTGATGGAAGGAGACTCCTTAATTCGTATGGGAATTGGACTAGCCTGTCCCTGTGATCCAAGGCAAACTTACTTCAAACTGTGTGCATCTAGTGGCTTACAGGAGTATTTGTGAAGATTTCACTCCCTCATGTTTCCACATACCGTAATGACATTTTTACAATATTCTTTTCATCTAGTGTCCCGTGGGAAATTCTGTGTAGATATTGGCTAACACTAATATCTAGGTTTACTTATTCAACTGAATTCAACTGTAATAACACATCTTTCAAAAAAAACCTGGGATGCTTGTCTTTTCTAAAGTGCTAGAGGAATACTGATATGCTACTCGCTGCCCACTATATATTGCCTTTTTTAATATTAAAACATCTTTCTACCTTCTTATGAAATTTAGCTTTTATCTGATATAGCTGATTCTTCTAGTGGAAACCCAGTCCAGAGTGGGCTCACAGGGAGAAATTTTTAGCTCAGTAATCTTTAGTAAGATGACTGACCTTCAATATATACATTCCTTCCATTCTTCTCTTTTCCTTCACTCTTTGATCTGGACTGTTTATGACAAGTCTTATGTAGCACAATGTAAATGATTCTGAACCCAGAAGAGCAAGAAATGCCTACAAATAGTAACCATAAAATCTTTTACCAGAAGCAAATGTATGCATAAATATTATTCAAATTTATAAAATAAATCATGACATGACTTGATCTGTTAGTTTGAAATCATCTTGTGAAATTAAAATTTTTTAATTCATCTTCTTGGAGAGATACGATGCAGCTCCCGGAACTTCTTCCTGCCAGTGGTTAGAGACAGCTTAGAATAACCTCTGGTTACATTTCTTTACATTTTATTTGTGAAAAATGCAGGGAGGAATGACACAAAACTCTCAGGACTTCACTCCGTGATTAACCATGATGTAATTGACAGAGGAAAACAACAACAATTCATACAGCCAGTAATTAATCTCTACCTTTATAGCTTACGTTTGCCAACTGTGTCCCTATTTGGCAGACAGAATAGCTTGCTGGATGTTTAATTTCCTCAGTGACAGTTAAGATAAGAAATCAGATTTGAAGATGAACATATTTTGTGGTTTCTGCTTACAAAAAGAGTAGCCAATTAAGTATGTTTGTTTAGTCCTTGCAAATATTTGCCATGGGATTGACAAAGGAAATAGAAGGTTTTTCCCTTCTGAAGTAGGAGCTGCACTTCACTAGCTGCTCACCTTCTGCAGTTTGTGTTCAGAAGGACTCCATGCTTCATGCACATGAACCATGCAAGTATTTTAGTTTAGTTTTATTCTTCTTTTTTTACCTCTGTGTGTTAAGGGCCAAATCATGTGAGATGCTGAATATCTCCTATAAGGAGCTGCGTACCCCAGTGGGACATGAGCAGTTTGACATATCCCAGAAGATTTGTACCTCTTGGCATTGGTAGAACAAGTAACTCAGAGATCAGGAAGTGAGTTGTTGCAGTGGATTCTTTCCAGAAATATTTTCTCTGGAGAGTGAGAGGAAAGATTTTTATTTGCATGGTTTACATGAGCAGGCGAACTTGCCTGTCTGACCCACACCATATACTGCTGATCTGCAGGAGAAAACTTCTCCTCTTCAAATTTGAGATTCTGTCCACATGCTGTATCCTCTGGACAAGTCATACATCTGCAAGCAAACCATCAGCTGCAGCCCAGGAAGGAGAGATGAAATTCACCATAAGAAAGAAATTAAGCTAGTGTCTTTCTCACCTGCATTTGATTTTTAAGGTAAATACACTTGAGATATTTCCCATTTAGTACTATTGAAAGGGTAGTTTCTTGACACCATTTTATATAAAGCAATCATGAATGTAGACTCAGGCAACTGTATATATAACAGGACTGTGCTTGTCAGAATCTTTATTAAGTTGGAGTTGGTAAAGAAAATAGATCTATTTTTTTTCTTTAAGCTTTAAAGTGCTTTTGTTTTGAACTTGTCATTTTGATTTGCTTCTGAGCTTTGTTTTGATTTTCCTTGAAGATTTCTGGTAACAATAATTGTTTGCAACAGGAAGATTCATGTGAACTGACTTCCATTTTAGACTTCAGTTCCTATAAAATGAAAGGGAATTACAATGTGGATGTGAGCAGAAAGGACTGATGCTTCTCTACAGTGCACTTCTA
The DNA here is from genome assembly GCF_000747805.2 of Chaetura pelagica. Taxonomy (NCBI): domain Eukaryota; kingdom Metazoa; phylum Chordata; class Aves; order Apodiformes; family Apodidae; genus Chaetura; species Chaetura pelagica. Next base: position 3,093,483 of record NW_009970724.1, read on the forward strand.
CTCCAACTGTAAATATATTTTCATGATTAATAAAAAGAGAGTAGAAGTCTTTGTACTCTCTTAGGGTTTTATTGATGGCTGCTCCCCAGAATACTGAAAGGATGCTATCAATACTCTTGACACTCTGCTTAATCAAGACATGACCCTCCAGTGCAACCAGACAGAGTGCTTGCTTCAGAGATACAACAATGTTACCAGTTAGGGGAGAGATGGTTGTTATTTTTGGTTGAGGTTTTTTTGGTAATTTCATTAAAGTGTAATCAGTGCCATTAAATAAAATTTAATGCCACTGAAGTGCTGTTGGACTCAAATAGGAAATCAATCAGCTTGTTCTCTAGTTCAGTGGCCTTCAGCTATGTGAATTGCAGAGGTACCTCAGGGGGAAAGGCTGCACCCTGCACAGCAGACAAAAACCAGATCAATAAAAGTATGTTTGGCTTAGTTTTAAAAATTGCTCTTGTTTAGAATGTGCCAATGGGCACATTCAATATCAGACATCTCATCTTGGAACAAGAAGTTTTCAAGTGAACCCTTAATGTTTCCAACTTGCTAAGTATTTTTGTTTGGTAGGTGCCTCACATCAAAAGCCAAAATGATGAGTGGACGTTCCCCCAGGGCAAGTTGGAAAGACTGTGCTTACTGTCAAAGATACAGCATGCTCTTAGCCCAGTGGTGGAATTAGGCATGCTCCTTGATGTGCTTTACAGTTTGAGCAGAGCACATTCTTCCCTGGTTCAATGCATTCAGCCTCATTTGTGTGCAAAGATGCATTTGTAAACGACG
>NW_009970724.1:3094375-3164204 GCF_000747805.2 Chaetura pelagica
TCTAAAAAATACTGCAGCAATTGAGATAGGTTAGGAATTGAACCACACACTGGCCTCTGTTACAACCAGTCCCCAGTAGGTTAATGGAATAGGATAGTTGCCTCTAAAGGATTTAAGATGATCCCATTAACTGCAGTGGATATTTGTTTACATTTCCTACCTGTGAGGGCAGGGGAAAGGGATTACAATCGGTAGCCGCTAGCAAAGGAGAGCTCTGCTGACTGTTAGTAATGTCTTCATAGGGCTGGGAAAAATGGAGCAATTCTGTAAAATTTGAAAAAATTCTGACCAGAGACTTGTATCTTCCTGCAAAAAGTCCATGTGAGGTGAGTTTTCACATGAACTCAAACTATTTCAAACACTCCTACTGGGTCTGGCCAGAATGCATTTGATGATTCCTTGCAGCTGTTTCATTCCAACATAATCACCTTTGGGATTTCCTTTCTGATTTTTCTGTGTAAGATGCATCAAACTATGTAGATAAGAAGCAATCTATACATTCTGTGCATAGGAGTAAATCAAAGAATGTAATGCAGACGGAAAACTACAAGCAAAATACTCAATTCTTGTAATTTAAAATACATTGCAATGTGAATCCCACTGAGTTTAAATATCTAATTTCCAAGAATTTCCTGGGGCACAAAGCATGAGGTCACTTTGTTCTGCACCAGTCACATCAGTCCACAAATTAAAATCTAATGAAACATATTTGAAACAATTACACACACCTTTTCTGAGTTCTTCACAAAATACACAAGCGATCCAATGACTAGCAATTTTATCTGAATAATATTGTAATAGTTTAAAATTATGCTACATGATTTTGCTAAAAATGTGTTTTCCTCTCTGATTGAACAAATATGGCTTAATTAACTTTCTGTCATCTATAGGTGAGAAATGGAAGGAATTACTAAATCTGTCGCTTTTGGATGTTATTCCTGTTGATACTGAGTACCCCATACTCTGCACACATCTTAAAACCTTGCTTTACCAATAGTACCAATTACAATTGTCTTTTGCAAATAAATCCTAAATGATGTATTAAAATAATCTTCCCAGGGTCTTGAGCACTCACCCTGTTGGAACAGAGTCACGGGCTATACAAACCACTGTATTAGACATTTTGTCCCTGACAGCAGATGTGGAAATTGTTAAATATTTTTTTAAAAACAAAGGGGAAGGAACAAAAGAAGGAAGGGGGAAGCTTGGATCAGAGGGAGGAGGATCATGCTAGTGAAGGGGAAGAACTGAATACCTCACATGCCCAGCTCAGCTGTATCTTATCTCCACGTTCCTCTAAAGAAGAGCAAGATGTGCACTGCATGCAGCTGGAAGAGCTATTCAAACCATGTAGCATGAGCACGTTGCTCTCTTTTGTGAATATAGTTCCTCACACCATCTCCATCCCAGCATGAGAAAAGTCTGTAAACTCAGTGCAATTGTATCGTAATTTGGATCTCTACAGGCGACTGAACTCGCATCACCAGAATGCATCAATCCAATGCATATGTCAGTGCACAGTTACATTTACACACAACAGTTCCAGGCCCATGGTGACATTTTTCTAACTAATATATTGACAGGAGTACCAGAATATTTTTAAGCATATCCAGGAGGAGAAAGAGCATTACAATGAGGAAGAAAACCTAGCAGAAGGCTGACACCCAAGTACATTACTTAGTGTGCAGTTGCATTAATGAACCATTACTTCAAATCCCAGGTTTGCCAATAGTGTCACTGTTCGTTTATCAAGGCAGAATCAGCCTGGATTTGAACAGAATGCCCATATAATAGATAACTTCTCAATCCTCCCATACCATACATTTCCTTGAGCCCGTTATGAAAGATTTATTTTGAAATTGGAATATTTTTTTTACAGCTTGACAGAATGAGACTGTTTGTTCAACAAATGGTGTTAAAATCCCCAACGGTCTGACTTACTTCAATAACAACCAAGACTACTGCTTGAGCCAGCTGATGCTCTTTTAATGAGTGCTGCTTGTCAGAGGATCATATCTGCAAGTTGCTGTGTAAAGTAACAGTTTTCCATGAGTTCATAAAGCAGTCTCTCTTTTGAAATGGCTAAGATGTTGTAGCAGTCTCTGCAGCACAAAACAGGCACTTGTTTGAACTGAAAGGAGGAAAAAGAAACAACCCAAAGCATATGACAGGGTTGGGTTTTTTCCTTGTTTGTTTTTGTTGTTGTTGTTGACTTCCTTTTCTATGATAGACAACTTTGTGATTCTACACAATAAGCTCAAAAGATTCAAGAAGAAAAATTATGAAGTACAAGATTAAAAATGAATTTCAACTTTAACCCAAATGAATTAATACAAGCATGACAGGTTGCTTACTTAACAAACTGGGTGGACACTAAGATAAAGCCTTTTTATGTGACAAGGCACCCCAAAAAAGTTTCTTTTTGTCTCTCATAAGTTTTTCAAGGCAAATCAAGAAAGGACTCCCGGACAAATCAAAATGACAAAGTCAAAGCAAAATATATGGGTCCCTTTTTTTAAAAGAAGATCATCCCCATTCCAATACCAAGCTTATCAAAGTTGCTTTCTGACAAGCACAGCCCCTTTATGATTTTGTTCAGTCTGCAGACTTGATCACTTTTACATAAAACTGGACCATGTAACTATTGTGCTACTACCAAAGGATTCAAGTTAAGATTGCACAGTAAATGAACAACATTTTGTAGCCCTGCCATCAACATGTTCTTTTTAACATACGTGTTATACATGGCTGCAGGTTAGGTTATGCCCTTGAATATCACTTTTCTCACCAGAAACAGCAATGAGTAATTGGGTACTTCAGGGTTTCATGTGCAATATTGAGTCATTTTGATTAGACTCATATTTTATCACTTGTGCTATTAACATTGAAGATTTTTTAAACTACAATACTCTATACATTTCATTTTAATGTGGTTTAAGGAAATCAGGTTCTAACATACTCAAGTACCTCAAGATTTTTTGTTCTGTGCATATCAAACCAACCTAAGTCATTGATAAAATTCAGATTGCACCTGTGTGCAAACTTAACTCCATCCTATGAAAATGAACCACTGAAGTTAATTCAGATTTGTTCAGAGCCTTGAACTATGTAAGTAATGAATCTTTCAGACAGTTAATTGAAGAACAGAAATAGAATCCACAGAAATGTCACTACTGCTTGAATAGAATCTTACCAGCCTGGGTTGGTCTGAAGATCCAAGTTTCAGTGGATGAGATCTGCAAATCTTAACTTTGACCACAGCAAAGAGATGATGACTTGGTCTTTGTTTATTCAATGAAAACACTGTCCTACCTTACTTACTAACAAAAACATAAATGCAAAATTCTGGTTTGCTTTTAAAGTATTTTTTACTCAATTTTTAAAGTATTTTTTGCTCTATTTTGCAGATCTTACATCCACACTGATAAAATTGTGAAGCAGGAATAATAATGATTTCTTTCACAGAAAAATGTGTATGTTAGAGATGTTGGTTGAATATTTCACCTCTATTAACCTCTATTCCAAACCACCAGAGGAGTGAGAATATTTATTTACCACATAAATTCAAACTAAGATGCTTTTTCTGAGAGCAAAAATGCTCCCAAATTTTGTTTGCAAGGGTAAAGTCTTGTGTGGTTTCCTCATACCCTCAAGTTGGTCAAATTATTCAGTATTCTTAATATTGGCCAGATAGTAAGAAAAATTATCACTGCTAATTGACTTTTTACTTCAAACTGGCTAAACTTTTATTCCTTTCTGTCTGTCTCAAGTTGTCACAGATTTTCTTAAGCTGTTACTTTATGGTGCAGGCTCTGTATAAGATACTTACTATTCTGCTTCTCTTTAGTGTTCCAGGCTACACAAAAAACAGCCTCTAGCATATTAACTGCCTGTTTCACCTGAAGTAAAACAGGAAAGCATTTTAAAAGACAAGTTTTCCCTTGTCACCTTTCCTGCTTTTACTTTAGTTTATCAGAGCCTTTTCCCCCTCACATGTTAGCAGAGGCAGACGTAGAGAAAAACGTGTTCATTAAACCATGGGAGCATATATTTTTTTTGCTGCTCTATTAATATCTGACTGAAATAAAACAGAAAAATTCTGTATAAATGAGTACAGGCTTCTTAAAACCTGCAAAATTATTTTTAAGTCGAGTTTTGGCTAACAAAGATGAGATCTGAACATGTGTGTAATGGAGCCAGACTCACAGAGGAAAACGATAATTTCTTACGTCTGGCACCTGTCAGATTTCTTTAAGAGTCTAAATACATGTGTTATCACTGATAACCAGCCTTACTCCCAAAAAGACCAATCAGAACCCAATTTTGAGAGGTAAATCTTAGAGTCCTTTCAAAGTCCAATTTCAAACATGATCCTGTGTTATCCAACGGAGGCCATTATCAACTAGATTTATTTGCACCAAATGTAGTTTTGAAGGATAGTAGTGATAAGAAATCAGAGAGAATCTCTCTTCTAGCCCTGAGAAAGGAGTGATAACAGCCTAAGAAGTGGTACTAGTCCTGAAACTTGCCTCTCTGCTCCAGTGGTTTGACACCAGGGGTTTACAGACAATACACATAGCCTCATAGTTGTGATTCTGCTGAAACCTCTGGTAAGATCCAAAGAGTAGTGCTCGGAGCAGGTAGCAATCATATTGCACTATATATCATGATTAGTCCAGGACAAGGAACAGATGGCATGAGAAGGAGATGGATTCCATGAGTATGGAGTGGGTGGCAATTGTAGCTAGTCCAAGCTCTGAGACCTGAGAGAGTGGTATTGGTAAATCATGATAAATAAGAAGGGGTTGTTTCCTGGGTATTACAAGTTACAGTAAGACAGAATGGAGTTTGTCAGCTATCTGACAACTAATTTTTTATACATGAGGCTTTTTTTATGGCTGCTTTTATTCTGTGATATGTTGTTTAATTTGTTTGTTTGCTGCCAGGCATTCATTGTGAGACTTTAGGATTCCCAATTTATAAAGAGATGTCTTTGTGTGGAAAAAGCCTGTGAGACCAACCAGGGAAGCTGTGGTTTCACAGTTAGAGAAGATGAATTCACAACTAGTAGTGAATGTTTAAGCCCCACTCTTTGAGTAAAAAAGCATAAGCAAATATGTTTGACTTTCCTTTGGGTTTTGTCCCACAAGGTTATTTATTTGATGTTGAATTATTATTGATGGTTCTCTTTCCACTCTCTAGTTTCTGTATCAGGGAAAAGAGAGCTCAGAAAGCCAGGCAGAAGAGGAAAATACTCCAAAGGAAGTTGGACTATTAGTCTCCTGAGACACTCAGTGTATAGATTTCATCGGCTTATGAAAGACACATCAGTCACACCTCCACTGAGGATCAAGTCTAGCCTGCTTCTGAGACTTAGTGTCATAGGCAACAAATAATAACTCTGCAGTGGGGAGATGACATGTTTCAGTGGACATGCCAAGATGTAAGCATGGATTAGTTCAACTGACCTTTTCTTGGCATATGCCTCAGCAGGTGTAAAATGGCTCAGCAAAACCCCCAGGAATACATTTGGGATTTTAAGAATTTTATGCTTCTACCCTTTCAAATAATTAGTAAATTGCTGGTTTTCATCCTTTTAATAACTGCAATACTAATTTTTGCTCCAGAAGAAATCAGAAGGGTAATGTTGTAGTTTCATTATCAGAAACGTCTGACAGATTTTTCCTCTCTATTTTCTTAGGAGAGTGTATCTCTGTGCCTAATACGAATTTTGGAGTATAATATTTACAGATTTTCAGAAGATTTTTACTTCTTTTTGAAGGAAAAGAAGTTTGGTTTCACAATTTGGTTTCCTTACAGGAAAGCTTTGTAGCTGCTTTATACCAAAGAAATATTTGCAATATTTACAATGCTTTCAGTGTTCTTCTAAATAATTCCTGACTTTTGTTAGAACTCAGAAAAGGGCTATTGTTTTTTGGTTTTTTTCTTTCAACAAAATTTTGTGTATTTTGGGTGAGGCTCAAGCTCATTTTTGGACACATTATAGGTTAAAATTAATATACTGTTTCTGAATGATTTATAAAGACTTTAATGAAAAAAGGTTATTTACCTTCAGCTTTGAAGTTGATTGCTTGCCCTTTCCAGAGAAGCTCATGTAAATTTTTTAAGGTTTATTCAAACTTTATTGAAAAAGGTATTCTGGAAAAGATGGAGAACAAGAAATGCAAAACCACCAAGAACTTCAGATCAATTTATTAATGGGAATTCTACACCATTTTTTGGAAATGGGGTAGAATAATACCTGACTCTTTTCTATTTCTTGTTTGTAGGAGCCTGGTTTCTGTTGGCAAGGCAGACATTTTGATGTCTGTTTTGTAGAACAGTTGCAATTGTTAGTAGGAAGATTGTGCAGAGTTTTCTGGAAAAACAAACCTCCATGAGAATTTAAGCCAATGAAGAATGGCACTCTAGGAAATCAGCTCCCCCATATTTCAAACCTTTGTTCAGTGAAAGGACAGGCTGCACAGAGAGGCACAATGAAAGAGGATTTACTGCAGTTGAATCTTCTTTGAAATGCTGTACTTTGAAAATATTTCTATGCATTCAAGCCAGAGGAAGGTTTTCATTTGCATGCAAAAAAATAAGCATACACCCCAATTAATTATTTATAATCTGTGGAATATGTTTTTTCTAGTAGGGAGTCATCAGGTTTATCAGGTCTTTTTGAGATTAGGGGAAGACATAAACTGGGATTTTCATTTTTTAAATGGGACTCCAATTGCTTTTCCATCACAATTGCATAATTACTGTCACATTGTCCACTTGTAAGGGAGACTGGGACAAATTGTATACAGGTCATCCTGTTGCAAATGCTTTTGTTGCCCTTGTGGGACATGCTTTGTTAGGTGTTGTTTTGTGCAACTTGTGTTTGCCAAGCTCCTTGTCTTCCTCTTGTCCTATAGTCAGCTGTGCATTGTTAATGCAATTGATTGAGAATAAGATTTACCTTTTTTCGATTGGCTGCTTACTCTGGGCTTGATCTTAGCATTCTGAAAACAATGAGAGTACTGCTGGTGGGTTTGATGGATTGGATATCTCACATAGCTTCTGTGTGCTTCAGTTAGTAAGTCAGAATGCCTACTTAATTTACAGGTGTGATAATAGTTTAATTCATGTTGTTTTCAATAAGTGTTTTAAACAGAAGTGGAAAGGTTGCTCTTTATTCAAGAACTTCCCAAAATGTGATGACAACTTAATAATTCAGTACAACTTTGTGTACTGCTAATTCTTAGCACTTGGGCAACTGAGACTCTCTATCCACTAAGTCATTTGGATATCAGCACAGTATGGTGTAATGTCAGTCCAAGAGAGACCACAAATAACATAAATAATTTTACACATTCATTATTATGGTTTTTTGAAAAAAAAAATATGGATTGAAACATTTTTTTAAAGAAATAGAAGAAAAGAAAATATAGATAATTTTCTAGAAGATGTATTCAACTCACTTTCTACCTGCTGCTACTGAATGAAAATCCATAGTACCGTAAACCTTCACCTAAACACTTTGTTAAATATCTTTTCTGCTTCTCCTCTTGATTAGGTTGGACTTGATGATCTTGAAGGTCTTTTTCAACCTTAATGATTCTATGATTCTATGAAAGTACTGAAAACTCTCATTATTACTTGCTTAGGGAGAAGTGCTTGACTAGTGGTCTTGTCTCAAGTTAACAGTATTCTGTTGTATTGTATAATATATGAACTGTGGGGGTTTATAACCACTGTTCAGGTAAACAAATATAGTGCCAGGTAAAAGATACAAAGAGGTGAACTGAATGATATTTAATCATAGCTATGTCTGCTCCTCAAGTTTCTGGAATGGATTGCTAGAGTGGCAAAGCAATTACCATTATAATTATCATAGAATCTTAGGGGTTGGACCCTTATGACCTTTGTATGTGAATACTTAGGCATGTTTCAATCCAGGCTCAAAAAAAAGATGTGATTTCAATAATTGTCTTTGTAGGTATAAAGTCTTTCTGAAACTATTTTATTATCCTTGATCAATATACCAGACATTTTGCTCTTCTCAAATATGTTTATTTCCCCAATTTTCTATTAATAGCAAGTTCTAGGAAACTGCTCTATCAAGGCTCATGAATGCACATTCACAAAGGATCAAGATATATATTCCTGGCTGTATTGCTTTGAGATACAGCCATTTCCTAGCTGCCCAGTGCAAAGTCAGCTCTCTGCTCTTGTGCTTCCAACAGATGTGAGTCAGTCTAGTCTGGTTACTTTGCTTGCAGCAGGTTAGAGACCTGCATCATGTGCTGCTAAAACTGTGGGATCAGTAACCTCCTGTTGTTTGTTGGTGATAAACAGTTGGAGCAGCAACATCATCTACCACACAGCTCGATTCAGACAGTGTCTGACAGGCTGCAACATCATCTACCACACAGCTAGAGCCAGGCAGTGTCTGACAGGCTGCTGAGCATGAGTGAGAACAGTACATGAGCTCAGCATAGATGTAACTGAGCTGTATAGATCCAAGTCTTGGCTTTTCTGCCTGTTGGTAATATTTGTCCTTGTGTACCCTGCATAATACTGTGAGGTCTCACTTCCAGTATTAAACTGCTTAGAAAGGACCATGTTGGCAATGTGTATTTCAGCTCTAGATTGCAGTGTAACATGCATTTTTTTTTTCTTCATGGTTAATTTCCATGCATTCATGAAATACAGAATTACATTTCATGCAATTTATGCACTAGTGAAATTAGTTATCAAGAGGATGATTTTGTATTTATTATACCTTCATCCCAGACTCTCTTCTTAAAGGGAAACTCCAGAAATATCTAGGAAAGTAAGTTAAAACAACCTTGCTGGGAGAAATAATGTTTGTCTTATGTGTTCATTTACTGTGGTATTTTGAGGACTGAGGGAGAGAATATCTGGCATACTTTCAAACATTGTACAAAGCACTTCCACTCCAGCTGCTTCTTACAACCTCTGTAAACTCTCTTTAGTGCTATAGGGGCTGTCCAGTCTACGTTGTAGTTTGCAAGTTAGAAATGGGCAACTTATTCCACAGTGTGTGAAAACAAACATTGAAACTCATCCTTTGCATGCACTTGAAGAAATCAAATAAAAATACAAAGGTAAAATGAGTGCAAAGCATCACTCAAGGTCCACAGGAGAAGTGACAGTCCCTTATTTGAAGAGGAGCTCTCCAGTTATGCTTGTACAAGTAAATGGCAAACTTAACCTCAATTGAAGATGTTTTCTCTTCTTCCTCTATCTCTATTGTTGTTCTCAGGTACTTACAAAAGCTTTTGCTCTTGAACAATTGCTGAAACCTATTGTCTCGGTATTTTTAAGGAATGGTCTTCATAAGATAATTTAATTAATATTCCTTCCCCCCTCCAGTAAATTTTAATTCCATATATCCTCTTAGGAACAAATTGAAGGAAAATAAAGTCATAATGTCACCGCTAAAATCATTCAACATGTACAAAGAGTGATCCTCTAGTATGTAAAAGGTAACTCATTTGCTTTGTCTTGTAGGCATAAGGAACACTTGTGATAGATCCAAGTGCAATGCATGTCTATGGTATCAGTAAATTGGTTTGTTTAGTCTGTGCATATTATATACATCTGCAAAGACATGGCATGACAAAATGTGTAATACTGAGTAGTGCACAATGGAGGACAATACCACACAGCATAAAGATAAAGGATAATGACATAACTCTAAAACAGCAACACCCTGATCAATGCTGGTAAACATATGAGGAGATATAAGATGTCTGCATTATTGCATATGGAAATAATCTATGTATCCATGTAGTTTTCATAATGATAGATGGATATAGACTATTATATGAGCAGTTCAAGAGCTAATTACCTGTTTATATTGAATAATTACCATGTGAATTGTTTAGGGTTGTGTGTTGTCTTGATTCTGTTTTCTGATACCTGCAGTTTCTTTCTAACACCGGCTTCTTATCACAAACGTGCAGCCAAACAACCTGATCTCATCAGATCAGAAAAGTTAAAAGTAGTTAAATCAAGTCAGTTCTTAGATGAGCAATTTCCAAAGTAATTCAAGAATGTATTAGGAAGCTGCTCCATATCAGTTTTCTGCTCTTGCCAGCATGGGACAAGCACCTCCAATGTTGTTGGAGAGTTTACTTGATACATAGTTCTTCATCCTCAACCTAAATGATCCTTTTTCATTGTGATGCTGTTAAGCACCTTCCACATTCCCCCACAAGTGGCTGCAATTTTCCATGCATATATATGCAGTTTACCAAGAACTTTTTGGGATGAAAGGTGTGAGCTCAGATGCTGCATTTTATATTAGCTTTCTGCAGCCCTGGTTTTAGTATACACCAACCATATGATAATTTTGAAGCGCCACTTATGTCAGCCTTTGACTGGAGAGTGCAGACGACTCTTGTCAAAAGTTCTGGTGTAGAATCAGAAGTGCTGGCATATGCCTGTCAGAAGGGCAAGATAAACCAGTATTTCTTTTATCATCTTCTGTGAGATAAAGCAGAATGATAATACTTTTTCACTCTTTAACAAGCTGTGATTTAGTTGGCTTATTGGACTTAAACAAGAGCTGGACCTGGACATTGCATCTTGAGTTTGCTTTTTCTCTGAGCCAGTTGATGTAACATTTTTTGGTCCGACAGAACGTGTAAAGTGAAATCTCACAGTCTGTGGATTTCTGTTTCTTCTCAGTTTTGTGTAACAGCTACAATTCTCTTGGAGAAAATGTATGGGTGATCCATACATGAGGACTGAACTTTGTAATAGTTAAAAGCTTTGATAACAAATACAAACTCACTTGTAATCAACAAGCTAGAACATAGCATCAGTGCAAAGTCACAGAATCATTAAGGTTGGAAAAGACCTTCAAGATCAAGCCCAACATCAGCCCTAAAACCCCGTGACCACTAAACTATCTCCCAAAGCACCACATCTACTTTTTTTTTAACACCTCCAAAGACACTGCCTCCACCACCTCCCTGGTCACCCTGTTCCAATGCCTCACTACTCTTTCTGTTTTTTCTTTCAGTTTGGAAAAAAATATTTTCATAAACATTCTGGATGCTTCGTAACATGTGCTTCTGCACTGTTTCCTTCCTCTGGAGCTAAATGAGAATGCTCATTTCCAAAACCTTTAAAGCATAGACAAGTTTGCTTGTGACTTTTAAATTTGGATTTAGCTAAGGAAGTCAAATTTATACAAGCTTGGAGAGGTTTTGTTAATACCAGGCATATCAGAATATGCCGGTCTTTGTGCCTTTGCAGGATTTCAAATGCCTAATATAATGTTCGTCATGGTTTTAATTTTTCCTCAAAATTAATCTCTTTTATGTCTGCTATTTACCATCCTTGCCAGAGTCACTGAGCACACGAAATTCAGTATCTACAACATGCAGAAACTACTTTCCTCCTCACACTTGTGTAATAAGTAATGGATGGTTTTAAGAAAGGATCTTTACTCTGTGCTTTACCTATTCATGTGTAGGATTTTGATTTCATTTGAAATGAAAGGCGTAAACCTCCAGTCTGAAAACTAATAGAATTTCTGCATTTACCTGCTGATCCATAGTCTTTAGGTTAGATTGTGTGTCAGCCAGCAGTCGGCTTGCTGAATGAAGTAATACTTTAAAACTAAAATGAAAAGAATTCTGTTATATGTAGCCTGACACCAGATATGAAGGCAGCTTTCTGGTGGCTTGTTATTGAAAATATTTTCCAGTGTGTCTGATAAACGACACTGAACAAGCCATAGGAAGCAGACCTAATCAGATAATGCTGACTTGCAGATCTGAAAAAAAAGAAGAAACGTGTTTTGCCTAAGTGCTGTGCCTTCTCTTGTCAAGACTGAGGACAAAATGGCTGCAGAAGTGGCAAAAGGCACTGCAGAGATCAGAGAGTAAACCTGCTGGTTTGTGAACGTGGCTGTTGCATCTAAGCCTACTTACCTGTGTGGATTCATTGTCTGTGTTACAGAAAGTTTGTATCTAAGTGCTTGAGTGAGTTGGAGCTCTGGAGATGTGACATATAAAAAGGACTGGGTGAACATCAAACTGGATCAGCTATTAATTTTTCAGGAAGGCTAGATACTTTCTTGGAACTTCAAAGGAATTTAAGATACAGACTTGTGAGGAGGGTCCCCATGAAGGTTCAAGCAGACTCACAGTCCATGCACATCCTTCATGTAAATACATTTGAACACTGGGGATATTCACAGAATGGGCCTTCTCAGTACGATTTGAGGAGCATTCATGATGTTGCAAGATGGAGGACAAAGGAAGGTCTCGTTGAAATGCTTAGAATGAGTTTCCAAAAAAATGAAGCAAAGAGATTCCTTCATTATTTCCATGCCTAGATATGAAGTGGTAATTACCATGAATTGATCTTTAATACAGCTTCATATTCTTTCAGGTCTTCAGATTACTTGTAGATAATAGATTATATCAAATGCAAACATAGTGCCACATTAACACTGCATGACAGACATACATACTTTTGTTTATTAGCCTGGACTTTTTTTTTTTTTAACTGTTGTTGGAAGATCCTCTCAGTTTAAAGTTTTTTTTTAAAAAAAAAGCCAGCACATCTGTTAAATGTCTCTGCCCAGGGGAAAAGGAATTTAATTGCATAGAACCTACACTGCACTGATTTTTCTAAACAACTGTTATAAGATTCAAGTTTTAAATGGATTGAGTGTCTCTGTAAGTATATTCACATTCATACATGCGTGAAGTAAGCACATCATCTGGGGCTTTTGCTTTATTTTTCTTACTGTATATTTAGAATTCAAAATAAGGTTTATTTTGTGAGGAAAGATCAACAAATCATTTCAGTTGTCCCACACTTTGTATAACTAATTGTAATTAGGATAATGTCCTTGTTGGCAAGAGCTTATCAGGCAAAGAGCATGAAGAGGCAAAGAAAAAGCCTCATAAAGAATTATGTTGTTTTGTAAAGTCATGACGCTATCTCTGGTATTGTGTGTGATTGAACTCTTAATTTTTAATTTGGTATTTCTTCCAGCAACGTAGCTACTAGAGTTACCTGAGGATCTCTGCAATGTAACTAAATAACAGATTTTTGGCAGTTTCAAATTTCACATTTGGTGCCAAAAAGGTATAGTCTTGAGCCAAGACAGCTATAGTTTTTGGTTGTAATGAATTAGCATGTTTTAATGTTTGTTATGTAAATGTTACAGATAAGAATTCAGTTAACTGTGATGTCATGATGCCTAAGGAGCAGCAAACAGCCTCCTCTGACCTATTCCGTTAGGTATGTAGCCTTTTAAAGAGCTCCTGGCTTGCAGGGCTTCATTGACAAAATATCCAAGTCTTAACTAGCTGGTACTGGGTATTACTGAGAAGATGATGTCACTAAGAGTGATGTAATATGAGGAGGAGAAATCAGAGCATTGGTTTATAAAGCAAAGGATGACTGTCCTGCTTCATGAATGTGTTTTAGTAACTTGGCTTCACTGGAAATATCAAGCTAACAGAATTTTTCACCAGAACTGATAACCAGGCATTAGCTTACAGTGACAGCGAGCCGGCCAGATGATTAGTCTGATCATTCTTGAGTTTACTACTCTCAAAAACCTGGATTATGAAAGACTCTGAAAATTAACTAATTTGCTACTTCAGTTAATAGCAGGGAAACCACAGAAATTCTCTTGTAGATCATTTCACTGCCATTCCAATAAGTACTGAGATTTTTCTCCCGGCATCCATCTGTACAATTACCCTCCTGCAGTCTGTTCAATGAATATGGGAAGAAAATGGTCTGAAATTGTCCAGTGTTGAAGGAACTGTGCACTGGGCTAGAAGGGAATCTACTTGGATTCATAGTTCTTCTTCTTCTGAGCTTCTCTATGGCAGTCTTCTGCTTTTCTAAACCAATTTCTAAACCAATTCTAAACCAGTATCATGCTTTTTATCTAAAGTCTGCCATCTGAGAGAAAAAAATGCACCATTCTTTGTTCTGCCAAATATGTCTGCAAGTAAGATGCTGCCTTCAGGCTCAATATTTGTGTCAGTGGCTGCAGGCATCTGGCCTTCAAAAGAGCCTGCCTCATAAATGCAGTGCCTCTTGGCAAATAGAAGGGGAAAGACAAAATCTAATCTTGCACATCATGAGGATTTGGAACCCTGTATTTCAGCTGGGGCTTGCCTTAGACCTCAACATCTGTCCACAATTAACATCATCAAGAAGTGCTCATCATAAAACCAGCTACTATGTAAACAGAGCAATGGAGAAGGCAGGGGAAGTTTCAGTTACTCAGAGGTTAGCATTAATTGATTCTTTCTATATACGTGCACAGAGATGAGTTAATTAACAAAGCAGTGAAAAACTAGACATTTGGATAGAATATGCAGAGTAAGCAAGATCCTAATACTGATACTAAACAGCAATATGACACATATATGTTGGAGTGTATCATTAAGTTGTATCTCAAAAAAAGAAACAGAAAAGGAAAGACTTTGTTTCTTTTTTCTTTAAGGAAAAGTTAATCTGGAGAAAGTTACAGTAGTAAAAGGGAAAGCAACATCTGTGTTAATTAGCAGTTCCTCTTCAAACTTGTCCGATGGGTTACATTATGGTCTCTTGCATTTGAATTAAAATTCAGACCCAAACAAGTTCTATCTTTACCTCCTCTTTTTCCACTTCAGAATAATTAGTCTGGATTTAAGATTTCGTTTTTGCTAAAAATATCAGTGTTCCATAATCTAAAATGAAATCTCTCTTTGTGCAAGTAGACAGAGTAGAGAAGAGCACTGTGGCTCTGGATCCAATTTCAGAAAATCTAGCTTCACAACACATTTCAGTATTGTAGGAAGTTTCTATGGAACAGTACTAGCAGCTCTTGCATTTGTTTTATTCCATTCTACCTATTATACTTGGTGGAGAGATTTTTGGATGCAAGTTACATATATACATGCTTTAAATGTAAGAGAGGAAATCTCAGAATGCAACAGTTCACTGTGAGAACTGGGGATAAGGAGATCCCTATCCTTTCTCCAAATAATGTGTTTCTCTTGGTTATTTGACAGTTCTACTCTTTGGGTCAAGGACTGGCACATGTGGGTATATAGTGCCTCATACAGTGAAGATTCACAGTGCTACTGGCATGTAAATAAACAGTGAGTTATTGAGCCACAAATTAGGAATTAATTTTAGAACACCTGGAAACACTCATGAAAACCACAGTTGAGGAGAGACAAGTTGTTGATAGAGGGATTTGCACCAAGCACCAACAAAAGCCTTATCTGTGGGGTTTGAGTTCTCTTTTTTCAGTGAATATTTTCCTTTCAGAAATTAAACTTCCCATTAATACTATGGCTAGCCATCCATACACATACATCCTGATGAAAATCAGAATTCTCAGATAATTGTGAAATGAACAGAGAAAAACATAAAAACATTTTGATTTCAGTAAAGCATTTGACACCGTCTCCCACAACATCCTTGTAGATAAGTTGATCAAGTATGGGTTTGGTGATCAGGTAGTAAGGAGGATCAGGAACTGGTTGAAAGGAAGGAGTCAGAGAGTTGTAGTCAATGGGGCAGAATCTGGTTGGAGGTGTGTGACTAGTGGAGTCCCTCAGGGGTCGGTACTGGGACCGGTGTTGTTCAACATCTTCATCAACAACTTGGATGAGGGTATAGAATGTACCCTCAGCAAGTTTGCTGATGACACTAAGCTGGGAGGAGTGGCTGACACACCAGAAGGCTGTGCTGCCATTCAGAGAGACTTAGACAGGCTGGAGAGTTGGGCGGGGAGAAACATGATGAAATTCAACAAGGGGAAGTGTAGAGTTTTGCATTTGGAGAAGAACAACACAATGTCCCAGTACAGGTTGGGAGCTGACCTGTTGTAGTGTAGGTGAAAGAGACCTGGGGGTCCTGGTAGACAGGAGGATGACCATGAGCCAGCAATGTGCCCTTGTGGCCAAGAAGGCCAATGGCATCCTGGGGTGCATTAGAAAGGGTGTGGTTAGTCGGTCAAGAGAGGTTCTCCTCCCCCTCTATTCTGCCTTGGTGAGGCCACATCTGGAGTATTGTGTCCAGGTCTGGGCCCCTCAGTTGAAGGAGGACAGGGATCTGCTCGAAAGAGTCCAGCGCAGAGCTACAAAGATGATTAAGGGAGTGGAACATCTCCCTTATGAGGAGAGGCTGAGGGAGCTGGGTCTCTTTAGCTTGGAGAAAAGGAGACTGAGGGGTGACCTCATCAATGTTTACAAATATGTAAAGGGTGAGTGTCAGGGAGATGGAGTTAGGCTTTTCTCAGTGATGACCAGTTATAGGACAAGGGGTAATGGGTGTAAATTGGAGCATAGGAGGTTCAAGGTGAATATCCGAAAAAAAATTTTTCCTATGAGAGTGACAGAGCCCTGGAACAGGCTGCCCAGGGAGGTTGTGGAGTCTCCTTCTCTGGAGACATTCAAAACCCACCTGGATGAGTTCCTGTGTGATGTACTCTAGGTGGCCCTGCTCTGGCAGGGGGGTTGGACTAGATGAGCTTTTGAGGTCCCTTCCAATCCCTAAGATTCTATGATTCTGTGATTCTATGATAACTCTGCCTTCCATTCCATGTTAACATCAAAGAGGTAGTGCTTAAACTAAGAATGAAGAAAATTTAAAAATACATCAGCTGATGTACATCAGTGAGGTTTCTATCAGCTGAGCATTTGGTCTAGTGTTCTCCCCTGTCAAATGAACAGTTAGGGTACAGTCTCATCCTTGATGCTATTTTGTTTTCACCATAGCAGTAAACCAAACTATCATAAAAGCCTCTTCTTGTATCCTAACATCACAGACATGCATGGTGCACCTTTAGAAAGCTGTCTAGTATTTTTTGTTTTAAACATAAAAAACCCTAATAGAAAATGTTTTTATTAAAAAATTAAGTTTCTTTCAGCCAAAGTTAGATGAACTCCTTTGTCTTGACAAGGTAAGAGCTGATCAAAAAATTTCTTCTGTATTCACCTACAATAGATTTCATCAAAATACGCAGGTAGGAGCAGTAAGTGCCCTTTAATACCAAAGGAAAAGAGTGGGAAAGTCTGCTTAATTCATTCTCTTTGGGGATCCTGGATTAACTGCAGCTCTGTTAAGTTTACATCTTCCCTGGAGAAAAACATGCAGACCCAAGACAGCAAGGCTTGATGGAAATGTAGACACAGGAAAAGTCACTGTTGGTTTTTTTTCTTCCCCTTGGCACACTTTTGAGTTTTGATTTGGTTTTGGTTACAAAGGATGAAAATGTGACTCCTTCTCTACTCCCCTTCATGCTGTGGGACAACGTTGAACCAGCGCTCAGCAAACTGGATGCAGTTACTGGTGAAGAGAACAGCACAAAAGCTAAACTACAGAGGCCTGTCACACAAGCTGTGAAACCCATGTCAAGGTCTCAGCTGTCACTCCTTTTGTCACAGCCACCAGGGACTGCAGTCTTTGACCTAGCATAGACCAATGGAAAGTGGAGAACAATGGGACAGCCTGAGCTAACTTGCAGGCTTGAGTATTGTTCAGGGAAAAGGATTTGGCATTCTCTCCTGTTCACTTCAACCACTGCAAGCGTAAGTAATTGAACCATGGAGCAAGTGCTGTGTTGGCATAGACCAGAAGAGTTGCATTTCCTGATAAACTCAGTCTTTCTAGGGTGGAGTGATTTTTACTCGGGTGATTTTTTAAGAAAAAAATGGCTATGTAAAGATGCCAACAGCTTAGCCTTCAAATCTGCTTTTGTGAATTTAGTTTCCCTTCATTCCAAACATAATTGCATGGTTGTAATGGTCCACACTTCTGTGGATCCTCTTCTGATTTAAACAGCCATTTGCTCATCAGTGAAATCCAATCATGCATAAAGTGCTTAACTTCAGATCCCAGGTGGCAACTGCAACCAGGGCACTTACAAAAGGAGTCTTTTGCTCATAACTTGAGTGTATGCAATAGCTGAAGCTGTGCCTCAAACCACAGCTTGTACTTAAGAAAAGTAAATAAAGAATTCTTGAGTCAAGAGGCATCAAGATAATATGTTTTTCTGGAAACAGGAGGATTAGGGAAGAGAGTGGGGAAAAAAAAATATTGGGAGTGGGATTTACCATTTTGTAAACAGTTTGCACCAAGTGCACAATTTGCATCTGAAGAGTCAGGGCAAGCTGCAGAAGCCAAATAACTGTTAGAAATTTACCCAGCAGTTTTTGTTCTCTACCATTCAATTTGAACACACTAGCACAAGTTTTCCTGCATGAGCATCACCTCAAAATAATACATATATATAATAACAATATAATACATATATTTATATATATATATATATATCGGATGGAAGGCAAGGTTTACAACTGTAATTCTCTAGTCTTGTTTCTTTTCTGTGTGCTTTGCAGCAAGCTGGACATCTATGATTACTCTTGATAAACAGATATTGTCCTTTTCTTCTGTGAGCTCAGCAGTACAGGCATCTGAAGGAACCCTCTCTGCCTGGATGAAATAACTTCCTTCTCTGGTTGCCTGAGTTGCATCAAAGTCAGGTCAAGGAACCACAAATAAGGAAACTACAGAAGCCTGGGCAGCAGAAGTAAATTTCTTTAAGCTGCTTTTTTTTTTTTGCTTTTTTTTTTTTCCACTTTCAGGTTTCCATGTATGTATTGAATAGAGCAGAGAAAGAGAGGATATATATAATAACAATATAATACATATATTTATATATATATATATATATCGGATGGAAGGCAAGGTTTACAACTGTAATTCTCTAGTCTTGCTTCTTTTCTGTGTGCTTTGCAGCAAGCTGGACATCTATGATTACTCTTGATAAACAGATATTGTCCTTTTCTTCTGTGAGCTCAGCAGTACAGGCATCTGAAGGAACCCTCTCTGCCTGGATGAAATAACTTCCTTCTCTGGTTGCCTGAGTTGCATCAAAGTCAGGTCAAGGAACCACAAATAAGGAAACTACAGAAGCCTGGGCAGCAGAAGTAAATTTCTTTAAGCTGCTTTTTTTTTTTGCTTTTTTTTTTTTCCACTTTCAGGTTTCCATGTATGTATTGAATAGAGCAGAGAAAGAGAGGAAAGAAATAAAAACTACATGCAAAACACAAAGATTGTAACTATAAGCGTGAATTACATACCCAAGCAGATGCATCATGGATTTCAGTAATTCCAGTAGCAGATTCTTCCTTATTTCTAATACTGGTTTTATCTGTCTTGGAAAAAACTGTAAGCAGTGTATATGGTTTTGGTTTGGGTTTTTTTGTTGTTCTTTTTGGGTTTTGTGGGAGTTTTTCATTAGCTGCAGTTAAATATAAAGCCATCATTTCTGTTCCCTTTTGTGATCATTCAGAACTTTCCTGTCTTTTTTCAAGGCCACTTTGATGTAAGATTTATTAATTGTTATATCTCTTTTTAGGTCACAATATGGGGGAAGGTTCTCATGGGCTAGTTGATGACCTAGGAACTGCCTTTACTGTGGGTTTATAGAGAATTCAACTGAAATGGACTCCTGGCAGGAGTGCATCACTTCTCAATTGCCAGCTACATCTTGCTGGGCACAGCCACCATCTGAATCTGAAATGTGATCTGTGCTGTTCATGATGCATTCCACTTGTTTAAGCTTTGCATAAAACCATACATGATGGATAATAAAACATCTGTCCATATAGAAATGTTTCACTTTTCAGAATAACCTGAAGCACTATGTGGGCTTTTAAATGTGTGAGACAGTCTGCACACTGCTAGAGGGGCATGGGAGTTTATTAGATGTCCTGCATTGTTAGGGAATGCAAAGGAAGCACATGTGTGCACACATACACATACGAAAGAATGCCTAATGATGACAAACAACTGCCTAACAGGTTTCTTTATAATGCAGAAATAGCAACCATTTTTCGAGGTGAAATCAATTATCCGTGTTTGTGTCTTCATTGGTTTTTTGCGATATTTTTTTTCTGCAGAAATTATATAATGAAATTATTAGCAACAAAGCATATGTTGAGTCATACAGAAAACAATTAAATCTCAGCTAGTGCTAATACTCTTCAGCATTTAGTGTCTTACCCTTCTCCTGTACCAAATGTACTTCCTTTTTTCCTCTCAATGAAACAGCTTTCTGGCATGAGAACTAGATCTGCTCCTCAAAGGAGAGATGGTAGGAAAATGAGCCTTGCCATTCTCTCAGAGATGGGGGCATTTTTATGTCAGCTTATTCTAATCTGCCATTTACAAATTTACTTTTGATATGAAGAGGAAGGCATAGACCAAACCTCTGCCTTGGGGAATGTGGATGTTTAATTTGGCAAAGAAGAAGAGTTGTTCAGCAGCTATATTCAGATATTATTCATCAGAAAAGAAAAAGAGAAATCTTTGTCATCATAAGTAGAATGGTAGCATTAATTTGGTTAGTATAGCACTACTATATGGATCATCAGTTTGTGCTGGTAGATAAATTTTCCATATTTTTAGTTGCAAGGAAACATACCATTATTCAGGAATGAAAAAAACCCAAAACAAACAAGAAAACAACAAACAAAACCCTATAGTAACCCCCGGGAGAAAGAGTTGGATGTCTTTACAAGGGAGTGCAGAGGAGACATGTTCCTTCTACCCTTATTCCCAAGGGTCAGTCACAGATAAGGCTGACACAGGGCAAGTGGCAGAGAGACAGGCAAAGCCAGGGTACACTGACCCCCTCCCAGAAGATTAATGGTATCTTGATACACTGTGAATACAAATAACAGAGGCATGTCTACTGAACACAGTCTAAGATAATCTTAACACAGTTCTTGAAAATATCTCTCTTTATTTTGAATAATTTTTACAAATAGTTTAGCATCTTGGAAGGACACCTCACATTATCAACTCCGTGGATTACAGCTCTCCTGTTTTTTTTAGACCAACACCTTAATTTATACTTATTTATTATTCAAGAGGCCTGACAAGGTGCTGCAAATAAATCTGCTGCTGATCCAGTAGTTTGGTAGGAGGGTCATCTGAGGATTGGAGTCTATAATCAGCCTTTATGGAAAGATAATTTTTTGGTCAATTAATTGGCCTAGGGAATCTTGTCATTTCAATCTGGCATTGTTGAATTTTATTTTACTGCAATGTTTTGGAATTAAGGAAAAAAGGAAAAGTGTCTAGTTAGTTAGCAAACTCTGTTATTTAATAGCTTCTTGAAGTCCTAAATTTTTGTCATCTTAATTAACACTCATAATCGACCTTCTGTGCTAATTTCTCCAGTAAAAATTTAGCATTTATTTGGAATTTAGAATTCTAGAATTTCATGTCAGATGGACATGAAATTGCTTTTCATTTTAATTTTTTACCTGCAAAATTCCCTCTGGAAACTACAATCCATTAAACCATAGAACTAGAATTGATTGTGCATATAAAAATTCCTGGAACAAATGAACAAAGAAAGAACTTCCTGGATTTCTATGGTAAAAACAGAACTCAAGTGAAAACAAAACTTTTACCAAATTTGAACTCACTTGCCTTTGATCATTAAGAAAATATCTGATGTTCCTCCCTTTTCTCCTAATGAGAGAAAGCACTTGTTTTTACTTCATGTAGCCTACATCAAAGCTGTCAAAGAATATGAATTTTAGTGGGTAACTATTTTATGGAGCATTCTCTATTCCATCTTTACATCAATTTCTTGTGCTTTTTGTAGAATATTGGAAAGCTAAGGCTAAAGAACCATGTCTAATTGCTTTTATTTTTAATTAATTTTTAATTAAAGCTTTATGTATCTTATATTGCAATTCTAGAAATCCTAAATGTGCTTTTTACCATTTCCTTCTTAAATATCAAAGGCAATTCTCCTTTTTTAAGGTGTTGTGAGAAACTATGTTCAGTTCTTTCTAGTGGAGTTTCTGGAAAGCATTACTAAAAATGCAAATTCTATGTTTTAAGACTTGAAATAGCTATTAATCTTGGAGTTTACCTTTATATTATCAGATGAAATAATACTATTTTAAGCACATAAACATTTCCTAAGAGTAAGATAGGCAAGCATATACTTTGTTTCAAGCATCTTAATTAATCTGATTCCATTGGTCTTTTCATCTGTTTAATGTTAAGGATATGTACTTTTCTGAAATGCTGGGTGGTATTTAGCAGAATAAATTATATCCCAATTACTAACATTTCTTTAAGCATCTTAACAATATAGGAAGTATGCAAAATGAGCTTTCACTTTCAAGATAAATAGAGAAAGTAACTTTTTGTGAGCATTATTTTTTCATTGCTACATTCAGCTGTAAAGCATGTCTTGAAAGCAAAATCATCTTTTTAAACACATTTTTTGAAAAATAGTGCATTATTTTCTCCTTGGCCATTGAGACAATTTCCTGCCTAGATCTGGTGCCCCATTAATTTTAGAGTATAAGAAAAAGTCACTGTGAGCCATAAGGAACAACTTTGGATTTGCTGCACACACATAGACCACAACAGATTTGCCTACAGTAGTTCTATAGATGATGTTTAACAAGCTCCTGTTTTCCCTACTTTGGGATTAATGTTCTCCTTCAGATTTTTGCAGGAACATAGCCTTATACTACACATAAATGGAGGGGTTTTTTCTGTGTTTAAGATTTGAAATTTGAATGAAATGACAGTAATAAGGGGAACTCCTTCTAATGAGTCTCAAAAATCCCTGGCCAAAAAACACGTGAAACCCCCCCTGTAGAGAAAGAAATTGAGTGCACAGTGTTAGCATAATAGCAAGGGCTTAGACATTGCTTTGCACTACAGTTTTATGGGATGATATTTTAAAAGGTATTCAGAGATTTATGACCTTTTAGGGGCAGCTGAAATTGTTTTCACATTTCTAATATTGCTTTCATTAGAATGTAGAAAGTATGTTTACGGTATCAGATTGAATTCTAAGGTGTTACCAAATCATCCAGAATCTCCACTGCTTAAGTATATTCCCTTGTATCCCTATGTATCTTCAGAGGAAAAAAAATGGGAGGAATGTAAGTGCTTTGTTTAAAGTATATAATCTGTATTCTGTCATGCACTTCATCTCCCATGGAAGGTTTGTGGGAACGCATTCTGCTGTTTTTATTTATCCTGCCAGTGTAGTATATGGATGAAAGAACTAAGGTTCAATGGTCTTAAAACAAGACATGAAATATTGATTAATTCTTTTTAAAAATTCCTTTATCCTCCTGAGTATAGCAAATTTCAGATGCTACTGTCAATATAGAACTCTCCAATAAACTTCCATTATCTGAGGGGTCCTGATCTTCATATTGTTTTTCTATATGGTTATTATGATTCTAAATGGCTTTAAAAGCTCAAGGCTAGTGTTCTTCTGGTGCAAGAGCAGAAAGCAAGCTAGAAGCAATGCAGCTTTTTAACACAGCAGAATGTTACTCTGTAATAACATTTGTCAGACTGGGAATTCTCTTTGCTTGACAGCAGCAGAACATTCTGTTTGAAGAAATGAAGATCCCAAAGGGACAGATAAGGAGATGTACAGTTTTGTGGCTATAAAGGTGTCAAGTAAAGCAGCACAATTATAGTTGATGTCCACTTAATGCAATATGAGTATTTGACACCCTGCTTTTTGTTCCCACTTGTCATTCTTCTATGCTATGCCCTTTAATTATTGTTTCCAGAATGATCCTTTACAAAAGCAGCTAAAAAGATACTTAAGAGTTTCCCCAAGGAAAAGGAGGTTTCAGGAAAGGTAGGAATAGAAGTTCATAGCAGCTAACACATGAAGGACAATAGAAATAGGCACAGAAGTGAAGATGTAGCCCAAACTATTTTGAATGTTCTTGAATACACTAAAACTCTCTGGTAATTGAGGTAATAGTTTTTCACAAAAAAAAAAAAAAAAAAAAGGAAACAACAAACCAAACCAAACCAAACAAAAAAAAATCTTTAAACTGGATTGTTCTGGAGTTTCTTTAGGAATATAAAGGTCTTGTAGCTTTCCAGTTATCCATAAGAAAAAGTATTGATCAGAGTAGGAATTTTAGTCTCAGTCTTGTAAGTATCAGGTAATGTCATTACAAAGACTGTACAACTGTTTTTTCACCCATCAACTTAATAAGTCTTTAGTCAAACTTCAACAAGAAAGAGCAAGGAAGTAGCACAGAATCTGAGCCAAAAGCCACTGATTGGCAGATTTCCCTTGGAGGCTGGAGATCGCAGTATCTTCTTACTCTGAAGAAACAGCAGAGGCTGGTTCTTCTGTCTCACTGAAAACTTGGGGTTTATAGGCTGGCTAAGTTGCTATATGGTTTGTTTGGGGGTTTTTTCCACATGAAATCTTTATTCCTATATCAGGATGAAAATGTCTTCAGAATGTTTTGTTGATGGGGATAACTGATTTGCACACAGTCCTACTCCAGAGTTCTTCTGCAGCAAAACTTAATGGTGTGCAGACCTTAGGCTATTTTAATTTATGATGGAGAACAGGCTGCTCCCTGCTGTACCCAAAAGCTAAAGGCCAAAAGATGTGGCATAAAGCTGAATTATTCCCTTGTTTCACTCAGACCCAACTTTCTCAAGCTTACCCAAAGTTGAGGATCTGCTAAGATGGTTTATAGCTTTCATGATATCTTTCTTTGGAAATCTGACAAGTTATTTAGAATTTTAAGGTAATTATTTCCATTTTCATGCACAAAGCTGGAATTTAACCAGTTTGTAAGCAGTGAGGGCTAAGTGTGTTCTTATTACTTATGAGGCTTTAAAGCAGTCTGTCTTGGTTGCCCAGGTTATATGGGTGACTCTGTTGACTCACAGATTCCCCTTGGTAATATTTGTCTGAGCAGAGTGAGCAGGATTTGGTCTGCAGTTAACACTGCATTTGTTTGCTTACATAGCTAGTGTGTGAGCCAAATCCTTACATGCCATTTGTTCTCACCCATGCAGGTAATATTTTTTGACTGATTTCATGCAACTAGTTATTGAGCAAAGGTTATCAATCTGGGCACTGTCTTCTTGTGTTTTTCTCTCTGCTATGTTATACTAAAGAAAGATAACACCAACTTATGAAAAGGGATATGCCAAGAATTTTGTTTTTTGAAGCCTTATACTATCTGGTTTTCTAGCAAAATATCCTTACAAGTTTCAGTATGGTGTGAATTTTCAAGATGAGAACAGCCCACTGCAGAAGAAGATCTTACTTGTGGAAGAGGACAGTGCATACTGACATCCACACAGCAAAAACTGCCATTAGTTTGCTTTTTCATGAACTTTATCTCATTTTACACACTCTACTAATTACTGTATTTCAGATGTAAAAATAAATTATTTTCTGTCTTATGGGAGATGTATTGTTTGACTTCAGATATTTAACATGGTATTTTTTCTCTGGACAATATCTTGAGGTCCAAAGCTGGCAAGAATGAGAGCGTCTATAAATAATTCAAAATAATGGTATTATTTTGACTGATTGTCAAGTTGTTAATGTCTTTTGTCCTAGGTAATAGTTTATATTTCTTTGATAAAGTGTTGATAATTTCTCATTGCCATTTGTTTTGTGTTTGTTGTATTTTTACAGAGTCCAGTCAGGTTCATATCTCAGTACGGGTTGGTTTACCTTAATTTTGGCTATGGATGCCTGCTATGGAATTCACGTTTATGGGATGATAAATGACACCTACTGCAAGTAAGATCACAGGAAATGATTTTCATGCATCTTCAATTCTGATGTCTTGTTAAAATTTCAGAATTGATTTTCATATCATAAATCCAAAAATGTAATCAGGCAATCATTTCCCAGTGTTTTGCATTTATGTGACACTATTGTCAACATATTTAGGCCTGATATGGTAGTTGCTCTTGATAAAATACAAACATTTACAAAATTTAACATCCGATGTTTAAGGAACTATTTTTAATCTAAGATCTTTAGTAGTTTATGAATTTGCTGGAGACGAAGTATGTTCATACTTTTCTGACAAAATGTACTTCTACAGCTAAAACGAATCTATAGAGGAAATAGTAATATAATAACTCTCTGAATACCAAATACACCTGGCAGTGAAAGAAACTGATTAGCCCAGGATAGTTATCTGAAATTACATTTAACCACCACTGAGCAAGCTACTTGAACTTTCCAGGCTGTATATGGCTTGTTTTGAGTAGTCCAGCATTTCTAATTAGATAATAAAACAAGTTGTGAGAGCTTTATCACAGTAAACTGACATTAAATCCAACCAATTACTGTTAGTGGTCTTACAGTGACAATGTATTAATCTTATTGTCAGAATTAAAACTATAAACACAATTTTTAAAAGTCCAAGTTAAATGTTTTAATCTACAGAATGTGTTAGCAAAATATGAAACTATCGATCATTCATAAAAGCAGGAAATGCCTTAATGTATGATACAAGCACAAATCTACTCTTTTGTACCTAGGCTGATTCAAGTGCTGCATGTAACCAGTGGGTCCTCAGCTCCTAAAGTCTTTGTACAGACCCTTCCTGTGCATTCTGTGTTCCAACAGCAGGGGAATAATTTCTGCCAGAGCCTTAAAAAAAAACCAAAAACAAACAAAAGAATGAGTCACAGCTGTTCCATTAGGCTACCTTAGCATTAGACCCTGACTTTTTAAAACTTGCAGTTTTCACTGATTGAGTGAGTCATCCAGATGGAATGAGCATATGTTGTTCTTTGTTTATGAAAACACAGTAGCTGCCCTGAGATGAGGGGTGAGGGGCCTGAAGTCCTCACAGAGTTCAGCCAAGCTGGCATTGCACAGCCCTGATGTAAAACCAGTTAACAGTCTGACAGCACTTCAGTCTGTTGTCAGCAAAGAAGGGTTTGCTTAAAGCTGCGATTCTGGCTGCATTAACTACTTATAATGTATATTATCCTTAGAACTGCCTTATGCAGCCATTTCAAGAACCAGTTTCAAGAGCTGGGACTATCCAATGCGAAGACTTTGCTTAGGGATGGAGCTTTACAGACTGAGTTGCCTAAGGTTAAATAAAATGTGCATTACCCATAAGAACCAGCCCATCCGCTTCTTACCAGCTGATAATACCAGTGTGTTTTGAGATACACATAGATTCATTTTCTGTAGGAAAAAAATATTCAAATCATGCTGTAATGAAAGATGTTATACAGTTCAGCAAAAGAGCTCAGGTGCTGACACACAGAAAGGATTTCAGTGAATTCAGGTGCAGCATATATTCATGTTTTTCTTGGAAATAATACTCAAGTGTATCTTTTTTTCCCCCCTAGGTCAGAAGGCCTTCATAAAGTTCCCTACCACTATTACGAGCCAGGAAGGCATGAGTGTGAGGAATACCTCCTGCATGAAAATGCTCCATATGGAGGCCACAGGTTTATCACAGAAAAGAAAGTATTTGCCAAATGGGCCAAGAAGCACACAATAATATTTACGCACCCCAACTGGACAGTGTCTTGATACTGGTTTTCTAAGCTCTCCCTTAACAGCATATTACAAAAATGTCTCAGTTTACAATAATTTTGCTTATATCTGGTTGGCATTTCTCAGCCTAGATAACACTAAACTAAAAACTAGAAGACAAAAAGAGTGATGGTTCAGCTTTTAAGCAAAATTAATACATCTCTGGAAGGCAGACACATTGTTTGTTATTTCTTAGGGTTTTACTCTCAACAATGCACTTTATACTTTAACTGGATTTTACTTCAAAGCAGTAACAGTTAAAGATTGATGAGATTTCCTGTATATACAGGTGCACACAGAGAACATGGGTGGTCTTTTAAAACTTGTTCATATAACCTTAGTTAATCAAAATTTGTACTTGCAGCTCATTTGCAGTACTGCAGTACTAGTTCCTTTTGTGATACTAATAGAAATTTTCCACAAAGGAAATATGAGGAAAAATATAGACTGCCAAGGTCTATGCTTGAGTAAATTTTAAAAAAACACCTGAATACATTGATACATGTGAGCACTTGCATATATGGTAAAATTAGAGGTGAGCTAATGGTTCTTGAACTGCACATAACTCTCACATGTGAAGGATTTATTTACTCAAGGCTCCTGATTAATTAATAATTTCTGAAATGCAAGCTGGTCAGGCTGCACCATCTTGGATCATGTCTTTTGTATTTTTTGACACTGTTGTCCCACAGTTTAGCTCCAGCTACATGGCACTTAGCAAAGGCTGTGTTTTGCCGCCCATGACAAACCTTTGGCTGTGGTACCAAGTCTGCTGTGGTTACCCAAGCTGGTTAGTGTAAAGTTATCTCATAAACATCTCCATTGACTCCAGTTGTGCCTGGTGAGTTGCTCCAACACCCAAATACCAGTCTTGTGACAGAATTCCTCATGCAGCCACATAGTTTATTTTAAAACTCCAGTGTATCCATGTTTAAAGGCAAAGATAACATCTTTCTGCCTCACAGAGGAATTCTGAGGATTAAGTCCATAAGGCAGTTCCTTGATAAAGAATGCTATAAAGCATTTATTATTAACACAAAAACAATGGTACTTGTAATTTATTCTTGTCTGTTGCATATTTGAAGACAGTGACAATGTGTCTGGATCTGATGGCCAATTGTTCTGTGCATGCACTTTCCTACTGAGGATAATTTGTAGTACTGAGTTCTCTCAGCTTGCATCGCTTCAGATGGATTTGAAAAACTCACCATCTTGCAGTATTATCTGCACATTGAGAGGCAGTTCAAGAATCTTAAAATATACTCATCTCTAGTTGAAATATGTATTTCCAAGCTTACTCTCATGGGAAGTTTTCAACTGGAGCAGATTCATTTCTAATATGACCAGAGTTCAACTACACATGTGAGTTTTATTTAAACTATATTTAAATTAATGCTTTAAGTTTAGAATGTGTCCTATGAATATTTTAACATCTGGAATGTCAGATTCAACACTGTAATAGCCAATACTGTGAACACTTGAAAGAATTATGTGTGGAACATGACACACAGGGATTACTCACACTACTTAAACATTAACCAACAGGAAACTTTGTATGCTTTTGTAATCATGAAAAGGGGAAAGTAAACATCTATTTTTACATGTAAGTATTTGTATACTGACTCTTTCCTATTGTATATATAAATCTATATTTTATATGTTCGTGGCACATACATTCTCTCATCAGCAGCTGCAACCCTTATGATGGTGAGGAAACCTCTTCACCAGTGTTCCCTCCTCCTGATCATTGGTTTCTTCTTCCTGTTGGTAGGTGATGCCAGGGTATCATCTCTCTTGTTCCTTCTATTTTGTACTGTAAATGCAGCTTTCTGATTTTATTTTTAATATAGCTCAGCTTTCACTGCTTACTTTAGTGCTGTAAGTGTTCATGCTGGTTGTCAGACAAAGGCTGGGACTGTGCTTATGATCCTGGATAAACAACTATATTCAAATCTGGGCTCTGGCCCTGACTTCTTGGATTATTTCATGTCTCACCTTCCTGTTCGGAAAAGGAGAATAATAATATTTTCCTACTCCTTGTCTTGACTTTCTTGTAAGCTCTTGAGAGAGGTATTCTCATTTGCAATGGATTTGTACAATGCCTTGCAGAAGAGGTGCCCAGAGTGTCTGAAGACTACAGGAAATGCTGTAATATAAAAATAATTTTAAATGGCTGCTTCTTGTCCCTGGAGTTTAAAATCAATTGTAGGCTAGTATAGCACAGGATGAAATCAAGAGGGAGAAGGGTCATGGAAGGATGAAGAGTTGTAGCAACAAAAAATTGTGAGCTAGATTTTTGCCCATTTGCATGTGCATATTTTCAACTTGGATGGCTGGATAAGCAGAAAACCAATAAAAAAATGTAATGCAGGATTTGAAGAACACAGGACTCGCAGAACTAGGGAGAACATTTCACACATATTGCATAGGACATCCTGGGAAAACCTACAGCTCCCAAGTGGGAAGAGCTGAGAAGAAGAACATCAGTCAAACTGAACTTTCATTTAGAAGGTCTTTGGGTTAATAGAAAGTTACTATGAAAGTGCTGCACTTTGAAATGCAGTTGGGCTGGACTGACTTACATGAAAATTGTCCTCACAAAGCATAATCTTTCTCCCTAATGAGCATGGCATAAAGATATTGCCTAACTTGTGTTCATATGCAAGGCAGTTTTTAAAGCTTAGAAAGTTTTAAACATAATTAAGACTTGCTAAATTGCCCTAAATCTGTTGTAAAATGTGTGCTTCATACTGAAGCTTTTTGTAGAGTGCTTGCATGCTGTACGAAACAGTATCTCATACAAAGGCTTGTAAGAAAAATACAGTCCTAAGAATGGGTAAATGTACAGCAAAATTGGGAATATCATTAGACTGCAATTGTCACAGAGCAAAGTAAAAGTGTTGCTCTCTGCTTGAATTTGCAATAAGAGAAGATCTGCTTTTAGACACATTGCAGCAGGCTTCATTCACACTAGAGTAAATGAATGTCAGATCCCTTGTTTACATGAACCTGCCTTAGCATAAACTAAACACATATTTGCATGGTTTTTATTATATGAGTGAGGAGCTGTGACCACTGTGTTAAAGATGATTCCACAAATATATTATTTAATCAAAATCTGTTAAAAATCAGCGCTGTGGTATAGAAGAAAGAATCTCAGTACTTGGCTGTGTAGTAAGAGACCTTGATGATTCACCTTCTGAGAGCAGTTAAGACATCAGCTGAGAATCATTTCTTCCTTCTTTAAAATAAAGCCTACTACAGTTTACCTGAATGTAATCAGATCCTAATTGTTTATTCATGCAAGCAGTCCTATTTTAATCAACCACTCATGTGTATAAAACAAGCAGGGAGTTTATCTGGGTTTTGAAAATATATCTTCACATTGCTGCTAATAGAGGAATACTCACAAATAATTTGGCATCTTTTTTTGCTATCAGTCAGCTAAGTAGTGACCAAAGGTTTTCTTTTATAATATAGTTAGTTTTCTGAGACATACTTTTTGAAGAAAAAAAAAAAAGGAGGTAATTTATTGATTGGCTTGCTGTAGCCTTGGTTTTAATGAGTGCTTAAATTTTAATATACTTTATGTTTTGTGTTACTTTACATTCTGATTAAATTTATTTTTGAGAAAAAAAGCTTTAAATAGGAGCAGAAATTTCCTATGAAAAAACCCCAACTTTTTGATTGCCTAATTACTAATTCACAGGCAGTTAACTGAAAAACACAAAAAAAGTGTTTTTTGCTTTTCCAGACAG
This sequence comes from Chaetura pelagica, assembly GCF_000747805.2. Classification (NCBI taxonomy): domain Eukaryota; kingdom Metazoa; phylum Chordata; class Aves; order Apodiformes; family Apodidae; genus Chaetura; species Chaetura pelagica. Next base: position 3,125,543 of record NW_009970724.1, read on the forward strand.
ACACAGCAGACATAATTTCAACCTTCTAACCTCCATTGGATGTCAAGATAACATCCTTCTGCTTATACCAAAGCCTCTCTGCAGAAAGAAAAAAAGTAATCTATGTATCCAGCCAGTCCCTTTCCGTCTGGTCTGGGAGACTCCATCTGCAGACTGCTTGTATTAGTTACATCAGTAAATGGGAAAGACTGAGGAAGAGTTCTACTTAGGAACAGATGGTGTTCCAGCTTCTAAAAAATGCCTCTTCAGTGCTTTAGGAGAGGAGTATCCAGTGATATCTCCTGGAAATGCTTTTGCAAAGTATTCCATTTCTTCAAATGCCTTTAGCTCCTGTGTGGAGCTATTGTCCTACCCTCTCAAAGAGGAATTCCCACCAATGGGAAAACATGCCCTTTACAGGAAAAAGAAGAGGCAAATTCTCTGTTGTTAAATATTTCTATATAAACAATACCAGGGATAAAGAAGTCAGCCTGACACAAATTACCTGAAGATTCTGATTCAGAAATCTCTGAGGACTCAATTAAAAACTAACGTAAATCACTTTGGCAAGTTCATGACTACAGCACCCATGCCAGTAAAATCTTTGCAGTCTTGGGTACTAAGGTAAGCAGTGTTTGTCTGACAAATACCATGTGCACATAATGCATTGTATAGCTAATGAAGAGGAGCCCATCCAATGCTTGGAGAGCTGTTGCAGGTTGCATTTATTCACCTGCTCATGGACCGGACAGAATAGAACTGCACAGAAAGATTGCTGGAGGACATTTCCAGGTAAGTAAAAATTAAATAAGTAATCACTTGTTAATTATAATGGGATGGTGCCCTTAGAAAATCAGAAGCACTTTACATACTGATGCTTGTTGTTTTCTGGCTTTTTTTTCTCCATGTATCTCAGAAATAGCACATCTTTAGTTGTACTCAAGCAAGTGTGGGTTTTGTTTGTGATGAATCTTAGTGTACCCACAGCTCTGTGTTAGTGCCAAAGGATCACACAGGAGCCATTTGTGGACATTGTGAAGTATTGTGTACATCAGAGAGTCATGTATTTCCTTAAGAAAAGGCCTGTTTTTCCTGACTAGGCATAGTTCTTTTGAGGAGAAAGTGTTTCATTTTCAGCAAATGTGACTCATTCTGTTTCTTCTTTTCTGAGAGGATGCAGAGGAATGTGAGTTGATCATGCAGGTTTGAAGAATGATATGGTAAATAGCTAACCACTAGATTCATATAGATTTTCTGGCCATTGCTGTGATGTGTAGCTAATGACACAGAGAAAAGCAAGCTTTTTGTAAACCTTGTATTACATAAGCTACAAAAGTCTTGTGTGGCTGTTCTGAATTGGAGTCCTCTAGGCCAATGCTCCAGAAAGGGGCTGAAGGAGAAGGAGAGGGTGTCCACACATTGAAACACAGGGCTTCAGTGGAAGTCAGAGTATCTGTGAGTCACCCCTGGACAGGCTTCCCCAGCTTGCCTGGGCTCCCCACCCAGCTGCAGCTTTGGACGCTTTCCACCCCCGTGGGATGCAGTGTGTTCTCCAGCTGATTTATGCAGCCTCTGAGCTGCACAAAGTCTGTCCCATCTTCCCCTTCTGTGGGGTCAGGGGAGTGGTGATGCTAACCTGGGAGTGAGGAGTGATGGGTGCCAGAGCAGGGACGCTCCCTAAGTCAGCACCCTGACCTTGCCTGGGGGACAGTCTCACCTTAGGTGCTGAAATTAGTTTCTTTAAATTCAGTGGGAAAGTTACCAGTGGGTTTTGCTATTAACCATAAGATTAACTCTCAGAGTTACTATTTTATGGTTGTCTTAAACAGCTGATTCCACTTCTTTTTTGCATTGCCTGCAACTCTTTCTGGGAATTTTTCAGGATATGCAGCTGTCAGCATCTGCCACAGCTGTTCTGATTTATGGGCTATAAAGATACTGTAAACTTGAATTAATGCATGTTCTTACCATGTATTATGCATGATAGCATGTTACACTTTTTATTCTTGCACTATAATAAATAATGTAAGTTGTGTGTGAACTTAGTTTCAGCAGCAGAAGTAGCGCTTTTTCTTTCTCTTCTATTATGTGCTGCCCAGAGCACTTTGCTGAAGCTCTCTAAGTGCCATTAGCAGCTGACAGCAAATAAATTGTTGAAAGCAGTCAGGAAATATTTACTAAATTTGACATTTTTTTAGTGGAATAACAGAAATAGTTAAACCTGCTTTGGTGAAGCATTAGCTCACAGTCACAATTCTGTGTTCTGTTATCAGGAAATCTCACATCTGAGTGTAACATTGGGAATGACTATATTGACACGGGTGCTGTCAAGATGTTGGCAGGGCAGCTATCACAAGCTCAGACATTTATGGGAGTATCTTTTTTAGTGGTAATTGCACATGTTAAAGATTGGCTGAGATGCCTGTAGTTTTTTTCATATTGTTGCTCCTGAAAATACTATTTCTGAGGATGACTGGGCTAAAAAAAGTGTGCTCACTGCTCTTTTGGCTGCTCATCTGTTCCCCTCCTCATACACACACACACACACATACACATCTGCAGTCACTAGGGAATATTTTTTTTCCAGATAGTGACAAGTAAGAAAAAATAAGACTAATCTCTTACATGGTAAATATAGGTTGTAGTGCTTGTTGATTTGTGTTTATTCTGTATATTCTGTATATTTCCAAAGCCTATGTCTACATTAGCAAGGAATTAGCTCAGCTGGATCAGTTCTATAGCCTGAAATTGTTGGTGCTAAGAACCTGATCTCTGCACCATACACTGTCTTTATTTTGGTGCCACGGGCTGAATGCCCCTAGTGATTGGAGCACATCTTTTTATTTCAGCCAAAAGGAATCTAGTTCACATCCTCAGGACTAATCCATACGCAAACTAAAGCTTTTCATGTGGACTGCCCCACATGAAAGTGAAATTCCTGTTAGCCCATCTTTTGGCTGACTAGAAGCTCCTTGTTTTTTTTCACTCTCCTTAGGCTCTGCATGGGTGGGTTTTTTGCATTGATATTTTTCTTTCAAATCTGAGATCTGATTCCTCCTGTCAGACCATGGGAATCAAGGGCTTCTGATTTACCTTGAGATTAGCATCCAAATGTGCCCCATAAATCAGGAATATGGTATAGGACAGAATAATTCAACATGGGTGCAGCATGGAAAGTGTTTAGTTTGATGAAAAGTTAACTGTGATTCCACTTGTGGACGTGATTTTATCATGAACATGCTGGATGTTTGCTAATGTATGAATTGTTTTTATAAACTGCATCACATAAAAATTCCCTTCATCGTTTCATACCCCAGGGTATTTTTGTTCTTGTGGCCTTCCAGTTGTATCTGTATACATGTGCATATGTGCATGTATACACTGTACAAGCATTCTTCTGTTCTTAGACAGTTGCTACTATGTGACACTAACATAAACTTATTTAGAAAGTTCATGTTACACTATTTATTAGATGTATTCTTTGGTTACATTTTTAAAACGCTGACAAGTGTATTCATAGTAGGTATCAATGTAGACTTAGAGAACTTTTATACTATTTATACTTATTTTAGATGTTCTGCCACGTGTTTTCTTGCTCTATGCTACTTAGTTTTTGCTACCATTTGGAGAATGTGCTTCTATGTACTTGAAAAATTGTGCCTGGGTTATTTTAAAATATGAATAAATGTATACAGTTTTCCAATTGTCTGACATAATTTATATTTGATTTTTTTGCTAAGAACTTTTATTCTTATTTTTGTTTATGACTTTAATAATACCTGATCATTGACTGAACTCAAAGAAATAAAGGTCTCCGTTCCAGGAAGCATTGTAATTACTGCACACAAGAGGTACTATGCCAGAATTCCTTCTTAATTGACTTTAAAGACTTTTTAAGGCATCTATCCTAAACATATCCAGTAATGCAGTGTAAGCTCACCCACAAAACCTACACTTGTGTTTATTTCTGAGTGTTAAAACATGTTGCATACACACACGTACACAGAATGGAGATTTGTCTTCCAGCATGCAGATGACATTATGGTGCTAAAAGGAGAAAGGATCTAGAACTCCTCCAGCCTCCAACTAGCCTCTAATTTTTCAGTTTTATTGCTTCTCTAGAAACAGGATTAAAAAGCAACTGGATTTAATGTGGACATTTTAACTGGGTCCGTAGAAGCTTAATTAAGCACATACAGACTAACTGGTTTTGCAAAAGGACTGGAGATTCCAGGTGTGTTTGTCAGCACTGGCACATATAAAGCAGCAGATGTTATGATTAATTTGGGGCCAGATTCTGGTACTCAGGTATTCGTGGCACAGAAATTTGTTTCCTTTACAAACTGGGCTATTTTGTCAGCCAGCACAATGAAGGGAATGAAAAAGAGAATTTCTGTGGTAAGACTAAAATGAAATAAAGGGAAGAAAAAGCATTCACATGCTCAGCTTTGAGGACCCTTCAAACTTCATACACTGCCAAGGGGCTTGTTAAGAATTTGTGTGTTATTTTTCAGACACGCTCTCTGAATATACCATAATGTTCCCATTACAGAGTGAGCTGTGAATGTATGTTAATAACATTATGTAATACAGATTAATTTCATTTTTCTTCCATGCAGGACAGTTGAGTTTGTATATTACTCTTGAAGTACATGTATACTTAATAGTAGTGGGATGGGATGTGAATGTGAATTTATGATTATTTCTCATAGAATCTCGACTCAGATAAAAAAAAAAAAAAAAAAAAGTTTCATTATCGAATTATCCCCATGAGACCTTTTCAAACCTTTATAGAATACCCAACCTATCCCACTGATGTTTTTGTTCCTGTGGCTTTACATTTGCATCTTATTTTATTAGTTTGCAACAGATCACCCTATAATCCTTGTCAACTAGTCTCAGTGATCTTTTCTTTTATTGCGAATTTCTCCCTTAATGACTTGAGTCTTCTGCAAACCTTTGGGTTGTCTTCCAAATTGTTGATAAAAATGTTGACTAGGGTATTCCCAGGAAGCTATCCCAGCAGAATACATATTCTGTGATCATTCCTCATTTAAATTCACATTTTGAAATGTCAGTTAACCAGTTTTCAATTCATTTAATGTGCGACACGTCAACTTAGTGTTATCCTGGTTTCTTAACTCAAAAATCATGAATACCACATCAAATGTCATATAGAATCAAAGTATATCAACAGTATGGTGTTTTGTTTGTAGTTACAATTGAAAAAAAAGGCAGCAACTGTGTTTGACAGTATCTATTTTCCATATTGCACTTAGATTGGCATTTACCATATTTCTCCTCTTTAATTAGTTAGTAATTGAGTCCCCTGTCAGCCACTCCATTACTTTACTTCAGATCAATTTCAGACTGACAGGACTGTAATTATCTAGGTCATTAAGTTTATCCTTCTTAAATATTAACACAACATAAGTTTTCTTCCAGCTTTCTGGATCTTTCCCAATTGTTCCAAGACTTGGCAAAAAGCAGTTATAACATTCAAAATATCTCTGCCATCTATTTAACAGCTCTTGGATACCAGTTACCTGAAGTTTTCTATCCAAATATTTCCTAATTCAGTAGCCTCTATTTAATGTTTTTCTTTTGGGTTTTTTGTTATCTGGTAGTTCATCATCTTCAGAGAACATCACCAATGGTCTTTCTTTTCCTTAAATATCAAATACAAATGTATATTGAACACTTCTTTCTTGTCTTAGTCTTAAAAAAATCTTACACTTCAATCTGGATTGTCATTGTCAGGATTCCTAATGTATTTGAAAAATAGTCTTTAATTTTCTGGCCCAAAATTTCTCCTTACAACTTGGCTGCACTGATTGCAGGAATTCTGTAATTCCTCACTTCTACTCTATATTCAGTGTTATCAACTTTCTTTATTCGTGTCATTGATTTACAATTATGTGGAGACCCTAATTAACCCTTTGAGCTAGATATTTTAAAACACATACAGCTTTCTTTGCTAATTTTGAAGTTATTAAATAAAATAGTTGTATTTCCAGTTTGATAGAAAGACTGCTTGGGCTTCATTCTTTTCATGTCCATAAAAAGCAATCAAGCAATCACCATAATCACTAATACTACTCATCTTACCAAGTCCTCTGATTTCATTTCGCTATTTGTGAAACGACATCTCACATAAAATTCTCACTTTTTTGAACGTTTCCTTTTTTGGTTTAAGAAATGTTGATATATAATATTCAAAAGTTCTGCAGAGGTTTTAATACCAGCATCATGAAACTTTAAGCTTATGTCAGGCAGACTGAAATCTCAGACGGTAGTGCAGCTCTTTTGCTCATACACATTACAGAAGGTGCAAAGTCATCCTGCTCTCTTCTATGATTTGGTGATTTGCAGACAGCAGCTACTATCCCATCTAGTGTTTCATCTGTTAAAGTATTGATCTATTACATTCAAGATCATTAGCTTCTGAGCTGCCAGTGTCCTGAAAATGAACTGTGCCTTTTTTACCATAGAGTTCCACTTCCCCTTCTCTCTACTTGATCTTTCCAAAATAGGTTATAACCATTAATTTTAATGTTTCACTTATGCAGTTCTTCCTGTCTACTGTCAATAATACTGGATACATGGAATTTATAAATCTCCTTTTTTATCCAGACTCTTTAGTATTGGTTTATAGATAATTTACTACTTTTACATATTTTATTAATTTTGGTTTTGCCTTCTTGATTTCATGCTGAATTAGGACTTTTTTTTTCTTTTTTCTATTTTTCTTTGGGTTTTTTCATCAACTTCCATTTTAGCATTCATTTTCAGCATCTTCCATAGCAGGCTGTTTGCCTTTCTAGTGAACAGAAGACCACTCAAACTGTCATTGTTTCACCTGCATCAAAAAAATGGTTGCTCCATGTTCAGAATAATTTCTTCCTGTCTTTCTTCATTTGCCAGCCAAGGGTAATACCATAGAGGATCATGCAGACTTTTTTCTCCTTCAGCAACATTCAGGTTTTCCTGAACTCATCTCAGATCTGTGACACAACTCCTTATGAAGAAGAGTCACTGATGCTTTCTGTGTAATCACTGATGCTCCTTGCTCCCTGCCACTGGATGTGTGTTCAATCTTAGACATATCTTCAGTATAGGCTGTGCAGGAACACTGTGCTGTTACCAACTTTTCCCTCACAAAACAGTCTTTCCAATCGCCTCTGTATCTCCAGCCTTTTCCCCAGATTTAGCTATATCGGGTAGTGAGCAGGGGTGGGTGGGAGATGAGGGAAAGCCATCTGTTTTCAGATGTGGGCTGTTCTAACACATCTGTTTGGGCCATTATTTTTCTTGTTGCACAGATTAGCCAGAGCTCCACAGGCAGCCCACTTCCTGGGCAAGCAGCTCCCATCTCTCCTCTAGATCGGTAGAATGTGGGAGCTACAGAGTCTAGGTTCTGAGACACAGTGTTTGAAGTAAGCAGAGGAAGTGTCAAAAAATGAAACATTAAGAACTGGCTTATTTTGTCAGAAGATTGATCAAAATCTGCATCTTTCTATAGAAGATTTAAATGACAACCAACTAGCATTCTTCACTGGAAAAATCAAAACATTCTCCCAGAAAATTTCTGATTAACTCTTCTCCTGTCCAGAGGAGAGGTATCTAAATTAATTGTCTTTGACAATTAAATTAATTGTCTTTGACAAGGGCAGGTCTGTCCTCATTTTGGCACAGGAGATAAGGTACTGGTTACAACACATCTGGGTAGACTTACACAGCTTTTTAAATACAACAGATATGCTTGTCACAAATGTCTTCTAAACTGAATGCCAACAGCATTTGTCTTGCAGCTGACTGGCCATGGGGTCTGGTGACTTACCTGTTTAATAGATATGATGAAACATTAATCTGCTTTCTGTTACCAACTTTTCCTTCAACCTATTTTTAGAGTGCTTATAGTTCATCAAGTGATACTTCTTGGGCCTTGAAATAAAGCTAATCAAATCCACATGGCCTCACATTGCCTTTTTGTCAGCACTTTGGAAAAGATGTTCAGTTCGTTTTTCTGATGCCCTACGAGTTGCATTGCTTCATCATCTTAGTGACTTGATTGATGAAAGACACTTGATATATGGTGATGTCACCTAGCAAAACGTCTGATTGCTTCTTTGTCCTATGTCAGTAAAAAATGACAGAGCACAACCTCACAGCCCTTCTTTAATATCTAGTTTATATGGCCTGTGCTGTGAACAACTAGTTGACTTACTTGAATTGTGAATCATTTTTGGTATTGTGTTGATTAATACACACACACACACACACACACACACAAAGTTACATGGTAAAAATCTCATACACTAAAACATCATAGATCAATCACTGCCATGTACTTTTTTTTCTGAAAGTGTTGTGGAAAGAAGGGGACACTGGGGAGTTTATACTTGCATAACTAGCTGAAAGCTGTACACAGTAAGCAACTTGGGATCATCAAGTGATTGTGGAGGGAATTACTATGAACACTATAATGACTTTATTTTTTGTTATTTCTTCATGAAGAAAAATCGGTTCTTTTCATCAGTGCATCAAAGATTCTTCCCAAAACAGTATGAAGCAGACTGACAAAGAATTGCTGAAAGTGGTTTTGATTACATGAAAGGAAGCAGCAGGAATTTAAGAAAAGAGTGAATATTTAAGCTAAGGACATTTAGGCATAAAATTCCAGCACTTTATGTGTCATAATTCTCATTGGCTTTAATAGGAGCACTTATTTAAAGCTTAGTACAGGACTTGAAGTTTGTGTTTCCATTGGCCAGTTTTTTTCTCGTGCTGAAGACACTGTCTTTTAGGATACTTGAAATGGTAACCAGCATTAATGACAGTTCAAGAAAGTGTCAGAATGCACTTTTTTTTCAGAAAAAGAAGAGTTAGGGAGTCAAACTGCATCTTTTTTTTCAAGGGCAGCTTTGTAATCCTTGGGAATTTTAAAAATGTCGAAAGTACTGTACTAATTTGAGTGCATCAATAGTGAACGGGACAATTTAATAGCACCTTCCACTCTCAAGTATTTCTTTCCCTCAATAGATTATTAGACAGCAAGGGTTGAGGATACAATCCTTGTGTCATGAAAGCATGTGTACATGGTGAAGAGGCATTATGATGAATCATATGCTCTGGTAATAGTTTAAGGTCCAAAGGTCTGGAAATATTTGCTGTTAAAAACATGCTTTAAAATGTTATCATTCTAGAGCAGCATTTTCTTGACTCTTTATCTTCTAAATGCTTTTGGACACACAGACCATGGGATTAATTATATACTGCAAGCAACAGTTCATGAATATTTAACACACTCATTTATACTTAATGAATAAATTTGCATTTTGACAGTGTTATTTAATGTGGTTTAAGGAAATACTGCTCATTACCTTTCAATTTTGTAGATTAGGAGAATGTAATTGGAATGATAACGCAGGAGAGAGGGAGACTGCTCAATTTCCATGCAATTGTTCACACAGGTTTTTGATTGAAACAGCTGTTTGGTTTGTTTGGCGGAAGTTTCTGTCTGTCTCAGTCACTCAGTCCCTGCCTGAGGCTGATGATGGACGGGAGGCACATTCTGCCCGAGGGGCCGAGGCCTGAGCCAACCACCTGGGGGCGGGACTTTCCCCCACCTGACAGAGGTGGTTTCATTGGAGCAGGGGAGCGTCAGTCTCCAGGCAAGGCAGAGGATTGGCTGCCTGTCTCTGGCCTCTCACTGGAGGAAGCAGTTCTGAAGGGGGTGACGGGTCCTTGAGCAGAGCACAGACAAGATGGAGGCCGTGGTGGTGAGGGCAGAGCCGGCTCTGATCCCCCTCTGGCTGCCACTGAGGGCCAGGGGTTGTTCAGGACCTCCTGTCAGTACATCTATGGCCCTTGGAACATCAGAGGTTGGTCTGGAGAGTTCTAGCCAGCCATTTCCACCCTGCAGCTCCATGTGGAATGGCTGCAGGGAGAGAGCTGCCCTCTTGCCATGGGAGAGCCTTCCTGGCCCGGGCACAGGAGGGAAGGGGGGCTGCGGACGTGGCTGCCTTGGAAAACTTGCTCTTCAAATGTGTGCTGAAGTGCTGCCATCTCTGCTCTCTGACCAGCACTGTCCAGGCTCCCAAGGCCCAGCTTTGCATACCACTCTGAGATCCTGAAGGCATCGTATTTCACAAGATTTTGTGATTTTTCCTAAAGACCTGGTTCATATGAGAACACTCACTGACAAGAAAAAAACACAGTTCACTGTGTGTAAAACCTCAGAGCTGATCTACGTACATTTCAGCAGTTTGAAAGCGTGAAAGAGGTAAAACAAATCTCCTTTTTTTAATTTGTATTAATTTTTAAATCCATCTCGTGATTTTCAGAAAGGGGAAGCAGTGGAGAAGAGTAACAATTTGGGGTTTTCTTCTGTCAGCAGTACTGATGTAAAAACTCCATCCCATTTAATTTCTAGGATTTATTTTATTTCCTGTTAATTTTAATCATGGAGTCAGAATGGCTGAGGTTGGAAGGGATCTTAAAGATCATCTAGTTCCAACTCCCCGGCATGGGTAGGGACACCTCCCACTAGACCAGATTGCTCAAAGCCCCATCCAACCTGGCCTTGAACACTTCCAGGGTGGGGGCATCCACAGACTACTTGGGCAACCTGTGCCAGTTTCTCATGACCCTTACACTAAAGAATTTCTTCCTAATATCTAGCCTAAATCTACCCTCTTCCAGCTTAAAACCATTACCACTCATCCTATCACTACACTCCCATGTAAAAAGCCCCTCCCCAGCTTTTCTTTAGGCTTCTTGAGGTACTGGAAGGCTGCTCTGAGGTCTCCCTGGTGCCTTCTCTTCTCCAGGCTGAACAGTCCCAACTCTTTCAGCCTTTCTTTGTAGCAGGGGTAGGTGTTTCAGCCCTCTGATCATCTTTGTGGCTGTTCTCTGGACTCACTCCTGGAGCTCTATGTCCTTCCTGTGTTGAGAGCTCCAGAACTAGACCCAGCACTCCAGATGGGCTCTCACAAGTGCAGAGTAGAGAGGCAGTAATGGGACTAAGTACTCAGTCTTTGTAATCGGGCATCATTGCTTTGCCTCTTAAGCATGTATTTAAGCAACTCAAATGTTTCCTTAGGGTAGAGATACCTTACAGATTTCTTAGGTAATAGAAATGAAAAAGTCTAAAATAACCAGAAGTAAAAAAGAGGATTGCCCAGGACCTGATGGTCTCAAGTGTTTCTGTATCTGAATAGTAATGCATGCAACAAAATATCCCACAGGTTTCCTGTTTTTAATACCAAGGGTTGATTTTATAAAACAGTTTTTAAAATTGTTTACAATTTTCTTATTTAACAAAATGTATGCATTGTTTCTGTTTGTTATTTTGAAGTGCCATATGGTGGTAGGTCCTAATCCACAATATGTTGCCATAGTCCTCTCTGATCACTCTTGAAAACATTATAATTACCCAAATGGAGACTTGACCTTTCATTCTGTTTTAATGGACTGTTTTCTAAACACATTTCTAATCAAAAAGAATTGTGTGAAATGCTATTTTAAAAGTTGGCTACATATATACCTTGTCTGGGAAAGGAAAAATCTTCAGGTTCAGGCTGCATACCAAATGACTGTTCAGCACCTGGAGTAGTGAAGTCTTGATTTTCACAGGGGGACCTCTTGAAATAACTTTGATTTTAAGCAAAGCAAAGATTTGGAATGTAAAAATGTGTTGATAACCTTCTGCTCTGGGCAACAATATATAAGCAGAGATGGGTTATCTTTTACATTCTCGTTCTGTGTGAATATTCCCAAACAGTATTAACCAGAGGAAGCTTGGATTGTATTTTGATATTCCTATCCTTTATATTTTGTAAGGCTTGAAATCTTAGATACTGTTTTGACTGCATCTAGAGAACTGAGAGGCCTGTGATTTGCACGCACATTTCAAAACTGTTACATCACTTTACATCTCCACATCAAGAACTGTTTTAGTCTGTCAGTGACTTCAAGTGTTTCTGGGCTTAATATATCTAAAGTAACTAAACTCCTGGTAGATTGCATGGAGCCAATCTAGATGGATTCCCTGCACACCATTTCCTTCTTACTTAATATAAAATTAAAAAGATTTTTCAGACACATAAGGTGTGTGATGCATCAAGGTTTGTTCTCAGCGAAGGTGTGCAACCGTTTTCTGTGTCTGCTAATGGGCTTTGTCATAAGCTTGGATATACAGATGTACCAAGGACAGCTCCAAAGCATCCATTCCTCCCGTTTTGGAAAAGGTTCTTTTGGTGCTTGGGAAGAGAGTTTTTAGCACTAGTTACAGGTTTCTGTTCCAGCTTTGGTCAAAAAAAAAAAAAAAAAGGTTTATAATGTTGACAATGTGTAAGCCACGTTTGGGCAAATTTGTTGACACGTGTATTACCTTTTTGGACTGGAATTTGATAGCCTCCCTGTTTTTTCCTTAAAAATAGTTTTTCTTTGGAACACAAAATAGGTCTCAGCTTAGCCTACTGCCTTTACCATTCTATCAGTAGCAGTAAATCCTAAAATTTCTGAGAATGGCAGGATGGGGCCCTTAGTATATTTCCCAAGGTACTTGTTGCTGAAAATGTGTTACTTCCCTACATTTTGATAAGGCACAAAAGCAATAGAAGTCCTATCTTTAAAATTTTGGTCCCACTGGGAAATCTTGAATTTGTGAACGCAGTGACTGATTATATGTATTACAAAACAAAAATGCAAAATTGAACAGCAGCAACTAACTGAAAATATTTTACTACTTCAAACAGTTGAAGGCCCCAATGTGACAAGTCACCAAGTATTTAAACTCTCTCTCTGATCAGTTTACATAATAACTAGATAAAAGGTATTAGCTATGAAGACGTGAAAGAAGTTTAATTCCTCTCATGCCATAGCTTTGAGTATGTCTCAATACATGATTCATAGCAGCATTACCAGTGTGGGCACAACAGGCACTAGCATAGACACATCAGGCCCCAGAATGACTGGCTGAATATACATCTAAATATTTTTTAAAAGTATTTATTTATTTATTTATAATTTTTTTTTTCCCCCCAATACTACAGGCTTACATCTTACAGAAAGTAAAAGGATGTTTCAGGACAGATCAAGCCTCTCCTCTTGGTGATCCAAATTTCTTTGTGTAATTTAACTGAAAAATATTTTTTTGAAAGTCATGTGAACTGGGACATGAACAAGTAATTAGTCTGTAAGTTTTCCTGAATTTTGTTCCAGACTTATCCATTTCTATTGAACAAGTTTGCAAATTTTATTCAAGTACCTTAGAGAGCCATACAAGATGTCTGCTTTTGATTTTCCAAAGCAGTGCTACCACATCGAAGACAGACAAGACATACAAAATCGTAACTTATAATGTATAAGGAATAGTTAATATCAAACTTGTTGCCTATAGGAATCAAGCCTGGGGACACTATTTAATAGTTTCTTCTGTGAGCAAAATAAGGTAACTTTTCTGAGACTCAGAAGCCACTCTCATTTGTATCTTGTGCCAAGGATCTTTAAGCCCCATGGAAATTTTCCTGTCTGGAACATTCTCCCTTCTGCTACTGTATTTCCTTCCTCTTAACAAGATATTGCTCTCATGCTATTAATGTTAATGAGAGTACTAAAAATCTCTTAAAAAGAAAATGTTTGAATTCATAAGGAAATCGCCACCGCTGTTGAGAATCAGGCTGATTCCATATATAGACATTTCTATGGACAGTTTTGCACATGCCTTTATTAAGCCTGGGCAAGGGCCCTCTGTAAGCCCTGTGCTTTCAGGGAACAGCATGAATACCATAGTCAGGCTATTTGGAAATATGACACAGTAAAAATTTTACCAGTAAGTTCTGTACATTATCTCAACCTAAAAATGTTGACACCTGGAAAGAGCAAGTGCTGATACACTAATTTATGATGAATTAATTAGACTTGGCTGAGCTTTTGAAGGTTATGTTACTGCATTTATTGATTTCGTTTCGCTTATATCAATAAAAGCTGAAGTTTCTTGTTACCCCGTAAGGCCATTCATGCCATTGTCTTTCAGATTCATTTGAAGCTGTTGCCTTTGATGTAGAAAACCAAATAATCTGAGTAAGGAACATAAGCCATAACCCTATTACTAGTTCTGGGAGTAATGAAGTTTGGTTAGCAATGGATTTGTCCTTAATAATCTGTATTTTTTCATTGATTTAGCCCCAGATTCCCTCATGTCCATTAAAAATCCTCATACTCTGCTATCTCTGCATCTTCTGTTTTGCCTTTTTTTTCTTTCCACACTATGCCTATCCCTTTCTTGTGTTCCCAGTTGCATTTTCTACTGCATTAACTTCTGAAGTTAAAGTGGCTTCAGAGCTCCTTCCCAAATTCTCTACCAGCCTCTGCCCTGTCTTACGGTCAAAAGAAAACATACTTTGTATACTTTAATTTAAAGTTTTAAAGTTATGTTTAAAGTTTTAAAGCTTAAAGTTTAAGCTTTAAAGTTATGTGTAGACTTTTCGTCCAGTTACAATGTGTACTAACTCACCTGTCTGCTACTTCTTCCCAGCCTCTGAGCAAACTGAACAAATGAAAGACAATTTAAACAGCTCCTGCCTTTCCTTCATTCAAAGTGCTAGGAGGGTATCTGTCTTAGTAGCTGGCTGCTGAGTTGCATGAAACTCATGTCTACATCCGAGACTTTTGCTTTTCCCTGAAATTAGTTGTAAATTACCCAGTGAAATCCAAAATTCCTAAGCAGAGCCAGACAGATGTGCAAAGAAGCAGAGTGTCTATGATCACATACCCTTTGATTAGTCTTGGACATAAGGTTTAAAGAAAAATAAGTGGCAAGGTGGAGGCAGTAACAACCTGTTCCTATGGACATCTTCGTTAATTTTCAGGACCAGTTGCAAGGCAGATTGCTTGTTTCCTTCTTGGTCACAGAGATAGATGGGCTGAGAGAAGGCAGCAAAAGGATTATGTGAAACTGTTGGAGAGTTGTATCATGTTTTGTTTTAGCTGTCTTTCTTGCTCCTATCTGATCATATGGCAAGTACTAGTCATTTGTTTTATAAGAGGTTATCTAGGTGCCTGGAGAGCTGGAGATGCCTAATTTTTGATGTATTACTACTAGAACAATAAATCAGAGTTAAGAATAGAAGGTGTTCAGGGAGATACTGTGGAATAGAAAACTATGGGAAGAGATTTGGAGAAGTCTGGACTGCCAGCTGATTTGGAACAGAGGAAAGAAAAGAGCAGCCTGACCTTTCTGTGCTACTCTTATAAGAGGTCAAAGGAATCAAACAATAATGGCAGCCTTCAGTCTCGAAAAGAGCAGCAGGAAGAGAAGGGCAGCAGCAGATCTTAGCTACTGCTGTATATTCAATTAACATTTGCTGCCTACAATCCCACAATTTTTCACTGAGTTGGAGCCAGGATAAAAGCCATCCTACTTAGTGTCCATTTCACAAAGTAAAATCTAAGTAGTGAAATGTTTAAAAGCTAATGAAGAATACACTATGTCAGAAAATACATTCTAATGAAGTGCAATCCTCTCATATGAGCACTTGTGATGTCATAAACTCTTGTTACATTGGTAATACCTCAGTGTTGATGCTAATAAAATACTGAAAGTAAAGGGCCAGGAGGAGTGCCATGTAAAATGTCTAGCCTTTCTCTTTAGAGGATCAACAATAAATATAATGAATACTCCCTGTAGACACGTGCATGAAAGGGTCTTATTAATTTCTGGGGTGTGCCTGCCATTCTTATCTGTTACTGCAGAACATTGGACAGTAAACGTGTGATGATGTTTTATCTAGGCATGTGGGAAGTAAGTGCTGGTTTATGTTTGGGCTGCTGCTTTTACATAGGTGCAGTCTAGCTTAAGATATTTCCCAAGAAATTCCTGGAAAAAATTTCGTCTGGTGAGCTTCAGATACCACTGAAGTTCCCAAGGGGTCCAGCTGACAGAGCATTTATTTGGCAGTTAAATACTTGACTCTTGAATACAGAAGTTGGAATATTACGTTTTGGGTTCTGTAATATCACCAGATGAAAATCTCTGATATGAGACTAAAATTTGATACTGCATAATGTAGTTTTTACCCCTACACAGTGAAATTTCAGGACATTCATCTCTGAAAGAGTTTCCAGGGAATATTATGCATCTGTGGGAGATGCATCAGAAAGGAAATCTGTATTGAAGGCCCTTGAGTTTGCACATGGAGACTGAATAAAAAATTATTCAGCCAAGAGGTTAATTTATTGCATTTTAGACATTTCAAATACAGAAGATTTTTTTTAAATAAAGAAAAGTTGCTTGAATATTTTTAAAAAATAAATACATCTTCGAATCAGACAAAAGCAAATTTGTTTAAAAAAAAAATAATGATTGGGTGCTATAGCACTGCAGAGAACAAGGCCAGATTGTGTGTGGGAGTGCATCAGCATTGCTCCATTGAAGCCAAACAGAGGATCTGGCCCTGAATGTTGAGTCCTACAGGGATTTTAGGTATTTTTTTCCTGAGCCTCTGTTCTGCTGTCTGCAAGCTGGTTGATTGCACCTTAATAGAATCTAAATATTATCATTTCAAATGTATCCTTTTTTTTTTTTTTTTTTTTTACAAAAAATATTCATGAAAACTAATTTCAAGTTCTTGTTATGTCAAGATCTCAATAAAAGTAATATCCAACTAGGACACAAAAGAAGTACAGTGCAAAGCCTTTTCTCATTATACAGTTATCAAAAGCACTCTAAAAGACTACAGTAGGAAAGAGATTCTCTGCTATTTTGATCTATGAGTAATTATATAAAATAGAAGGTTTTTTAGATGGAGCTGCAGAATGATAGTTCTGTGACTTGAAGCAAAAGGAACAAAAGGTTGTAGTTGGAAAAATGAGATTTTTCTTGAAGGAAAAAATGTGAAAGGAAAATCAACCTCTAGCCAAGGAGCTAGATGTGATTAGAACAAAAAAAATATAAAACTCATCCATAAAAAGTAGAAAGTAGAAGGAGCTCTTTTAAGAGGTGGTTGAAAGGGAAAGAATCAGCTACCAGACTTCACTAGATGGGTGATTCATAGCAAAATGCTGAGGAAAAATGAATATACCAGAGACTTGCTGTGTAGAACATATTTAGGCTCAGATAAATATTCACATTTCACAGCCTTTCTAGAAGTAGGTCCTGTGAAGACTGTAACCTGGTGTTCACCTATATCAGCTATCACTGTTACCTTATTCATACTGCCTGAACTAGGTTGGGGGTTTTGAGGTGGGTTTTTTTGTTGTTTTGGGTTTTTTGTGTGTGTTTATTTGTTGTTTATTTTTTCTTGTTGGTTTAGGTTTTGTTTGTTGGGGTTTTTGTTGTTTTGGGTTTTGTTTTTTGGGGTTTTTTTTTGTTGTTTTTCTTCAAATTGACCACTGTGGTTAGGGTGACAATCTTGGTGGATGAGTTAAGAATACCTCCTACTTCTTATAATTGCTTTCGATCTAAATTTAATATTTTTATATACAAAGTAGTGCATCAGAGTCAGGCCATTTGCTGTGAGGTGGAGCCCAGGAAGGGTTCAGTGAGAATACTGCCTTAGGGCATTTGCATTCCCCCCAGTCCTTCACCCCACCACAAGTTCCTGTAATCGAAGATTTCCAAAGCAGTGTTTTGCCAAAACAACTTGCAGTGGTGCTGGGCCAGCAGGTTAGGGCATGTTGTGGAAATCTTAACCAGCTCTTATTGCTCTCACTTGAATTAGAGGAGCAGAATTGAGCCATTCAGTGTTTTATTGCTTTAGATGCTCCTTCATATTTGAACTCCTAGAAATTGTTATGCCGTCTTTACAGCCTAAGTAGCAGTAACGCTAGATGTGTGATATTAGATGGAAAACCATTTCAAAAGCTTTCAGAAATCATTAAATGTTTAAAAGTTGTGACACCCTTTTTGGGGGAGGTAGGTTGTGGAGAAGTATGCTGTATGTGATTAATGCAACTGCCTGTGCCCCCTGCCTATAGTTAGATTGGGTTTGATAAGAAAGAACAAAATTTCAAACTTTTTTTTGGTTGCAAAGATTATGTCATGGGTTTTTTGGGGAGTCTTAGTGGTACAGTTTACAAAGACCAATAGAAGACCAGTAAAGACTTGATATTTACAGTATTTCTTTGGCTGTACCAAAAACTCAGTGGAGGTCATTTGGGTTTATTCTCTTGGCTGGTCAAATATTTTTTTTATCGTTTTTTATCATTTGAGTGGGATATGAAATTAGGAAAGGAGAAACTGATGACTGAATGTGGCCCCTTTTCATTATTGAAATCGGCTCCCTCCTGCAAATCAGGTAAGTATCTTTTGTTTGTACCTTTTTTGCTAATGTATTGCTAACACATTTTCCTGTGGCTTTCTTATGGACATTTTACTGTGAATAATTAACATTTGAATGGTGCGAATGGATACCTAAATCACATACTATTGTTCCTGTTCCTTGTGTGGATGCCCACAATGCTTTTAATCAGAAAATTAACATTTTAGGGCCTGTTAGGGTGTTTATTGTCTTAAAAGAAGAGAAAACTTTATAAAGGGAAAGAGATACACAGGCAAAAGCTATAAGCAGAAGAGCTTTCAGAGGAGCACAACATTCTGTATTGCTGAAGATCGGGTATGAAATAGTGAATGCTGCTTACCTACCCACATTGTTAGCTATGTAATTGTTTTATTTAATATTTATCTTTAATTGCTCTCTCTTCAGTGCCCCTCCAAGCTCCTCTTAGCCTTGCTTTTTACAGAGAATGTTGTAGGTGGATATATAAGCTTGTCTAACATAATATGTATTTGTGTGTGAATACACTTAGGGGCCATGAACATTAGTGTGAATGAGACTGTGTTTGTATATACATAGAAATGCTCTTTGTAAAAGGAAAGCAAAAAGCCATTTTAACTTATCCTTGGTCTCTGAGTTAGGATGAGCACACCAAGAACAGCCATGACAAGTGTATTTCTAAAATCTTTAAACAATGGGCAATTAATTAATAAAAATATATTACCATTTGGTGTAAATTATGTACTCCATTCATTAATCTTACTCTGTTGATTTTCATTGAGAATCATCTCTATAATTTTCAGAGTATCATCCTATATATTTCTTGCCCAGAGTGCTCTCTCACAGGATGGTCAGATATGATGGCAGCAGATAAAGTATAAATAGACAGAGACAGATCTCTGTAGGGATCATTTTGAAAGAGACAGATGGCAACAACCGCATTTATTTTTTTTCCCAGCTTCACAAATATGCTTTGCAGTAGGGCTGTGCCTTTTCATTCCAAATGAACCCAAACAAAAACTCATGTATCTTTTCTATGTACATTTTAATTCCTCTGGGAGACATCTGTGCGCCCAATTATACAAAGTCCAAGCATCATTTTGCAGATTTACCATCCAGGAAACGCAATGACATAGTCAGATTGCTTATAATTGTGTTTTTTTAATTGGCTTCCTGAAATCTCAAAAAAAAAAACCCAGTGAGAACAATGTACTCGTACTAGGCCTCATGCATGCTACTGCTTTGCATGAATAACCCTCTGCTTAATTCTGAGATCCCTTAAAATATATCTTATTCACCTTAAAAGTGTAAATACTTCTGTATTCAAATTAGGATTCGCATCACTCATTTTTTAGTACCTTGTCTCCTACTTACCTCTTTATGTTTCTTCAGCTTCTCTGCTAATTTTTCCTTTCTATCTTGGGGTCACTCATAAGTTTGTACATTCTGCTTGATACTGTTTGTGCATAGAAGACAGTAGCTTCCAAAGAAATTAAGTCAGTTTCTTTTCCCTTACTATGTCTATAACCAATTGAAAACATTTCTGTCTGCAGTGGAGATAACACCACACTACCCAGAGTATGAGTACCTTTGCCACTAAACTTCATACTAAACACAGGACAATATATGTTCTTTTTTGGCTTTTGCCGAATTTTTACTCATTATCTTTAAGAATGGCAGTACAGTTAAATCCAGCATTTTTAGGATAAGTCTTTGATTTTCATTTTTTACATAATAATAATTACTATTTATAGTGCTATAACATGGCAGGGAGGGAATTCCCCATTCCAGAATCCCACTGAAGCCCAGCTTTGTGTTTAGTTCAGATAGGGGAGATAAACCCAGATTACTTTCACCTTTCCTGCCCTGGTAGTTAATTAGATGGACACTAAAATGGGGTTATACCGCTAACTTTCAGAGTGAAGCTTAAGGGTTACTCTCACCCAGTCTCTGCTGTGCAAATTGCTTCTCCACTGTCTCTAAAGTATTTTGAAAGCTGTCATCCCATTTGGGATGTTTGTTTCTCCCTCATCCTTGCTGTGAGTTCACTTTCCCCATTAATGCATTTAATGCAGAGAGATGATAAATGCAGTAAGATGACAGAGAAATCTACATTTTGCCAGGAAGACTTAACACAGGCAAGTTCAAGCTCAGACTCTCTGTTAGGATCAGATTGAACACAGCTGAAAAAGAGCAAGCTGAGCTGGGCAAGCACAGGCTTTAGAGTCATCTTTGAGCCAGCTCTGACAGGTGATCACACTATCAGCCATCTAATCTTTCAATACATGGTACTGGACTGAATATGGTATGCAGTGCACTGGAAAACAAAGGAAAAGCCTTTTATTTTTATTTTCAAACTGTTGTCTGAATGGGGAAGCAAGTGTTTTGGAGATTTTTTTAATGTATTTTTATTTCTACTTGGGGAAATGTGAGGGTCACTTTTGAACCAAGTCTGTCATATATTTGGGGATAGTAAAACAAAGGAAGATATAAACCTCTGTAAAAAACAGTTTTCTGGAGTACAGTGGCAATGGTACTGATTAGTAATAAATGCACAGTTGTTCCTCAATATCTCTATGAAGTGGAGGCACAAGCATTTTACTCCCTGGTGATCACTCACTTGAGGATAACTTTTGGTAGGAATTTATGCTCAGCTGTATTCTGCCCTATTTCCTGGTACTTCTGGTAAATCAAACTGGCATCTTCACATGTTTGCCTTTGTACTTTGAATAGATTGTCATTTCAGAGATGACAAATCCTTTATACAAATTTGAAGAATAACAAACTCTGTGTGGCTTTTATATTCAAATTTGTTTACAGAATGATATGTGCAAATAACTATTTAAGTCACTGTCTTTTTAAAATCTGATGATGCAGTCACTAGTTTGTCCTGTGCTTGGAGGTATATTTTTTTCATTATGTTCATTATTCATGATAGTTCTGTAGTTATTCCTATGCTATGGAAATCTGCTGCATTCATTAAGTATAATTTCATAAAATTGATGAACTGTGGCTGGCACAATTTTATCTATAACATTTTCAAAGAGAATATATCATGTAACTAGCTTGTAAGATAAGCTTATGAGTTTTACAAAGTATGCAGATTTACTGTGCGCTTCCTGTTTGCATTGCTCTGTCACCTCCAATACTAGAGGGAGCACATGCCTCCAGCTGAAGCCTAGATGCCCAAAAACTCTTTGAGCTTGGTTCTATTATACTACTGAACAAGCTGCTGACATGCAGTGAGTCCTCCTTAGGATTTCCTCTCCTATGTGACCTCATGCGTCATTTTGAAGAAACATGAAATTTTAAATTCTACTAATCATAGCATTCTAACATAATTCCATCTTCATTTCCTGTATCAAATATTTGTGATGCAGTGTTGCACGTCCATGTCTCCATGTGGGAACTGTTTATGGTTTAAAGGTGCATAATCAGTACAACACATAGAAAAAAACCCAACAAATAATTTTGAGACCCTTAGGGTTTCAATTTTGTATACACATATAGGGAAAAAACATTGTTGATATGGTGATCTAAAAACATACATAAGGCAAGGTTTCAAAGCAAAAGTCATATACATTAATACCACAGCTATTGTAATTGTTGAGTGGAAAAAAAACCCCTCACTTGGAGAAGGCTTTGCACATCCAAAGCTGGTCTGTTTTTCCTTGTTGTATTTGCTTGTATAATAAAAGGTATCACCTCTCCCTAATATGTCAAATTTAGATTTTTCATAAAAGCTGACTTTTCTTTTGTATTCAGCAAGTTAACTTTTCTTATGGCTTTTTTTTTTTTTTTTTTTTTTTTTTTTTTTTTTTAAAGTATGACTGAACTACAATAAGGAACTGAAAGCTACATAGCAAGGGGGTCATTATAGTGGATGGCACATCTGAAATATGATGACTTCTGCATCCATCACTGTAGATGTAAATTGCAGATGGTGGGAAGTGCTGTAATAACCTGATTACATTAATGTGGCAGTACATTAGCTTAATGTGTTGGAGGTCAGGAAGTTTACATCTTAGTAGAACAAAACTGGAAATCTGCAAAATGTAATATAAAACAGCAACAAGTATCATAATTGATTGTCATTAAGAAATTAAATTAGCTAAAGAGAGCTAAGCCTAGGAATAGTGAAGAGCAGAAAAATATAGGGCTGTATGCAATTTTACAACCACCTTGTCTCAAGGAATGTTTGATTTGCCAAGTGCTGCTCTTCCTGCAGATACAGTTAGACTAGCTCTTACTTATGCCTGTTGGTCACAGAAGTCTTCCCATAAGGAAATCAGAAATAAAGTATCAGAGCAGATGATTGAATGTTTATGGTTAGTAATTTGATGTTTTGTATCAATTGTCATTCCATCCAGATTATTTTGTAGGTCAGGCTTATATTTCTTAGATGAATGTAAGCATAAAGTAGGCAAAGGGTGGCAGAAGAATGCTGCTTAGGTTGGCACGTATGGTACTGAAGATTTATCACCACCACAGGACTGTGGGTTTTCTGTCTGTTTGTCTAGAGCTTATTGCTGTTGTGTTCCTACTAATTTTCCAAGCCTGGAGGAATTACAGTGTCTAGAAATACACTCTGGGTTCTGTGAGCAGACAAATTTACTTGACATTTCACAAATGCTAGAATTTGTTAGGCTGTTCTTTGTTGGATACGAATTGGCTTTGTTAACTTGTTCACTAACAGACGTAAGAACATGAAAAGCAAAGTACAGGACTTAATTTGCTTTGCACTGATCTGCTAATGCACCAGAAGACATGACAAAACCAGAGAGCCCAGTATCTTCAGTACATTCATGGGTTGGTGCTGAGGCAATAATGACAAAAACATGCTTGGGAAAGGATTTATTAACCCTGGGTGCATTTTCTCTCAAAAACTAAGATCACTGAAAATCTGAAAACATGAAAACTCTCTTTAATAAACTTGCTTCACCTTTGATTCTCATTGTGCTTAGCACCATTGGTGTAAACAGATGTGTCCTGCCTTTTCTTCTTCCAGCTAGTTCTGCTTACTAGTTGCAATAAAATGGCTTTCACTTTTTAGGCAGCTCCTCAAGCTAAGTGTTCAGGTAGACAAACTGCTGCTTTGAGAGCTAACCACTGAAGAATTTAATATTTTCTCATGCAGATTTCTTTCCAGAGTCCATTCAAAGGCTTTACTACTAGGAAGCAGCATTTCAGTGAAGAACAGACATACACAGTTGAGATCCCACGAGGACTCTCAAGTTTGTAGTGGTTTACGTGGTTTCTATCTCCTGACGCAGCATGGATGGTTTAGTCCTAAATGGAGCTTGTAATGCAACAACCCAATGACAAAACATTTGCCTTTAGCTTTCAGTACAGAGCTATCATCTTTCAAAATGCACAAGTCAGAAATACTGATCCCAATGTCAGAGTACTTCTGGATGTTTTTTGCAGTTTTTAATGTTTCTACTAAATGTCATTAGTCTGCATTAGTGACCCAGCAATTAACTTTAATTCTGTCTACTTTAATCTGAAATATGGCATGGCTGTCAACAAGCCTACAGGATCACTTAGTTTATGACAACTGGATAATTTTACAGTTTAAATACTGTACAGTGCTTTCCCAGGATTTACAGCTACATCATCTGTGTAGCCATGTCCGGTTACCATGCTGCTGTTCATTTCTAAACTGACCCTGAGCTGTAGTTCCACATCATTGGTCTCTTGTTTTGTTCTTTTAGCATCCAAAGTAGCAGCATGTGAAAACTAGTGGTTAGAAATACTCTAGAAGTACAACATGTTTATGGAGCCTAACAGTTTCCAAAACAATATTTTGGAAGAACATATACCTGTTTTTCGTTCCTCTTCTTTTCTTTAGTCCAAAGGACACTGTATTACTGGCTATTTAATAATGCTGCTTAGAAAAAGATCTGCAAGCCATATAACTTCATTGGGAATATGCAAATATCATGCAATAAAACAGCCTGTGCTAGGCTAGAAGAGCAGAGACTGTGAATCTTAATTTTATAACCAGGTGCTTTGTGTGTTTTTTGGGGTTTTTTTAATGAGGCCAGTAGGTAGAATAAAAAGAGTGTGACTTTCTTTTTTTTCATCAATGCAAATGTATCTCTGTGATCTTCCTTATTCTCTTTGAAAGAAGTAGTTATAATAGGAGCCCTCAGAGTGCTTTGTATTTTTAAGACTGCAATATTTTCACATCTGTCATCCAAGAAATAATCATCTTTCCTTTCTTATAACAGACTTTCTGACATAGCCAGAGCATTTATCTTCCTGGCCTGTTAAACTGTGTTTCCAGTTCTATTGTGTTTGTCCAGTAACCAAAAGCACTGTCTCTCACATTTCCCAGTAACTCTCCTACAGACTGAAACACATCCTGCTTCAGATTGCTCCACTTGTAACTCAATGTGCAGCCATTACCACCTGCTTCCCTTTTCCATCATTCACTGACAATTGCATGACTCATGCATGCAAATTAGGGATCAACAATTTTCATGAAATTCGAGTTTACCCAAACTTTTTTCTTTTAAACAACATCATCTTCATGCTAACTACAAAGATGCAGGTCCAGTTCTAAAGCACAGAAGGTTTCCAAAAGCTAAGCAAGCCATGTCCTTGTCTCATAAATAATACATTCTCAAGAAATATCAGTGCAAGAAGAGTTAGCTTTTACTGTCTGCAAAAAACAGACAACTGTTAAAAATATGTGAGGTAATTATTCATATTTTTTCCTCCCAAGTAGTCAGAATTTAGGTGCAAGTTATTCCAGTTGGGACTTTGATGTTGTAATCTGGTGTTAGGGAATGTTTAACTTATCATGGACCAGACCTGAGAGTGTCTGTCACACAGGGCAGTTTGAGCTGATGTTTCCCACTCATCTTACTGAATAAATGGCAAGAATGCTGTGGATTGTCCATTTAACCCATTTAAATAATTTCTCCACTATACAGTGTGCTCTTCACAGATACACCTTGGGATGCATTTTTAGCCATGTTTGAAAGATTATTTTTTAAATTGTAGAGTTTCTCTCTTAGAACTTAGAAACACCTACATAGGTATACAGAAAGCAGAGTGGATCCTAAACATCTGTCATCCCTCGGTATCAGAGCAGGGATTCTTAGCTTGGTCACAGGGCCACTTGATCAACACTTCTACTTCCAGATCCAAGCTGTGATATCTATATGGTGCTGCTGCCAGCCTTGGATTGCCACTAGTGTGGAGGCCCATCCTGTATTTTGCTGCAGAGAGCTGACATGCTCCAACAGAGTAAGCAGAATTCCTGCAACATTTGTGAAAATATTATTTTTCTTTGAGAGGAAACTCTCGGGCAAACAGGGCAAATCCTTGATTAGCAAGCTCTCTAACTCTGCTAACATATTTAATTTAAAAGGTTGCTGTAGAAAGAAGACTCATGTAGACAGTCTACCACATAATAAAATCATGTTTGAAGCAGACAGATGGAGCTAAATGAACCTGGACAACCTACAGCTCATTTAAAAAAGTCTGATGTAGCATGAGAATAAAACAAAGAAGAAACAAAACACAAACAACAACAAGAAGTTAAGCCTTATAGGATAATCATTATCTTGAGTATCTGTCCCCAGTGTATTGACTATCTCAATGATAATTTTTAGAATTTGGGAAACCTCTTACATCACCACATTCAAAAAGATTCAAAATCAACCAATCTGGATTTACCTTCTGCATAGTGTCTTTCTTTTTTAGTAGTAACTTTCTGTAATATTTGGAAGATAATCATGCTACAAAAAGCACATTTATTGTAAGAACTGTGTAGAAAGTATAAGGGCAAGAGACTGAGTACACCCAGCTGAATATGTACAGCTTGCAAAGAAAAAGCACAGACTCCTCTCAGCAATTTCTGAGGAACAAGTTAACAAGAAAGAGACATTTTATATAAACAGGCTGTCTTACTCATACAAATGCTGAATACCAACAATTAAAGCATTTAAAAGATGGCACTGCATGTTAATGCTTTTTCAAAACCAGTCTCTATTCTTCTGTAGTTTCCTGTAATACATACACTTCATCTCTGGGTAGCTGAGAAGTTTAAAGTGAGGTCTTCAGAATACTGCTCCTCCTCCTGCAATGAATCATTCCTTCCAGAGACAGTTAACTAATACCATCTATTTGCCATAAACCAAATCGTAGCCTAAACCCGATGATAGTAGCAACATGCTTTTCTGTAGCATCATTTCCAAGTAGAGAACCTGAGGATAAGTTTATTTATTACTTGGTGAACAAATATATTCACAGTAGATGACAACTGAGGATAACATCCTGCTTTAAAGGCAGTTTTTCATGGCATGGTTTTTTCCACTTTCCATCATGGATTTTCTGTTTGCTACTGATTTCTGATGTATGCATCAACACTAATCAAACATGGTATGTTTTAAAGCTACATTCTCTAGTCATGCTTAGGTTGAATGCATGAAAACACTACCTTCCCAGCCAGAGACACCACTGATACATTACAGTCTAAAGAGAAATCTAATTATTTAGAAACTGATTAAACAGCTGCTTGCACATCAATAGATGTAAGTTTAATTTGCATGCTGCTAGTGTAAGTATGGTCTAAAACCTCTACAGCAGTGTTGGGCAAAGCTGAGGGAAACAAGGAGGAAGTATATGTGGGAGAAGAGACATCATTTATAGTATCCTGACATTTTGTCTGGCAGGCATGCTTAAGAAATGATGGTGTGTCACTAACTTCAGGGTATATTTAAAGTAAAAAGAGTATCTTTTTCTGGGGAATTATTATACTGTATTTTCACACTATAGCACCCACAACTAATCTGTAAATATATGCATATATATTATTATATATTTTAAAAATAAACAAATACTCTGTATTTCAGAAGTAACGGAGCTCTGACTCTGGACAAGTAATACAAAGTTATGTTTATCTCAGAACCCCTTAGTGGTCTGCTCTGCTTCTATCTCTGTAATGTGCTTCTCCATAACCTATATTGTTTCCACTCTTAAACTTTAAAAGCCAGTTTATTCTAGACTGCTAGCCCTCCTGCTCTTAGAGTGATTGGGTGACTTATTTTTAGGAATTATACTTTCAGAGGAAAGTATGCAGGGAATATGTATACAAATTAGTTAGTTCCATAGAGTAGCCCAGTTATGTAGCAAAAAAGTACAATGGTGCAAGGTGGATATTTGGTGCACAGTAGGAATAGCTTGATTTTCATTTCATGTTGCTCTTAAACAGAAACTTTTTTAAGTCAGTAGGTCAAATTTCAACACCATCCCTTTAATTCTCAAAATTGATTTCCATGCCAAGCAAGCAATAGGCATAGCTCAAAGCCATTTTTCTATACTCATGTTCACATACTGGCCTTGGGCCTAAATGGCCTGTTGAATAATTTAGAGCAAACTAGAACATTTTACAGCCCCTTACAGCAGTCTTCCAGCTGCTTTGAGCAGCCACAGCTGCATAAAGCAACCAAAGCCAGTCCTAGAACCTGAACGAAATTCACAAAAATTGTTAGTCATGCATTTTGAGTCAACAGTAAACCTGTCTTTGTACATACTCATTTCTGTGATAGAAGCAGGCTTAGAGAAAAGTCCTTGATGAGAATTTTGCTAGTGCATAGCTTTTTTTATTACTTTGGTTCCAAGCCTTATGAAGCCATTCATAAGGCACTGTGGTTTGTGTCTTCTAAGACTCTATTTCTCAATTAGTTGATCACATTTTCATTGCCTTTCATTTCTTTCTAACCGTCTGCACCAAATGATGTCAGGAGCCCTGAGGCACTTTCTTTAGTTGCATTCACTACCATCCAAATTTAGATCCATATGGAAGTTTTGAGGTCCTCCGTAGGAACCTATGGCTGAGAGCTGCAGTGTATTTAATAAATCCCTTATGAAAAACTGAATGAAGTAGAAAGCTGATGAACACTGATTTATTATCAGTCAGGCTTGAGATGTATGCTTTAGGAACAATGCCATGACTTGGTGTGGAATGTTTACACAATGCTTAGTGTAGAGTCACCAGTTAAATCATTGACCTGGGCAGGGTTGAGGTGGCTATCTTCCACATTTGTCAGATTGCTAATTATGTGGACAAGCAACACATCCTGTATCATTTACTAACATTTTCATGGATCTTCTACCCTATCTGGCTATCTAAACAAAACAGAAATTTTAAAAATTATGTGCTGATTTAATAAAATATTACACTTCCATACAAAACAATTGAGGCTTTCTTCTACACTCTCTGTTGCTTCATCTGCACCACACTTCTTTTCTTTTGCTTATACCCTCACTGGGATGTGCACAGCTGAAAACTAAGCAAGCTGAATAAATTATATCTGAATCCCAATGTGGGAATTTTGTAAACTACCTGGGTCTGGGGCACTTAATCTGTCTTGACAGGAGACAACTAACATTTAACTTTTCCATTCATGAAAAGTAGCTACTTAGACTGCTTAGAGGGTACCTTAAATTTTTTGCATGCTATTAATTTTTCATTTATGTGTGTTCTTAAACATCTTCCTCTGTCTGTTCGTTGGCTGATAAATCTTGCTGTTATAGGCTTAGTGTAGATATCATTTATACCTAGAAAAGCATATCTGAAAATACATTACCTTTAAATAGCGGGATCCATCACATCTGAGCTCCCACGTCTGGTAGCCAAAAAACTCCATTTCATTTCAGAAGAAAAATTGCTTCTGTCAAGGTAAACAGAATGCATTATCCCCCTTTAATAAGCATTTTTAAACATGCTTCTGTATTACTTTTTTCACTGCTGTATTGCAATAAGCCTTAAAGTAATTGCCAGTTCTTCTGTCTAATAGGTTCATTATTCTTTTGCCATAATTGCAGCCATTAAATGTCCAATTGTTAAATTTCCACTCCTACATTTACTTAGTGTTACATTTTATAATGGGGTATGTCATTACAGCACCCCAGTGGCTACAGCTGTTGTTCAAAGTGTTTCTAAAAGTCAATGAGATCTATTTGAGATATGTCTGTATTCTTGATTTTTCACAGATTCTCTCCACTGCACAACCTGTGTTGTCTTTTTTTAGCTTTTTCAAAGATAGCTGCATTTACGTTCCCTTTACTGAAAGTTTAAGAACCTGACCTATTCAGGAAGACATAAAACTGTGACTTTAATATTTCTAAAGCATCATTTTTTCACTTTTATGAAATGATTCATATATAACAAGGTGATGGAGAAAAGATTTAACTAAGGGAAATTAACACTTATAGCTTAATAGCTTTTCAAGAGCACTGATTTGTCTTTTGTCACATTAAATTTGTTGGGCTTTGTTGTAAAAAAAGCCTAGCTCCTAGTGTTAGCTGCAGCCGTGGTAATAAAATGATCTATTTAATGCCTCATGCTTCATTACTTGACATTTTTCAATAAGTTATCAAGTAAGCTAGGCTTTACTTCTTATTGTCTGAGCAGGACTTGTTGATTTTAAAAGTTACACTTGAACTTCATACCTAAGCTTAATTAAAAATAAGTAAAAGCCCTCACAATTATCACTGTCTATAACTATTAGTAATCCTCTTTCTTCCATAAGACACTTAAGATGTATATAGTTTGTGTGGGCTCTCTGGTTTCTGTTAGTCTTCTTATGACAGTGAAAAATGGTTTTGAGACACCTGTATTAACACTTGCATTAGATTATGTTGCTGACAAGCAGGGAAAAGTGTTTTGGAAATTGCTGTTGCTGGTAGTAACAATTATAAACTCCAATCAGCTTCCTAGGGCAGTTGATACTCCATGCCCAGTAACCCTGTCTGTGAGGTTATCCAGCCTCTCTTCACATCACACTAAAACTCTCCTAGGCAGTTTGGCATTTTTATTACTTGGATTTCATGCTTCTCCATGAGAGGCTGATTAAAACTGCATTTGAAATGTATATAACAAAAGGGTTTTTTATATACCACGTTTTCATTCTTAACCTTATTATCAAGTTATAATATTTGTCAGTTACTAACTTAAAATTGCAGCATTTTGTATCAGTATATGCAGTATTTCATAACTTCTCTCATACATTATGACAAAAATAGTGTGATATGGTGATGAAGAGATTTCATTTACAGAAAAAAGAGGGTTTTACTTAAGTACTTTTAAAGATAAACATTTTTCTCATGCAAATTCCTTCTCATGCTGTAGAAGATATACTGACAATAGAAACAGAAAGAAAAGAGGTCACACAAAAAAAAAACAACAAAAAAAATTCACTTGTTTTTTTTTTTCTGTATGGAGGTAGACTTGCCACAGAGAAAGGCAAGGAAAAACCCTCATGATCTCCACTTCTAGATTGTGGTTCAAATCTACATCATTATCAAAGTAGAAGCTGTTACCACATCTTGTCTGTGTACATGACATTTATCTGCTTGTTATAATCATGTTTTCAGTACTGAGCTATTGGGTAATTAATTCTTTCAGTGTCTGGCACTAGATTACAGTTATACTAGATATGCCAAGGTGTTAAAAATGCTATTCAGATGTTCTGTTCTCCTGTGGGGGAGTTCTTTTTGTGCAAAGTAGACGTAGCAAATTTCTACTGTAAATGCAGTTTTACAGCTACAGAATAAGTTTAGCTTTCCAAGATCCTGGTTTATGAAGTTGGGGAATTAGTTTGTAGCATAATCTGAAAAGTATGGCAAGGCTTTCACACAGTTTTTCCTGTTGTTTAAGGCTTGAGTGTACAGTTCATACGTAAAATGTCACTGAAAAGGTAGGGATATTTACAAGCTAAATGTGAAGGCAAAGTGCTACCTAAGGTAAGGACCAGAGTGCTGTGTCTTGGGTTCGAGTCCTGGATGGGAATTTGGACTATCATGATCTTTCAAACTGGCTAGAAAAAAATGTCTAGGGTAGGTTCTATTCTGGCCAAGCTCTGTGATAATATGAAGGCTTCTGTCTGTTGGAAAAGGCTGCTCCATGCCTCAGTAGAAGAGGCAAACAATGCATATTATCCTACCAGCTAGTGCTGAAGTCAGTATTGAAAGACAGAGATGAGCCTACTTCCATGGGGGCAAATGTAGGTACATATAGCAGCAGTGGTCTGAGAACATGCTTCTATGACACTGGTGGTTGCCCAACACCTTTTTTAAGGTTTTAAGAGCTAAAGAACCCTGAAAAGGCTGTGCTTCAGCATGCTGCTGGGGAGTGCATGTGTACATAAGTATCAGGTTAGTTGAATGATAAAGCTGCATAACAAGTTATATTTGTTAATACAATGGAACTATGTATGTGTGGACTTAATAGGACCTTTCTGCTTTCTGTTTTCACAAACACCATCAACTGCATTCCAGCTATAAAATTATTAGTAGTGGAGACAAAAAGGCAGAATAAACATAGTTGAAATTTCATTCCCTGAATTGTGGCTCTTGTTCACATTGTTATCATTGCAACTGAGGCCAAGCCTTGCATCTTCTAGACTGTTAGCTGAAAAAAAAAATCTTGGGATTTGGATGACTTCAGTGTGGTATCATTGGTGTAGACTTTGTAACTCACAGTGGATCTGCTTTGCATGTGTTGAAGTCATCCCGAAGTCATTATTACAGCAGCTTTTTCTGACTGTGACTATACTTTCACTCTTGCTATTGTGTCCTTTTCTCCCAACAGTTCACCAATATATCATCTTGATCTTGAAATAATAATAGCATTTTAGACAGTTTATGACACAGCCTTAACCTTCTTTAATAGTAATTTTATGTATTCAATATCCTGCTGCTCTAGTTGGCTTGCAATCTTTGAGTAGCACTGGTCACTAAGTAAAATAAAGTTCATATTTATTGCTATGTGTCATCTAGAAGCAATCACACAAAACAAGAATTATAAGATCTTCTGCAGATGGAAATGTTTTTGTGATGCAAGTTGGCAAGGCCAATCTGTTATCAGGAGGCATGGAGAAGAAAGGCCAGTGTTTTTGACTGTTTGGTGAATGCTCTTATTTTATTTTTGCAGTTTTCATTATGTTAAATTGTTTGACCTAGCAAAGAGATATCTTCTCAAGGCTGGGATCATATTGTTTTGCTAGTATAATTCCATCATAGTTAACAATGGATATAAATGGAAAAATGAGGCCAAACGCACAGCAGTATAGGATGGTATGTCTTCAGATCAGTAATCGGTGTCTATTTAGAATAAAATAGAAATATATGAAATGAGGTGCTTTGACTCTATTAAGGTGAAGTAAAGTTTTATTACTAGCGTTATGATCAAATGAAGGAAAAGAAGGGTAGTGAGAGCTATACACAGGAGAAAAAAAGCAAGCAGCTAAAAAACGTTTACATTGACCTAACAATTCTTGACATTCTGTAAAGTCATTGAGATGTGATTTTTCATCCAAAGCTAAAAATTTTAAATTAAATTAAAAAAGGAAAATGGAAGTCCTGTATATTGTGTATATACCTGTTGCAGGAGACGCATATGTCTAATTTTCTTTAGGACAGTGTAAAAGAATAAAAATGCAAATTTTCCAATCTAAATCCTATAGAATAAAAAGCAAAATAATAGCAAAAATTACTTTCAGAATAATAACTTCTACAAAGAGATGCTGCTTTTCCATTACCTTGCCAAATGACTATGGTGGCATTTAACCGAGTGTACATATTCTTACTTTCTTTTTAAAAACAGATATTTTTTTTTCGAGAAATTTTTTATGTAATGAAGATATAATTCCTGGGGTCATTGTTTCTTGAATTTTTATAAGTTAGGAGAGACTATGTTACAGTGTAAACTGGTATGAGAAGGAGCATTAGCCCTCCATTTCTACTTATGCAGCTCAGTACTCACATGTAGTTACACTGTGTCGAGAAGGAAAAAAACAGATAAAAGTTGATCTTACCAGCTTTTAAAGATATGACCCAATTGCTCATGTCTATAGTTCCACATAAGTTAATTGAATTATTATGCAAATAAGACGACATGTGTACATGCTGTCAGGTTACAGTTAAAAATGGCCTTACTCTTCTGTTATTTTCATGACTATACAAAAAAGATGGTTATGTAGCCACTTCTTAAAATATATATAAATAAGATTTTCTATAAGATAAGGAAAAAATCCCAAACCAACTATTTAATCTGGTTTTCTGTTAATTGAACTGCAAATATAGTATTTAACTTTCTGAATTTCTGAACTATTTTAATTACATTATGAATTTATCTCCATATGGATACTGACATGCAGTGAAACCATGGTTATTAGTCATCTGAACATGTACTGTCCTGGTGGGTCCTGATTCTAATTTACATTAGATGTTGGGCACTTTTTGAGTAATGAAAAGGAGTCTTTAAAAAGACCTGCTTAACTGTGATTTAGCCCCCATTTACAGCCCATAAATGCAAAAGCAAAAAGCAGGACAGTAACCTTAGTGCAAATTAGAATGACACCCACTACTTTCACATACCTTTATTTTAGATCCTGGCATTGCAGCCACAAATGTGTATGCAAGTTATAAGAGACTGGATAATTAATATAAACTTGTGTTTTAGATGCTTGTGATCTCTAGAACGATCCCCTACATATGTACATAAAGGACTGAGCCTTCTGCAAACATGAGCGTCTCTCAGAATGTAATCAGTATCGATGCACAAGGGTTCTGATAATCCTCAGCAGCTTTGCCAGCTCACTTTGGCATTGCTCCTCAAGCATGCAACACAGACACGCTCACAAACAGCCTAGATGTAGAGCTTTGCCTCACATGGCCTTTTTATCACCAGTGGTTTGGCTTCTTGAGAGACTCTGAGGGAAGTTGGACTTCTATAGAAGTGAATTGAGTCTTTGGTCTTAGTTTCACCTGGATGTGCAAGGAGAGTAAGGAGATCTGATAAAAAGAGATCCCCCTTGCCCTGTACTAGGTCATGTTCAGACATAAGAGTAGTTCAGACCACTGCATAACAACTCAGGGAAACTGAGGGAAATACTGCTGTACTCTTTTTGTCAAGTCCCTGGATTGACTTGGTTTTGACTACTTCTGCAGTCAGAGGTGGCTGAACATAGAATGGAAATTACTGCCTTGATATAGTGAAAACTTTGTAAAATAAGGTTATTTTATTCAGTCACTGCTTGCCAAGATAGTCCTTTAAAACATAATTTATTTTTTTTTATTTCACTTCTTCTTTTTAGAATGAGGTGAAGGCTTTCTGCTTTGAGACTATGAAAAATTCTACTGTTTCACAATCTTTTTCAAAAAGTTATCCTGACTGACTTACGAATTACACATCAACTCAATCTTTATTCTGTTTCATTTTTTAGATATATTGATAATGATGAGTCATATGAAAAAGAATTTGCATATATAAGTGGTTACTGGAGTTGCTAATACATTCAGTAATGATTTATCATGGTATTGGATAAAAGTGTATTTATGGAAAAAGATTTGTAAGGTCTCAGAGTGGGAGCTCAGTTTGAATAGACATCCTGCCATGTTTATCCCAGCTCTTCTTCCAAAATTTTGGGAAGTCTGCTATAACTAGTTTGTGGATCTCTATAAATGGTTTTAAAATTTACATTTTAAAAAGGTTGGATTTATTTTTTTTTCCCCATTTTCTGAACATTCTGAATTTAACATCCTGGTAACTAAGATTTACTGAAGAAACCCATTTAAACTACAAGAAAAAAATACCAGTTCACATTTTCACTTTGGTTGCTTCAACTCTATTGACTTCAGTAGTGTTAACCAAAGGAAAGATACTGATCCTGAAAACATTCATACCCATGATCTCATGACATTAGTTTACTACTCCACAGACTATCTGAAATCTAAATGTTGCCTGTATGTGCCCTACAGCTGCTTCCTGTATCTTCTTGTTCTAAGTCTCATGTAACCAAATAAACTGCAGGCATTCAGATGCAGCCCTTAATTCAGAGACAGTGGCTGCTAACTTGTTTAAAATATTTGCTATCAAAGTACACTGCTTAACTGAAATAATAGTGAGAGCAGAATCAAGCTTGCTGGGGTGGGGTTTCAGTGTTTGTTAGGCTGTAAAGATTGTGAATACGCTTTTCCCAAATGGTAATGAGGATTCCTTGTCATGTACAATGGGTATAATACAGATGAGTGTGCTGTAAATGCAGTAATTATGTGTGGCTCCTCCATATCTTACAACTTGTACTTTTGCAGAAAGGTATTTCTTTTAAGAAACAAAATAAATTCAAATTACAGCATCCTTTTGACAATCCCAAATCCTAAACTTCCCAAAACTGGATTCAATTTTATCTTCAAGAACAATATTAGAGAAGCTGTTTTAGTGTCCTGTTTTATCTTCATATTTGAGAGCCTTTTTGAAACAGCTCAAATTCTTCAAGAATGCACAGAAACTCTTTTCACAATAATTCTGTTTTGAGTGTACTGATAATTGTGATAGCAAGCACTTGTGACTATACAGCAGTGGATGACAAAAAAAATCATCTATGCTTTCCATTTAAGTTACTATCGAGAACAGATGAACTGTCATAGCTTTAAGTGGCAAAAGTCATGTCCAGACTTTCGAGATTCCAATTAGTCAGCTTTGAACACAGTTCACTCGCCTCATAGCGAGCGTTATGGTTAGCTGGAAGCAAGAGGCACCTTTCTACAGGGACAGATATTACTGGCATAACACATGGAAATATTCCATTTTTTTTCCACAAACCATACCTTTTGTTTCATCAGCAAGTATGACAGAAAACCTAGCTAGACTTCCAGCCTAACAATTGCAGCATAGCTTTCTTTCATCTGATTTTGATAACCTTGTCAAAGACGAGTAGCAGTCTTTGGATTTTGACATTGCCAATTTAGTGTAACTCTATGAAATCTCTTAAACAGATTAAAAAACTCTGATAAGTTATCCTTTTAAATTTTTACTTGATGTATTTTGTGACTACCCGAGAGCACAAAATGAATATTAATAATAATATATAAGGTAACACTGACTTGTCTGCCAAAACACAGATTTCTATTCTTTATCTCTTTTGGTTTTTTCCACTTCTTTTCTCTATCAACAGTGGTTATTGAAGTCCAGAAAGAGACATGTACCCAATCTTTCTCTATGTATAACTTTCTCAGGAAGATGTCCATCACTAAGTGAGCTTCTACAGAACTAAGGTTGAAGCTGGTTATTAAAAAATAAAATAGGGTTTTATTGTGTTGCATCAGCTGTGGCCAGTCTCTCTTGCTTAGCATCTGAGCCTGCTTTGCTAGGGATCATGGTTACCACTTGTAACCTTTTTAGATTGTCAGTTCTTTAGGGCTTGTCCCCTTACTTGTTTATAAAGTACCTGACACTCTTAGGGTGGAATAATTAAAGGCACAATGGATATCAAAATACATGGCATGCACTAGTCATTAAGTCTGAGAGACACCTTTAATAACAGTTTTGCCTGACCTTGTCATATTTCACTGCCTTCTGGAAGGGTTTCCTAAGAAATCCTATTTTTTTGAACTCTATACTCCACATTGAAGCTGGAGTCTAGTTTCTGATACAGTTAAATGAGATTGAAAATTAGATGGAAGTTAGATAACACTGTCTTATGGTCTGAAAGTTCATTAAGGTGATATCCATTTCCTGGCTTTTGTGGAGTTTCTCAGGCAAGTTCTGCTACTGTTTACATAGGGGCTTTTGTTAATTCTCAGTAGACAGCACCTTGGCCATGAAGTTAGGAAGTTTCTGCTAATATTCTGATTACATTTGCTTTTTTGCCCTCATTTTGTAATTCATTATCATGATAATTTCACTTACTCCTTGTCAAATATTTGTAGATTTTATAGTATTCCCTACAGTCATTCCTTAGAAAATCTTAATTTAGTTATTTTAATTGTCTTTTAAAAGCCTCCTCTCTAATCTGCCCATAGTCTCTCATTTTTTTTCTGAATTATATTTAGTTCACTGATAGCTTTCTGGTATTAGAGTGCCAAAAGCTGTGTATGGAGTTCTGTGTGCTGTCTCACCAAAGCCATAAGGAGAAAGATGATCACCTCCTTCGGCTGATACAGTATTTCTACAACCCAGGCAGTTACTGTTTTGGCTGCCTCAGCCCTTCACTGTAAGCCTTAATTTGCCATGCTTGGCTGTCTTGTCAGACTTGCCAGTGCGTCCTTTCTATAGAATTCTGGTGCTTCAAAGCATAACAAAGCATGCTTTGATTTTCGAGGAAAGAATTTAATTCTTATTGGTTTTACACCTATTTCTTAGTTTCAGGGGGTTTTATGTGATTTCTCTGTCTGACTGCAATATAAAAGTACCAAATTTATTGTGAAATGATATGCTGATATATGAAATACATACAATATGTAT
The DNA here is from genome assembly GCF_000747805.2 of Chaetura pelagica. Taxonomy (NCBI): domain Eukaryota; kingdom Metazoa; phylum Chordata; class Aves; order Apodiformes; family Apodidae; genus Chaetura; species Chaetura pelagica. Next base: position 3,163,067 of record NW_009970724.1, read on the forward strand.
TTTCTAATTCCTTTAAATTGTCACTGTTGCAGGTAGCACACACTAGCTTCCTGTTCACAGCAATTTGTGCTTGCATCCTGTTGCTAAGACAGCAATCATATCCAAGATAATTTCAATACATATTTCATAAGTTTTTGTGGGAGATGTTTTGCTATCAGACTCTGAAGACATAATTTGTGGAATCCCACAAGAATCTTTCTTATGTCTGGTTGCATAAGCATTTCGCTATTGACTGACATTGCAAAACAGAGACTAAAAAAATAAATAAATAGATGAGACCAAAAGGTTGGGATGGTCTGCAAGGGTAAGATTAGAACTGAAAATTGTGATGATAAACTGGAAAAACTTTCTGAAATGAGTAAGGTAACATTGAATACAGATGGATCTCTAGATGGAAATGCCAACACACTGCGAGGTGATTAGCTATGCAAAATCACTGCAGATAATTATCTGGCCATAAACTGAACAGGAATCACTGTACAAATGTGATGCTGGATGGAAAAACCAAATGCCATTCTGAATTGTGAAACAGGAGTTTGATCTAATTATACCATGCTGTCTAGGACCACTGTACTCCACTTCCAACCTCACTCTTAAACATGTGGACAACTCTAAGAAAGCTGAAAGAATGCCAGCAAGAATACAAGGTTCAGAAATGAAAGATTGATAGAACTGATTGATAAAGAAGGCAGCTGAGTGTAATAATCACCCGTGGAAAATGTTGTAATGACGGTGATACAGGTTTTTTATTTCTCTACCTTACGAAAAAGACAGTGTGTGAAACATAGTATTGTTCTGATGTTAGGAAAACCTTTCAATATATAGGAGAAAATGTTGGGAGCAGGCTGCCTCTGGAAGTTTTGCAAGCTTTTCACAGAGGAATTTGGGAAAAAGAAAACATGCTAACTATTCTGGATCCTGTCTTGTAGCCTCGTCTAGCTCCATACTTTCATATTTCTCCATGCTGTTTCACCTCCCAGAAGTAAAGCAATACAAATTGTCAAACAGGTGTAACTTGATACAAGGTTCATATTTTATGCCCCAGCCAGGCTCGAAACTCTTCTTTCATATGTTAGTGTAGCTTGTTGTAGAAATACAAAGAAGTCAAATTTCACTGATAAGAAAATTTCATTGAAAG
>NW_009970724.1:3164306-3173553 GCF_000747805.2 Chaetura pelagica
TCAGCAGACTTTCCCAAAGTGAAGATAGAGATCTGGGAAAAACATACCTGCTTCCAGGTGAGTCTGCCCTAGGGAAGAGTGGTAAAGTCTTTGGGCTCCTAAGCCAGCCATATCTTGATAACAGTTTTCTTTCTTTGCTACTTAACTGTCCATATCTGGACGTTCTTTTTCTTATTCCTCTTTTTTACCGACCATATTTTTCAAAAGCCAAATCAAAACAAACCCACAATGCAGGCAGCTCAGTTATTTTTTTTAATCATTACTAAAATAATCTTCCTGATCATTTATTACCTGGTCTAATTTCTCATTAGTGTATTTTTTCTTTTTGATGCCTTCAAATGTTCATTTCTTCACTGTTTCTTCTTTAACTAAAATTACCTCAGTTCTCATTTGCTCTTATCTTTGTCCAACTCTGCTCACTTATACATAATTCTCTCCATTCCCAGAACATTCTTGCTGCCCTCCATTCTTTGAGTAGACATTTGGGAAGCTGTACTGGCTGCTCTGCATTTTTCTTTCTTTATCAGCAGAATTATATTGTATTCTAACGCCTTTCAGGAGTCTGAAGGTTTCTTGCAATTCTGTGTCAGTTTTTCAACTGCTCTATGAGTTCATTCTTTAGCATTTACCAAAGGACTAATGGTACTACCAGGGAGCATCCCTGTTATTTAAAATCAGTTCATAATATGAAAAATTGTAGCAAAGAAAGTTAGATCCATGATGAACACTCTTTGTCTAGAATCTTTTCTAATTCATGCAATTGTCTTTTGTATAATTTTCAGATTCAGAGTTGAAGCCTATGAGGCCAGTTTTTAAATTATTTTTGCCACCTTGCAAATACAAAGGAGCTATATCCAGGCCCTATATAGTTTTCAATATATATTCAGGAACTATAACCAAGCCCTAGAAAATATTACCAGTGTATAGAGAAAGTCAAGAGAGAGAGATTCTAAAATCACACTGCACCTCATTTTAGCTATCTTTATTTTGTTGACATGGATAACAGGATTCAAGTTAAAGCAGTATGAAGAAATGGTCCACAGCCAGCAACCAAAGAGCCAAACTGTGAAGCCTTCTGCGTTTTTCACACTCGATTTCTCAAATGAACAGAAATCAAAGAACCGAGTGGAGAACCAAGGATGGTCGTTTATTTGCACTAGTCATCCAGAAGTGTTTGGCCAGCTTGAAATGTTTATGTATATTGTTATTATAAATTTCACTGGATTACTCCATTAGTATCACAGATTTTACCTGGATTCTTACATGGTCACAGTACTGGAGTGCCTTGCTGCCACTAAATTTGTCTATCCACACACCACTCCCATTGGATGCCAGATAAATGTCATGCTTTAAGTCATAAAGGTTTGTACAAAATCTCAGGCTTACAGCAACTCTAATTGACAGTCACAAAGAGATGACATACCCAAAACCTCTTACGTTACTTCGAATTATTGAGAGTTGAAATACCTGAAGAAGGAATTAAATTAAATAACTTTAAAATACAACATTTTTAATTGGACGTGGCCACTGTGCATCCTACTTCTGTGCCCTCAAGAAGCTGCAGGTGGCTTCTACTGATAATTGTAATGAAGCTGAAAAGTCAAGGTTGACAAAACCTACAGATTCTGAATGTCCTCGTCAATTTTATTTTGAAAAACCACCTTTTTAGTACCTGCAGTCCCCTTCATGAAACAATGTCAGCCAGTTCTGCAGAAAACAGGACATAGCAGTCCCAGCTAATAAAACCTGGAACTTGTTGGGACTGTAGATTTAGAAGTTCATGACTGAGTGCTTTAGAGATTAAAGATTTTGCTTGCCCTAGGGATCCATGAAAAGACAGGCAGCAAGAAAGGTGAAACAGTAAGCTACAGAGATATATGTAGTCAGGTACTGATGCAGTTGTGTTTAGGTGCAGATAAATGGAGTTCCTCTACTTCTAGTTTAGACTAATAATAGAGCTTTTTGCACACTCCTTACCACATTTTTATTTAGCATTATACCAGTGTCTGCAAGCTTAGCATACGAAGTACTTCTGGAAATTGGGATTTTATAGCTGTTGTAATCTTCCCTTGTAGGACAGCAGCCACATTTTTAACTTGTCAGCCTTGAAAATGCCCCTTGAACCTTTTGATTTATGGAAGTTATTAAGCTGTAGAAATTTAAATAGGTATACAAGGGGGAGACTATTAATTGTATTACACTCTTGGTTTACAAAAGCACAGAAAGACTGTCAGATAGGACATATATTGCCTGTGTGTTGTCTTATGAGAAGATCTACATGTGTTGGATAGGGGAAAAAAAGACTGTAATACCCCATCATCCACTTGTAAACTAGCTCTTGAGAAACATGTTGCAGACAATGCAACCAGAAAGAGTTATGTAGATGAAAGCAGGAGATAGTGGGCAAAGGCTGACAAAGTCTGCTCATGATCCATGACATTCAGTGCTCAGAAAACAAAGATGAGACTGGGAAATGCAGCACAGCAACAAAGCAAAGGCATGTTACGCACTTGGAGAGCGAGGAGAACTTGAAATATTAAATACAGCTGTGCATTTGTAATCTCCTATAAAGCAGTTCTTTCTTTAGGTTATCAGCTTTGCTGTAATGATAATTCTGTGTGTAGAAAGAAGAGAAAGCACTTTCTTTATGCTCTTGGTATAACAGAAAGGAACTAGCAGGTATATGTAAATGAACTATTGTATTTTTTTTTCTTTGCATTGTGATGACACTTAGACAAGCTAGACATGAGTAAGTACTGGGAACCATGGCTCTGCATTAGCTCTTACATGTTTTATCTCTTCAGTCATACATATGACTAAAATCTCAGTTGCCTGCAAATGAGAATTCATTCTTAATATATTACAAATTTAGAATAATCTAAGGCTAAAAGTAGAGCCCCTTTTCTGGTTATTTTTAATGAAAATTAATTAACGTACAGTGATGTGGGGAACTAGTTCAGAAATCACTCAGAGTTTTGCATTGGAAGGGTAAAGGAGTATAGAACCACTTTCTATGAAGTCTTTCATAGAACATATGGATTGTTTCACTATGGTCACAGGGAATCCTATATATTTGGGTTTAAGGATGTATAAGATTCCTATTCCTGCCTCACTCTCCCCAAGCCTTAGGTGTCTGTCTCTCTTAGCTCTCTGTCTTGGCCACTCATTTTAAGCGTTATATTTTTTTGTATTCTAAACCCTGATGTTGTTCAGACCACTGGAGGGAGATCCCAGGCAGAAAAAATATTTTGTGAAAACATGTAACTTACATTGGTGCCTTGGCCAGGGTCCAGTGGCTGCAGGAGCCTGGCGGTGCTGTGCCTAGCTCCAGCCTTTCAGCCCCTGCTAGGCTTGGCTGGGGGTATGAGGGTGTCAGGGAGCATGGCAGTGGGGCAGCCTCGTGGGGCAGCCAGTGCCTCCCTCAGCTGTACTTGCCAGACCAGAGGCAGTGGTCCTTGCTCTCATGTGGTGCTGGTAGTTTGCTGGCCAAGGTGAAAGGTGGCCTGTAGCCAGTAACTCAACAGTGTACAAATGAACTGAAGGAGATGTCCAGACAATTATTGACTACTATCTTCAGCACATCATGCAAAATACAAGAGGCCTCCCACATGTGCCCATATTTCCTCCCATCTTCTGTCTCAGTGTTTCTTTGCAAATCTACCTATAGACCTCAGTAGGCTTCAGTTTGGTGTGAGAGAGAATTTCCATTTGTAGCTGTGAACTGTACCACTGATGGGGCTCGAGGACAAGGTCCGATGAAAGTAGCAGCCATCAGTGACAGTCTTTGGACCTGACATACCTGTCTACCAACTAGAAATCCAAATTCTGCCGAAGAATCAATTAGGTTTTTCAGAGGTTGCTGAGTTAAATAAGTTTTGTTTCTTGCACTATGAAGCAAGTCATGATTTTCTTCCACTGATTCTCTTTTTTTGATAGCCCTGATAGAAAGGAAAGACAGAAGGTAAAAGTTCAATTTCTCTTCTGTGTTTCTTCTTGCCCAAGAAAGTGAAACTATTCTGTGTTTTGTTTCTGCTGCAGTGATCTAAAAGACAATTGCAAGGATTTATGTAAGACTTTGTTTTCTGTGTCTTTTGCTGTTATTTCTACAGTGCTTTTCAAGATGCTTCATTTTGTCAAATACAAAGTTGTATTATGTAGTTCATTCCTATGTTGAGTGGCTTTGCTTTTTCTGAGCTGTTAATAGTGTTGCTAGCACAGATTTTTAAAAGTATGGGTTTTATCCAATCAGAGATAACCACTGATAAAGTTGTATACAGTAATTACAGTTAAATACTCAGGTGGTTGTCTTTTTAAACAAGTGAAAGCCTTTCCTCTCTCCCTCTTGCACTCAGGTTGTGCCCCTAACTTTGAAAGACGTGAAAGGTGTGTTAAGTGCACCTCCTAGCTTTGTACCTTTTTTTCTGTCAAGTGAGATTATGTAGACTGGTCAGGCACTGAAACAGCATGCCCAGGGAGGTGGTTGAGTCACCATCCCTGAAGGTATTCAAAAGCCGTGTAGATTTGGTACTTCAGGACATGCTCTAGTGGCTAAGGTGGGGTTGAGTTTTTGTTTGGTTTGGTTTTTTTGTTTAGTTTTTGCTTTGTTTGTTTGTTTGTTTTGTGGGGTGGGTTTTGGGTTTGTTTTTTTTAGTTTTGCTGTTTTGGGGGGGGGGGGCGTTGTGTTGATGGCTGGACTCAGTGATCTTAGACATCCTTTCCAACCATGATGATTCTGCAATTTAGCTGGGTCATGAAATTGGGTGAAGGAGCTGATTAGGGAGGAACACTTTTCCATCTATCCTCACAGGTATCTTTGACCTCTTATTTCCAGATATACAGCTCGTGATCTCTGTAGGTCACTCAGTGACTTGCTTCTAAGAAGTCAGGCTAGATGTCATACTCAAAGCTGCATTTCCTTCTTGGGGCCTGCTGGGAGCTCCAGAGTGGGGCTCAGATTGCAGACTTGCTAAGGAAACTGGCTGAAGTCCTGAAGCTGGGACTGTGATTTATAGGAAGGTTGAAGATGCATTCTAGTAAGCAGACAGTAAATATTGTAAGATCTGATTAGTGTGTAAACTGATGGCTTTATAACCCTAAAGACCTTTAGAACCCATCTCTGTAGGCAGGAAGGATATATTTTGACTTTGTCCTAGATTACAGTCTGCAGTTACTAAAGAATGACTGAGACCTAAGAAAATCAAACCAGCAATTATTAGTTTTTTTGTACACACAAATATGTTTTTCAATCCATAAAACATAAGAAAATTCAAAAGCAACTTGAGCACCATGTTGATCAGCTCATATGCAGATTTTATTCAAGCAAAATTCCTGTTTGGTTCAGAAAAATTGGGAAATTTTGGCAAAGTCCTGTCCTTGATCATAAGAATAGCATATATTGTACTATAGTAATTTATGTCTGTGGCTGGTCCATGTGTAAACTCTTATATAAATCCTTTTTCTTTGTGTCAGGATCTGAGCCCTGGGAAAACAAAGATTGGAAAAAGAGTAAAACTAAATATAATTTTCAAATGCTAGTTAGGGGCAAAAAATAGCTGCAGCCTGTTACTGCAGATCTAGGTCTGCTTAAGACTTCCACGAGGCTTGACTCTAAGCACATTAGTCATCCTTTAGATACAAACACATCTGCTAAATTACAGAAACTGAAATACATGTATTTGTCCTTGTTGGATGAGGGCTTTGAACCATGGGTGAAACTTTGTAACTTGTTTTGTCACTGAATTGTTTCACAAGAGTTTGTGAAACACCTTCAAATACCAAAACAATTTAATTTACAGCATATGTTAATTACAGAAAACTTTGCTCTCTACACAGGGCTGTAAGACCTCAAAAAACATCTTAAACCAACTGAGGAAACAGTGTAAAAAGGATCAAAAAATATTGCAGTTGCATGTCATTCTTCAGTCATTTTTAAGATCATTATTCTTCACAGAATCACAGAATCTTAGGGGTTGGAAGGGACCTCGAAAGATCGTCTAGTCCACCCCCCCTGCCAGAGCAGGGTCACCTAGAGCACATCACACAGGAAGGTGTCCAGGTGGGTTTGAATGTCTCCAGCAAAGGAGACTCCACAACCTCTCTGGGCAGCCTGTTCCAGTGCTCTGTCACTCTCACAGTAAAGAAGTTTTTTCTGATGTTTATGTGGAACCTCCTATGCTCCAGTTTGCACCCATTGCCCCTTGAAAAAAGCCTGGCTCCATCTCCTGATGCTCCCCCTTAACATATTTGTAAACATTGATGAGGTGACCCCTCCGTCTTCTCCAAGCTTAAGAGACTCAGCTCCCTCAGCCTTTCCTCATCAGGGAGATGTTTCACTCCCTTAATCATCTTAGTAGTTCTGTGCTGGACTCTTTCAAGCAGTTCCCTGTCCTTCTTGAACTGAGGGGCCCAGAACTGGACACAATACTCCAGATGTGTCCTCGCCAATGCAGAATAGAGGGGGAGAGAACCTCTCTTGACCTACTAACCACACCCTTTCTAATGCACCCCAGGATGCCATTGGCCTTCCTAGCCACAAGGGCACATTGCTGGCTCATGGTCATCCTCCTGCCCACCAGGACCCCCAGGTCCCTTTCTCCTACACTGCTCTTCAGCAGGTCAGCCCCCAGCCTGTACTGGTACCTGCTAGGTATTCTGTTCCTCCCACACAGGATCCTGCACTCCACCATCTTGTGATCACTGCAGCCAAGGCTGCCATTGACTGTCACCTCTTCAACAATTCTTGCTTATTTCTAAATCCCTAGAAATAGGTGTTTCTGATAGATCGGCTGATAGATCCTGAACCAGAATAACACAAATGGCACACTGTAATTAGACAGTGGGGGAGGGGAAATTATTCTGATGTTCTGCCAAAGCTCATTAAAACAGGTTGTGCAGTCTAGTGCCCAGAATACCACTCATGACTGGTACCAGAGGAACATACTACTAGCTTGACTGGGAGGAGAACATGAAATTATTTTTCTAAAAATTGAGGGAAATGTTGGAGAAGAATGGAGGAGTAAAAAGGAGTCTTCTTTTTAAGAACTAAAATATTCGTGACCAGATGTTGGTAAACCAGAAAGCTAATTGTTCTTTACCATTTATTAGCAGGGCAAACTTTACTCCTTGGAAGTGCTAAGGCCAGAGTCAGTGTCTGTACTGCCTACCCTGACTGGCATTTATTTGGCAAATTGCACAAATTTCTTGGCAGATGTGGTGGTTCCACTTGCTAATGATGTACTACACATTCTTGTGCATTTATGTTTGACAGTAAAAAAAAACCACGTACCTGTGGGATGCCTGGAGCTGCCATTTCTTATTAAAGCTGATGCAGTTTTAGAAAGGGTTTGACTTTGCAATAACGTGCATTCTTATACATTCTTGCTTTCTGATGGCCAGTTTTTGACCCTGAGGGATTATCTTAATATGTAGATGACGTACATACTGCCTGCCACATCACCACTTGCTCCAGCAATTCCAAATGAAACACAAAATGCTTGACAGCCTTGGCTTTGCTGTGTTTGCTTTGGCTGGACAGGATGGCCACCCTGCAAGTGATAGCAGAAGAGAGGGGGGAAATATTGTTGAATACAGCAACTTGCCCATGAAGCTTATTCTACAAACAAATGTTCTGTAGTTCACAGAAAGGCAAACAGTGATGCAGGGGTCTGTACAGCAGAAGAGGCTTAGGTGCATTAGATATATATAAAAAATAAATAACAGGGAGTAAATATTGTATAAAATGCTATGAAATGGTGATAAATGAGAGAAGATGTAAACTTGAAAGAAGGATCAGGGTAGGCTATTTAGAAAACAATTAACAAAATTAATGTAATGAAGCTTTCTGTTAAAATATTTCTATTCTGATGAGTCCCACATAAGCTTTGGAGAGTTGAAGGTTATTTCAGTCATAGTATGTCAGAGCAGGAGACCAAGTTTCAGCACCTCTTCTGAAGGGGCTTGAGAGAGAACATAGATCTTTAAAGGTCTAACATTATCTATCAAATACTTATTTAGCTTTCATAAACTTTGACTGAACCAATATAAGGTATTAAAATTCCATAAAGCAAAACATCATTCCCATTCATATAAGGCAGGTGAGATTATTTGTGCCCACTCAGATATTAAATGCTTGGTTGAGCTGAAGAGCTGAACAGAAATGTCTTGAGTCTTAGTTTGGTTTTCCCTTAGTAAATTATATTTCACAGCAAACTAGGTTTGGGATTCCTTGTTTGAATGCTGTCCTCATATCATACAGACATATTGTGCCCATATTACATAAACAACATTATCTCTGTTCATTAGTTATTGATCAGAGATAATAAAACTCCCTGGATCCAGGTCTGATTTAATCTGTAATCATATAAATGTAGAGCAACAACAAAGCTGATAACTTCTTCTCAGTAGGAATAGAGGAATCCAGATTGAACTGCTGTCAGCCACTCCAAAATTCAAATCGTGAACAAATGACCCCTTCCTACCATATCAGGGGAAGACTGATGGTGAGAAAAGGTGCTTATGGAAATGCTGATGAAAAACAGGTTTTCTTTGTTCTGGGGAAAGCAAAGAGCAGAATCCTCTCTAAGATTGACTTGGTAGCTGCTCTGGAGTTGATGGCCTTATGTGGATTGACATTTGCAGAGAATCTGGGATAGAGGTTCTCCTGTACTCACTCATTTGGGACTAGAGGTTACAAAGACAGCCATGGAAATCAGGGGCATTTGGAAATGGAAGTTTTCATCATCTCTGTTTCTATTCTGTGTAGAATCTGCTTTTGATTCATGCCAAGTGTTGAACATACCTTGCAATGCATGAAAAAGTTTTCAGGACAAAAGCCAGGGAATGGCAGAGGAAGGTCCTGGGAAAGGTGAATTTTCAGGTTCCATGTCATGTATACCTGGTGACAAGGAGCAGTTAGCTCTGCTATCAGCAACTCTGGACTAAAAGGTTGTGGAGTTCTTGTGATGTCCAGCATCAAGAGCAAGTTGTATAACTTGTTGAAGGCATCATACAAATTCACAACTTAGAATGACTGGAACCTACAGTTGTTCCTAATAATAAACATAGAATTTAATGGTAGAGTCTGGGAATACGTCCAGGCCTCTACTATACTTTCTGTATTTATACTCTTCCCCCTGCACAGGCAGAGTTTCTCACTGTAAATGGATGAACAGGTGTTAAGATGGACCAATAAAGAAGTTACAGAGCATTAGCACTTTGAAGCACTCATTGAAGTGTTATCTTTAGGGAA
>NW_009970724.1:3173635-3174821 GCF_000747805.2 Chaetura pelagica
AGGGAAAGAAAATTGAAACATAAAGAAAGCAAGTAGTAAGTCTGCTCCAGAGGCAACAGATAAGACTCACTTGGAAAAGTTTCAACACCAATTGACCCAGAATTTTACTGCTGCTGAGGGAGGCAGAAAATAAGGTACACAGCAAAAGCCTGGCCTCTTATCACAAGTGGCCATTCCTGGAGTCAGGGAGGTATTTAGAGTGGATACCATTTTCTTAACAGGTTCTTCTGAAGTAGACAGTTCAGAGCTGTTACATCAGACCTTCATCAGAGGTCTGTTCTTTAACTAACAGAATCTGCAGGTGTCTAGTTAAACAGATGCTATAGCTGTTTTGTACAGTGTATCTGGAGACCTGGCACACAAAACTTCTGTCCATCTGGGTATTTGAGAGCTGTTTACCTGAGTAAACTTCTAGGATGCTTGGTTGCACCTCTCCCACCTGGGATTGCACTTGCAACCTTGAAGTTTACATGGCAGGGGACTTAAGTCTGGATAGAGGCAAGGAAATAAATCTCTCTCTGCTGAAGTCAGGAATAATTTTGTCATCAAATTCAAAGGTACCGGAAAAAGATTTTATCCAGGACGTGTAACTCTGAGTCTCTTCTTTTTATCACAGGACTCTCTTGAGTTTAGTTGTATGGCATGACCCATTCAGAATCAAAGTGTTGCTGTTATGGGTGTCAAGTTATCGTGATTAATTCCCTAGGTATATTCCAAGCTCTGGATTCCTTTGTTAGCTTTTAGTCCTGTTCCGTGATTTTTGTTCCTGTTCTGGGATTTGACATTTCATATTAATAAATGGTGTTTGTGAGACAGTGGGCATTAATGTCAAAATGGGTAGGATCTTTACTGACCCTGACATTTGATGAAGTCCTCATCTACCTACTTTAATCAGCTTGGTTATTGGAAGACACTGTGATGTGTTTATTTCTGAACAATAACACAAGCCAAACAGATACATCAGTAAAGTGAAAGAAAATGTATCAACAGGAGTCTGAACAGAAACCAAATACCGATGAGAATGAAACCTTATCTCAGGATGCAGGAGTTGGCGTTCCCTGCTGCCAGCAGCTTTCACATACCAAAGAGGATAGAGAAATGTTTTATAAAAATTACAAAGTTGGGAGACTCCCTTAGATAACTATCCACCTGCATGTAGCTGTCACTGAAAAGCCAAACAGCAGGA
>NW_009970724.1:3175005-3188859 GCF_000747805.2 Chaetura pelagica
AGCAGGAATAAAAACAAATAAATGCCTATTCTTCAGTACGGCTGAGTGTCAGCCACGGGGCTCCAGTGAAATGAACGTGCTCTGTCTTGTGTAAATATATGTATTAATCACTTGGAGCTGCACTATCAAATAAAACCAGCTGAAGAACACAACAAAACAAAGAAGCTCTGAGGCCTTCCACTGCCTACAGCAATATTAAGTTGAAGATGAATACTCATTTCCATTCTGAACTAAGCTGCATCTTCAATGCCATCAATATCATCAGTGTCATTACCGCAACTGCTGCGTGAGTTTGTTGCAATAACCATTAATTAGACCATTTTGCCCTCCTTCAACAGCAGTCCTAGTGCTTCAGTTCCTAATGGATTTCATCTTACTGTATTTTGATTTTATTCAGAGCAGTCTTTCCGAATTCTAAGTTACTGAAAGGTAATTGAAAGTACTGCAAATGTTATAGAATACCCTTCATATTTTACAAGCTCATCTGCTTCACAACATTACACATCAGTAGTGTAAACAGCCAACTCAATAATGAAGAATGCTGACATAAAAAATAGCACCCTACAATAATACACTCAAGTCTTTTCACTCTTCTCTTTGTGGTCAGCCAGGTGAACAGAATTGGGAATGTCAGATCAAAGCGAGAGCACAAACCAGTTAAAACTCTTCATTTTCAGAGGCAACAACTATTCATCCTTAAAACATTATTGGCTGTTCCATTTGTCTTATACCATGATGGTTGTGCTGTGTATCTCTGATACTTTTGGATTAGTCTAAATCTAACTTTTTTTCTCAACTTGTAGGTACAGTCAGCATGTTAGCTCACTTGCTGGTCTTTCCACTGGTACATGAAACAGCAGTAAATTAATTTGCATTGTAGAAGTGCAGGTTGCTGCATCATCACTGTGAAGGGAGTAATGTACATCTGCCTGTGCTGACTGCTGTGACTCCTGCCTCCTTTAGTTACTGTGCAAATACAGGACAAGGAATACACTTCTGTCTTTTCTTATCTTGCTCTGTCTCATCTATTCCTTTGTGTCTTCACAGCCTCCATCACAAACAGAGCTGAGATGCTCCGCTTCAGCAAAATGAAAAATGAAAAACTCAGGGTGTCTTCTGAAAATCCAGTTCCTTCAGTCTGTTACAGGCACTAGCCACAAAAAGGTTGCAAATATTTCCTGATATTCCCATCAATGTTGAGCTCCCTTTTCCTAATCTGTAGAGATGACACTTGTCCACTAATTCATAAACATCTAAACTGATGTTTGCCTATAATTTTGGAAGGGAACAATGGGCTTTATTGGTCATTGCTGTTGTAATCCCTGCTGCTGCAGTGGGTAGTTTCTGCTTCCTAACTCAAACAAATTATATAAAGTTTAAAAGCTAACCTATCAGCCAAAGAAGTTGATGGGTACTATTCACATGTGTATATATATATGTATCTATATACACCTACAACCTATGATAGTGTGTATGTTAAAATCAACCATTCTATGAAATTGCTCTGTTTCCTGCCTCTGGATTGGAGTATATTTTGAAGGAAAGCACATTCTCTTCAACTTTAATTTCAGAAATTAGTGAGATATATGGGGGTTGTTTGTTTTTTTTAATGGAAAAGAAAGTTAGATGGAAGCTAAGGTTTTGAAACCACAAAACGCTATGCCTGATGTTTGGTTCCAGTTCCTGCTTTTCAGGTTTATCATGACCTATATAAGCCAACATCTATTGAGATTGCATGCATCTGATCCAGCAGCTTCTATGCAAGCAAAACTCCCATTGACTCCTGCTAACTTCTTTTAGCTGCTGCTGAGTTTGAGTTCCTACAAGTGTGAAGATTTAGGTCCAAATGTCCTGAGAGGCTTAAAAATATCCATGAACAGAATTACGTATAATCGGTGTTGCTGAAATGTCAGGGAAGTAACTCAAGAGTGTCATGATGCAGTTTCCTTATCAAGGAAGTTATCCCTGAAATGGAAGAGAACTAGAGGGGCTTTCTTAAGCTTTTTATAACATCATTAAGGCTTCATCCCTTTAGAATGCTTGATACTCTTGGCTCCCAGGAGTGGAACACGAATGAGGTCAGCACATAGGGTACTTGGCAGTATCACAAGCTTGCAGTCCTGAAATCCTTGATTTTGATCTTCAGCGCCAGTTTTGCTTGATTGTGAGGCAGATGCTAGGAAGGGGGCTTGAGAATTTAGGCCTACACATCTTTTTGGTTTGGACTCAATAGGTATTTAAAACTGCATTGTTGTTTGAGTATAGCTGTGTAAGAATTTGTTGAAAACTCTGTCTCCCTTGATTCTTAATGTCTACAGGATATTCCTTATGATAAATATTAATAATTTGCAAGGACATGGTTGAATGCATTTTTATAATTATCAAAAACAGACATACTAGTTTAGTGTTTAAAATTAATTATAGTAGGGAAACTAGCATTTCATAAGGGAATTACATTAACTCATCAGGGTGAGTTCATTTTGCCTTTCAGTTTACCTTTGTTAAACTTTATTTACTGGTTTTGTATTTAACTTCTAAGCACTTAGTGAAATCTCAGTTTTTGTAACTAGAGGGCTTTATTCCTAAGTGTTTGAATTGATGTGTATTTAATTTACATCACCATATATTTAAAACTGTTACAAGTCCATAAATAGAAGTAACTTAAGGGGAGAATAAGAGTAATGAATTTTCAAAAAGTTTCTTTGATTGCAATGTCCTTTTTGGTGTGAGAATGGAAAATTAGTATTTAAGGACTTTTGATTGGTTTTCCCTCTGTAGATACCTCAGTTTACCATGTTACTGAAAGGCAAGGGTTAACAAGAACTCATGGCAGTTAAACATTGCTGATTTCAGGGCCAACTAAGCATTCATTGCCCTGCTCTGTTTCTCCTCTTTCCTACCATAATGATTACATTCCACCCAAGAAATATATTTCCTTGGCTATGCAATGTTCTCTGCAGTCTTTTTCATAGTGGGAATGATGATCTGATTACACTTAATTGCAGAAGCCTGTGATAAATTGGAAACAGATGTTTAGTTAGTTTCATCAGGTACCTCTCAACATTTCACCTGTACTTTGCTGATTTCTCTGTTGCCATAGGGACTAATTCTAACTTCCCAAGTCTGTAGCATTGAGGCTTGTTTGGAAGGAACTTTGCCAACACCTATCTGCAAGAAGCTCCAAGCTCATCTGGTGCAAGAGAAATGTGTAACGGAAACTAGGGATGGGAAAGACTCAAGTAGGGGTTGATGTGTACTGGAGAGCATCAGTGTGGTAGGATGTTCTCTCACTGTTATTAATGTGAACATAATGCAAGAAAGAAGCACAAGAAAAGTCTAAAATATCATAGAAGAGGGCTCTGACATTTAATGGGGGGAAGCAGTAAGACAGGACGTGAAAGAAGAGCTTGTACCAGAGTGTCTCACATGAAGCCTGGTTTAACTGAAGGTATGTACTTTCTGTTTGTGGAGGCAAAGGCTTCTTCATTCTAATACTGCTGGCATGTTTCTGCTTGACTCTTTCAAAACACTGAGGAAAAGTAATGAAGAAATTGTGTAGCTTTTTGAGAATTCATAAGGCATTTCCCTGTTTCTTCATGGTGCAAGAGGAGGAGACACTTCTTTACATCACCCCTGTGATTGCAGCATGGGGGAACAATCCATAATGTTTCTAAAAAATAATTCCTTCATAAAGCACGGCTGGAATAAAATATTTCTTCATTTGAAGCTCTGCTGTACCCCATGCAGGCCACTGTGAAGGTCCTCAGCCTTGTGAGTTTTCAGTTTAATGAGTAACAAGGCACTCACAGCAGTTCCACAGCTATCAACACTTCATCTCCAAAATCTTTGGCTGACTCCTAATCCACTGGATAGCTGGGAAGTTGTTTAGGAACTCTAGTTCCCTGCAGAATGTCTTTTAGTGTCTCCAAAGGGTTACTAATGTATAACAAAACGGGACACCATTTTAAGGGCAGTTCTGCAAATAAAAGCTATCAGCTCTAATGCATTCTATTTTAGATTCTCCACCCAATCTCCCTAGTCTTTTAAAGATTAGTTTGCTTCCATTAGCAAAAATAGCACAGGAAGTGGGCACCCTTGACTACTCTCCCTCGAAAGTCAAAATTGAGATACTATTGTGACATTAGTATGCATCCTTGCTCAGAACAGTGTAACTGGAGCAATACATTTACAGCAAATTTTAAAATTTCCATCATAGTAAAGAGAAACTACTGCCATTCAATCCAGTGAAATGCTTTCTCAGCGTCAAAAGATGCTATTACCACAGGACTGGCATCATTTTTCATCTTAAAGGGGATATTAAATAAGCGCAGCAAATTCGTGCAGGTGAGCCTACTGTAGTAAACATAAAATAAAACCACATATTGTTCAGGATGAATTATTTTAATGCTTATACTTTGAGTCAATTGGCCAATAACTTTGCCAATTTGTTAATACCTGCATTTAGGAATAAAATGGATCCATGTAACCCATATTCCTATATGTTTTAGTCCGTTTCAATGTTGCCACGATCAGCACCCTGCAGTCTGTCAAGTATCTGCTGGTCAGCACATGGTTTGCATAATCTCGTGTTACAAAGAGGCAAAACCAGCCAACATCAGCTTGCAAAAAAATGATGTTCCCTTTTTGAAATGTGAAAGCTAACCTTGTCTAATGATTACAAGATATATGGACAGTTCAATAACAATAGAAAAGTGAAAGGTCAGCCCACGTGTGCACAAGTAGCTTTGGGTGAGACAAAAGCTAAGACAAAGATCAAGCTTATCTCTAAAGCTATATTTTCAAGACAGCACAGCATGCTGAGAATAACATTTTTTATACAGAAATATTGAGGTTTGGATTTAGGAATGTACTTAATCACCCAGATTTGAATACACAGTCTCCCTCTTCATTGATCTTAAACTCCAAGCAGGGTGAGGCAGAGATCTTATTTCCCTTTACACCACATCTTTATTAAGATTTCGCAACTGTATTTCCCTTCTATTTGGTATGGTCAGAGAGCAACCATTGCATACCATGCCTTCTCTGTGTCACATCTTCTACTTCCTTTGCTAAATCCTAATTAGCTGGCTTGAAATAGCAGCAGCCCAGGACAGCCTTTAGGCCCCAAACCTTTCTTTTCTATTTGTGTGAGTGAAACTGTGCATATCAGACTTAATACTTTCCTTAATATCTCTTCTAATTTCTCGATGGTTTCTGCTGATATCTAAGACCTTTTTTATCACTGCAATGCTGCTCGAAGTGCTTCCTACTCTGTAATCTATCCGTATTTTCTAGATATATTCTTTCTGCCCCACGCTAATCCCTTCCCCCTCCTCACCTTCAAACACATAAAGCTGTGAATAGGGCTCTCTTTCTTCTGCATGTTAGTTAATAATAGCCAGCTTATGAAACTAAAACTTACAGTGATGCATTTCTAATTAATAAAAAAGATATGCTGTCATAATACAGCTACAGATAAGTAGTTGTGCTAGATATCACCCAGTGCTCTGCTGAAAAGCAACTTGACAAGCAGACCCATCAGTAGCCTGTTACATGATGGAGTTCTGCATGGATTGAGTAAGTACATACTGCAGTAGGTGGCAGGATAGAGCACCCAGGGAGGACCCACCACAGCTACTCAGGGAGTGGGCAAGAGAAAAAAAAAAAAAAAAGAAAAAAAAAATAATTAAAAAAAGGAGTGCAGGTGGTTCTAGTTGAATATGAGGGTGGGGGGACTTGAGAAAGGTTTGTGTCAGGTGTTGGATGCAGGTGTAATATGTTAGAACAATCAGTACAGGGTACTTTGAAAGCATTGCAGCAATGATGGGCTCCTGGTCGGTTCTAGTTCAGCTCTGTATAGCTTCTTGTAGGTCCTTGTGCCTTTCTGTCTGGAGAGGTGATGCAAGCAAAAACAGCTGAGCAAAGCTTTTGCAGAAGCTGAGAAGAGGAAAGAGGAGTGCAGGTGGTTCTAGTTGAATATGAGGGTGGGGGGACTTGAGAAAGGTTTGTGTCAGGTGTTGGATGCAGGTGTAATATGTTAGAACAATCAGTACAGGGTACTTTGAAAGCATTGCAGCAATGATGGGCTCCTGGTCGGTTCTAGTTCAGCTCTGTATAGCTTCTTGTAGGTCCTTGTGCCTTTCTGTCTGGAGAGGTGATGCAAGCAAAAACAGCTGAGCAAAGCTTTTGCAGAAGCTGAGAAGAGGAAAGTGAAAGCTAGATTTGGAACACTTGTCTAGCATATATGCCAATAGAGGCTGGCCTATTTTCTCATGAAGTCAGCCTGTGCATAGTCCATCTTTGCCTTTTGGGGAAGAGTGAAGAAAACACATTTCTTTCTAATGAGCCATTAGACTCCAATGTGTCTCATCAGCTTTTGATAATGGCTGATGGTAATTCAGGAGAGACTTTTATAACTTACAGTACCTAGAAATGTGCAGAATCAAAGGGTCAAGTGACATGCCAAGCCAGTGTTTTTAGGATGTCATTTTCCACCCAATTCTGTTTGAAGCTTTTTAAACAGAGCTGGAAGATATTCAAGTGATGCTGGGAAAGGAGAATTCTTGGTTTTAAGAAGTCAAGAAGTTTCAGATTTCCAAAAACGGCTTCTAATATTCAATGCCCAACTTTAGGCTTTGTGGTCTTCAGTACCCAAGGTACTAAATATTCAGTTTATAAGGTAACAGCTGGAATTGAGTGAGTAGCATTCCTTACCTTCTGTACACAAATATCTTCTGTAAATATAGATGGAGCCACACGGATTTTGTGAGGACTAGTTAGTGCGTAGACAATGCTTAAAATGAATAGTGCTTAGGGTAATTTTTTTCTAGAATCTTAAAGAAGTTGACAAAATCAGTAGTTTCTTTGATTAAAGCAAAAGGGCCAGCTACACAAACAAGACTGGCAGATCATCTCTCCTCACTTACGAAGAAATCCAACACTATTCACACTTGCTCACCACTAGGATAGTAAATTATATATATATATATATAAAACCAACCTCCAAAAGTAGTGACTGAACAAACATCAAGAAACTATTACATTCTTTTACACTAATTCATCATGTCCATTGTTTTCACTTCTCTGGTAAACTTTTGTTTTACTTTACTATTTGCAAGTTCTTGAACAACAGCCCATGGTGCTTCAGCCTAGCAGACTGTTAGTGAGTCAGAGCTGATGTGCAGATGGACCTGAGCTCCTCTGCACAGGCTCCAAGCTGGGTGATGAGAGCCAGCTTTATCCCAGAAGGCTTTGGTCACAGTGATGTGGTTCTGTGCCTGAGTTAATGTGCCAGTATAGACACGCTTTCAGATTCCAAGCTCCACGTTTTCCAGACTGATATTGCTTAGAAGTAGAGAAGCTCTCATTTATCAATGGACAGAAAGTGAATCCGCCAAAATGGAGTAACCATTGTTGGAGAGTGATTTGGGATTGTGACAGAGATGAAGCAGTAGGAGACTAAGCAGAGGAAACTGATACAATGAACAGGAACAGCTTGTGTCACATTACCACCTGTTCCTTTGACATCTGAATTTATGGCCTAAACCATAAATGGCCTAAGGCCTCATTTATTTGAACTCAGGACAGAAACAGCACATGCCCTACAGAGCTCAGCTTCACATTTCACAAGAACTGAGAGAACCTTAAAGAATTGAAGGGCTTTTGGTAAAAAATAATATTAGATACTTATTATACAAATGAAAACTATTGTAGAGAAAGAAGGCATCAAAACAATCCCTTATAAACTGAAATAAATAATTAACAAAAAGGAAGAATAAAGCAATTGGATAAATATGAGTGTTTTATTAGAATGTTTTGGTCTTGGGAGAAATTCAGCAAAACAAAAGGCTGAATGCAATTCCCACCAAGGAAATAATCAGAAGGCAGTCAAAGTATTGCAGCAAAACTCAGGTCAGTCTGTTTCTGCCACTGTAGTTTATGAGAGAGAATAGATGTGTAATCATCACCTTGAATAAAATATTTACTGTGATTAGGAAAAACACAGGATTTTTTAAAGTTCTGTCATTTGAATGCATAAGGCAGGTGGTGGTGACAAAGGCTGGGGAATGTAATAACAAGTATTAATAGCAGTTCAAATAAAGGAGGGTACAGCTGCTGCAGGAAATGTTGGATCCAGCTCTGCAGCTGAGCTGAACTTGGTCCTCTGCCCTGAAGTGTAAGAAAGAAAAATGAGTGTATACAGCCATGGATTTGCTCTAATCCATGATTTGAGATTGCCAATAGGCACTCAAGATACCTATCTTGTATGAAACAGAGAAGTCTTGCTTTCTGTATTTGTTTAAGAGTGACAGATATCAATAATGGGACAGAAATGTTTAAACAAGGACACAGTACATCACAAAGGAACACAATCCATCTGTTATAGCAGCTGGTTTGAAGCATTCAGTTAGGTATCTACTGCAGTGAAGAAAATCTACAGCTATTTCAGACTAGTTCCTACAACACTCATCCTCGCTAGAGGAGATGTCTAGGGTGGTTTGCACCAGATTTGGATTTAGGAAATAATTTTAGAGCCATTCTTTACACTCTTGTAGGTCCAAATTTCATTAACTAAACAGGTTACATAGATGTGGTCACTATCTCCATACCTTTAAAATTACTACACCCTGGGCCTGTGATGTCTGATATCTCCTAGTAGAAATCTGTCCCAAACTGGATTTGCAAATGGCTAGAACCAACACTATCTTTAACAGGCCGCTCACTTGAGTGCAGAGACCCTCCTTCAATTCTTGTCAACTTCCCTGGGACATATAAGTACTCAGGAACTCCCAGCAGTAACCTCAAATCCCCAAGACTTCATCTAGGGATGAAGTAACTGTATCTGGAGTACGCTGGGTAAATGGAAGAAATTGATACATAACAAAGGTCACTATATAATTCAGAGGCACACAGGACAGCATGAAATTGCTGAGCTATGATAGGAGTCACTGGCAGCTATTCTCACACTGTTCATTAACTGATTTATTGATCTGAATTTGCATATATGCTTATATAGTGATATATGTGAATAGCAAAGATTATTTCTATGGACCTGTAGATAAGAACAGTACCTGTTAGCAAAATAAGATATCTATATCTCTATCTATCTATATCGCTATCTATCTATCTATCTATCTATCTATCTATCTATCTATCTATCTATCCATGTATCTTGGCCACTGAAGAACTTTACTTGATTCTGCCACTATGCCTTTTCAGTTTGATGGTAATGAATCCCTTTGTTGTCATAGTTGTTGTTTAGCCTATCATCATAAGGGATGTTTGTGTTTGTGTTAGTAATAGCAGTTTCCTATCGACTCTCTAATAATACATAAAGAACTGCAAATCAATCCATAATGAGCACTTACCCTTCTTTGCTTTCTTTCTTTCTCCAGTGCTTCATGTCTTATGTTTGCTTGCTAATTTTCTTTTAAACTTTAGAAATTCTGTTCCATTTAACACTTCGACTTCCAGCTAGTGTAGTTTTTCTCTTCAAAGGAACAGCCATATGTACACTGAAAGCTGGATCCTGTTGAGATTTCTTATGTTATAGCAAATGAATATTCAAATGTATCCAAACCCTTACAAAATTGTAGTAATTATGCCCTCAGTTACTTTAAATCTGTGTTATGTTTACAAAGATTACGTATATCTTCCTTTTTCTGTTTCAGTGGTAGACAGTAAAACAGAAGGCCATGAAAAACAGTTTCTAGTCATGCCTGTTGGCTTTCACAGCTGGTACTGGATACCCTCCACCTGAGGCCTCCTGTGCTAATTTCTTAACCTTCAAAGTTTCTGACTTTAGATGTGGAATTCTGAGTAAGCTGTATGTTCCAGGATGTACCTTGTTTAACTTCCACTCCCTAAAAAAACTGATTAGAATGAAGCATAGTGTTTCACATGTGGTCTTAAAGCAGATGAGTCCATTGAATTGAGCTAGACAGATTGTGTCTGAAACATCCAATACCTTTATTTATGTTTCTAGACTGGGGACAAAATGAAGAAATAGAAAAGAAAAAAACAGCAGATTCAGCAGAGCTTATCTTACAATTTCCCCCTTTCTGTTTCCATTTGCACATCTATTTCCATGCAATATTTCATTTTTTTAATGTATCTATCAATGTTTGCTTCTGTCAGAAGTTCAAAGGCAGTCTGCTTTCATAAAGCAGACAGTATTGACTGTAGTATTGTTTCTACCTTTTTTGACCAATCCTCAGTGCATATTTCCAGTTTCTAAAAGCATTTCATGAATCACTGGGCAGTTTGAAAAATCTATAGTGTAAGCTCATTACTTTGCTGGCTGCTGAATGTTCTCCATTGGTTGTGTTTACGATGCAAAAATGCAGCCCCTTCTCTCAGGAAAAATAGGTTAACATTTCATATATACATAAATAATAAAACAACATGTGGAGGTGGTATCAGTGTGATGTATTTCATTTCCTATATACCTTTGCCCCTCCGTTCATTAATCCACACAAACTTTCATCATATTCCAACCTCCTTAGCACCTTTAGTCTCATTTTTCTAGCTAGTCAGTCAAAAAATGCTTACTTCTTCCCCCTGAAATGTGGCACTCCCAGCCGTCCTCCCAAATGTCACTGGCTAGAGGCCCAGGACAAGCAATATTCTGTTCTACGCTAGTGATCATGGCTTAAGCTCATACCTCAAGAGGCTGCAGAACTAGAAATGAGAGCTTTATACCTGATAGTAAGCTCCTTGCCCCAGCAAGCAAAGAGGGATAAAAGATGTATAAGAGTTTAGTTCAGTGGGGCCAGGATTTTACTCTTGAGGTGACAGATCCAAGGCTTCACAGACCACAGAGTAAAATAGACATGACAAAATGATGTGTCTTTAACAGGAGTCACTATTAGATTATATTTTTAACTAATATTTTCTCATACTTAGCCATGTATAAAATCTTAGTAACTCAGATTTTTCATTTCAAAGGCATAAGATATCAAAGTGTTCCTGATACAATTAACCTTCCCCTTCCAATATACTTTAGGCACCAGTATTTTTCTGAAAAACATGTTCACACACATAGCATGATGGGAATGTTTCTAAGTGCTTTCAGCACTCCCGCAGAGTTAACATGCAGAACTCACCTAAAGTTTACTTACAGCACATCAGATCCCTTTTTTCTCACACTTTTTAAAAGCATAGTGGATAAACAAAAACTTCATTTTCTTACTCTCTTTAAACCTAGGCAGAGATCTAAATTAGTTCTCTAAATTATGGCTTCTCCACTTGAGTGCTCATTCCAGGCCAACCATAATATGGAAAGCATGTTTCTAATTATTCATTACATTAAGGTATAGATTATGCTATGTTATCTCTAGATTAACTTAATGATAAATCAACCATAGTTGAAAAGGATTTTTTATGTCTATAGAAGGAAATCTCTGAAAAGACAACTGCAGTTAAAATGCAGTATAAAAAGATAGTTATTTCATTCCTCCAGACAGCTCAGGGAAAGTTGCTGTTTGAGCAGTTTTATTTAGGAATCAGTGAAAGAGCTCTGCTGCTCCAAGTCTGTTATCAGTTTAGATAAGTTTTTCTCTATCTGCATCACTAATTCTTACATGGATTTCTGGCTCTACATGGATTTTTATTTTGTCATTTGCATCTCAGGTCCTCCTGAAGCTGCCACAAGTCGATTTTTTATTTCATGTGACTGTTTTGTCAGCCTGTAGCTACCAGAAAGGTGAAAGTGAGAAGAGTAAATTGGAAGGGGGGACAACCCAGTCCCTTCCATGCAGATGAAAAGCTCTGCTCAGTCAGACTTTGTTGAAAAACCTGACCATGGCTGTCACTATTTTATCCTGGGCTAGGGAAAGCAGCTGTTTATGTTTTAATTTGTCTTTACATCTAACTCTAAGGAGGAATAGAAAGGCATGGACAGTTCAGTATCCCTTGTATATTGAAAGTAAATTGGTTGAAGTGGGAAGTCAGATGGACTTTAAGATGTTCTCTATATTGTTTTCAAGTTGCTTAAATGCTTATGCGTTTAGCCTGTGCTCTTTGCAAGTCTTACTGTTCGGTATACAGATGCTTATGTACAAGAATATAGATTTGATGACTGTTAAAAAACAAACCTCCAGATAGCCAGAACTATCAATTCATAGGAATACAAAATTAAATTAAATAGCTGGGCTGTTTTCCAGGTGATTTCTAAAGTTCCCATGCTTACACATAAAAGCCTCCGTAGGATTTACATTACACTACTGTATTTGTTTCAGGGAGCATTTGGCTGCCAAGAATACTGTCTATGGCCATCATGGCAATCTAATTAAATATTTGATGATCAGAAAGCTGGACATTATTCAAGTCAAGCTCTGCATTAAATTGGAAAATTTAGTTTGTCTCCTTTATCAGTAGATTTTTAAATCAGCCTATTCTACCAAAACCCATCAGTTTAATGAATTTGGTCAGACATACTGTGTAACAGATGTCTAACATGCAGCCATGAGCCTACATCAGAAAAATTATGCTCCAGTTTGGCATGGCAAAATATATTAGAGAGTCTTAGAAAGGTCAGTCACCAGCAACCTGCTTGCTGATAGTTGAGAAACAGCACTGTAAAATGCATGAGCTGCCTTTTGTAGTCTCTTGCAGGAAGCCTTGGAGAGCCACAGATAATTTGCTTTCAATGATTCATCAAGTTGGTCCTTTGTTTCACTAATTTGAGTGTCAAGTGCAACCACATAATAAAGAATTACCAAGACCTGATAAGATTCTTCTTATACTGCTTCGTTTGTCTTAACAACTGGTACTATTGAAACCAAACCCACAAACTGAATAAATAGCAAGTATGTGTGCAATATGGCATTCTTCTTTGAAATGATAAAGCATGTTTACTGTGCTGCCCGTTGATGTACCATACATTCTAGTTTCTTTTCACTTTCTTAAAAGGCACTAAATGCTGCATGCTGTGCCAACGCTGGAGATGGCGTTTGTTTCTACTGTTAGTCCTCTAGTGAATTAGTAAAGATAAAAAATGGATTTCAATGTCAATTCAGCCTTGAGAAAGCTGCTGTTGTGACCATGGTTGAGTTAGCCTGCTGATCGTTTTCTACTTAATGTGATCTTTAATGTTATATATCTACAGGTTAGATGTGAAGCCATATATTAGAACTATTATTTCCATGAGTAATTTCAAGAGAAATCTCTTCATGATTATGAGATAGATTTTTTTTTTTTTTTTAATGCTATGCTGTCAGTTTAATAACTTCGTAGAGAAATCAACCTGAAAATGGCTTGTTTTGAAGAGGCACATTTATAAACGTGGAATTCCCAGAGCAAAAATTGTATGTGATTTGAGTTCTGTTAATGAAGTTTCCAAAGCTGATCTGCAGACCATTAACATAAAAGAAGAAATACTGTGGGGGAAGAAGGGGGGAAACACACAAACAACAACAACAAAAAACCACTTAAGAAACCAAAACCACCAAACAACAAACCTCAACTTTAAGAGGCTGCTTAGGAAAGGAGAGTGTGAAAACATTCCTCTTAGGAAACCAGAAAGGTGGGATGGGGAGTCAGTCTGTGAGATTTACTTTAAAAAATGAGGAAAGCTCCTGTCAAAAGGTTTTGAAACTGGTTTTTAGGGCTTGGGAAAGAGAGGGTGCTGTTAGCGCCTCACAAGGAGTTGAGGGCGTTATTTTTTTTACTAACATGATTTTAAAATATTGCCTGAACGCTGCCAGGTTCAGGAGACCCAGCTGGCGGCGGGAGAATGACGGATTTTCCGCTAGGGAAAAAAACACACCAACCCAACAAACAACAAAAAATGAGATGTGAGGGTGGTGCCCCGGCGCTACGAGCAGGACACAAGCCTGGGTCGAGGGAGGGAGC
>NW_009970724.1:3190067-3234089 GCF_000747805.2 Chaetura pelagica
CGGCGGCAGCAGCAGGTGGCGGCGGGGCCCAGCCGCCCGCCGGGACGCGAGCAGCACCGCCCGGCGCTCCCCGTCGGGGCCGGCCTCCTGGAGGGCTACATCAGCGTCCTGGAGCACAAGGTGAGTCTCCGGCCGCGGTGCCGCCCCTCTCACGCGGGCCTCGAGGCAGCCGAGGACCTTCCCCCGTTGTCCAGCCCTCCCGAGGGAGCACCCGACCTGCAGAGCTCTCCTTCCTGCCCTCCATGCGGGTTGGGGAGCCCTGGCCGCCGCGGGGTCCGGGCTGGCTTCACTGCCGTGGTGTCAGGCCCCCAGTGCACGGATTAATGGGACCCATTGTGCAGTTAGGCCTTCGTGGCTTGTTGGTTTCCTCTTTGCTTGCCCGGTAGATGATGGAGCGTGGAATGTTTTGTTTCTGATGTTGGATGCTAGAGGTATGCTATAACTGTGTGTTCAGGATGGTATTAGGAAGGGTTAAAGAAGGAAGTTTAGTTACTGGAAGGAAAAGTCAATAGGTGTTTATTCTTGGCTCGTTTCGCCTGGGAAAACCGAAGGGAATTCTGTCTCTTGTACAAATGACCTTTTCATCTTCCTCCTACGAAGCAGAAGTTGTCACCTATAGTCTCCATTCTAGACATTGAGAGGACCTCTTTAATGGTGAACAAAATTATGTCCCTTTGCTTGACAAAGGAAATACCGGACTGGATTGTCAAACTGTAATACCTGTTTACTAGAGATAGGCAGAATAAGCTTTGATATCTCACAGGACAGGTGTAATGACATAAAGTGAGCAAGGTGGCACATCCATGCTAAAGAGATACTCGAGCTTCAGTAATTTTCTCAGAAGGCAGATTCCTCTAGTTCTTGTGCAGTGTTCAATTTGTTGCATTTACCTGGAAACTCCAGGGACCCCTCTCTGCCAAAACCCTAGACAATGCTGAGTACGCACACTTCTGGCAATAATAATTTCCTGTAAAAAATAAGCAAGGGAAGTGAAGATTCTTAACTTCCCATGTTTTCACAGCCAGACTGACACCTTTCTGAAAGATATATTGTCAAACAAGTTACTGAGCTCAGTTTAGAGGTACTGCGTGAAGGTTAGTGACTTTGATGTACAGAGATTTTTATTGTTCCTTCTGGCTTCACTTTCTATGCAAGAGTTATCTGTAGGGCTTTAGGGCTTTTAGCACATAAAAAATAGCTCATCATGGTCCCTTGTAGGCTTTATTTGCTTTCTTACATGGTTCTCCTGGAAATTCTCAAATGTGATGTTTGTAGAAAAAGCAAGTTTGGCCATGGGCTTCCTACTTACTGTTAGAGGTGTTCTCTTGCAATTCTTTTGTTCTTCTTGAACTTGACTGTAGTGGTGAGCTACAGATATATATGCACATGATGTCTCTAAGTAGTGATAATAAAAAAAAAGGTATCTTTATGTTTTTAGGGTATATATGTGAGTAGCCTTCTGACTGTGGTAACCCCTTACTGATTTCTTCTGACTCCCAAACACTCCTCATTAGTAGAACATACTTAAAAATCACTATTCCATGTTTAGTATTTTCCAGGGCAATCTTAAAGTTACCCTGTGCTTTGGAGATAACTGATCCTCTGGCTTTTTAATATATTGTAATATGGCCCAAAACCCACAGATACTTCATTTCACATAGCTCATACCTCACAGTAATAATCTACTGAAGCTTTAATAACTTTGCTGAAGCTTTAATAACTTTTCCACATAACTTCTGTGGGTCAAAAAGAAGATTGTGCAGTTCCTGTTGTGTTCCCAGCTTGCTTTGTCTTATTTTAATGCACATGAGACTGCAGAGAAGACAGCTTGAATAGCAAGCAGCATAAAAGTCCAGACCAACATGAGAGAAAATGAAGGAGTCAGGGAGCTTTAACAAATATGAAGGAGAGCTGCAAGAAGAGAGCAAGGTGAATTTCTGTAGCTGTGAGAAGGACATGACATTTGAAGAGACAGGGAGGTCTGGAAGGAGATGAAAGTACCTGTTTTGTGAAGACAGCAGGTTTGGAAAGGGTAAGACAGAAATGACTTATGCAATGGTACATGTTATTTTGAAGTTATTTTGATGACAGAGATGACAGTGTGAAATGACAATGGATGGTAGATTTTTCAAAAAACAGCTTCCTTAGTTTCCCATGGTATATGTTTGTGCATGGATGTCAGCAGTAGACTAAATATCTAGATCATTCACATCTAGGAGCTGAAACATGTTCTTAACTTTAGGAAGACTTTGTTTCTGGATCCCATAGTTTGCTTTAATAGGAAAACCTAGTTTCATGTTTGTGGTGTTTCACCTACTCTGATTACTTTTATGAGTACATATGCACTTAAGTGTAGAAGCTTATGATAAGAACTAAAGTTATGAATCTGTAGTCACAATATTTTTATTGACACAGGCAGAAGCCACATTATGTGATAGTACAGACATTTCTCTTCAGGGATAAAATTGAACAATTGTCCACATTGTGAAATATCTGATAGTACAAATGTCTATCACTACTAGTAATACAGCTCATTTGGTAGTGCTGGGTGATCACATATATAGAGGCTATTTGCCAGAAAATCAAGGTACTTAGTAAAGTACCAATAATTTTAAAATATAGCTTGCAATATTGTAAGTTGCCAATTATTTTCCTCCTTTTATGTTATATTCAGTAAGAATTGTAGTTCATGATCCTTCCTGTCAAGATAAGCAGGCAGCCTCTGACAATGCAGGTAAAATACATTATTTTGTTTTTACTCTGTTAAGAGCCTTTTTGTAGGAGTCTGTTGTCACTTGGTCAGATTTGTGACATTTTGTTTGCTTTTTTTCCCCCTAAATCAGGCAGCAGAGGTCAGAATCCATGTTCGTTGCTTTAGCAGCCCCTCACAGTTTAGCAGCGCAAACTTTGCTTTTATTGAGCTGAACTCCTAAGAAAATTCAGAAATGCAGTGGATTCATAAATTGATTCTTGGCATTTCACCTCTGCCTGTCCCAGACCGACAGCAGTTGACAGTCATTGTTGATGAATGTTTGAAATGAAAAAAATGATACCTTGTTCCTAATGGCTAGATGTTTGTATCCTAAAAGCTCTCATATTTGAAACAGAGAACATGGTTTGCTGATAGTTGCTACTGAGAGGTCAAGGGCTGAGACGAAGTGGAGAAGTAGCAGCTACAATGTGACTTTGAGGAACTGTTGCTTCCTACAGAGTTGCATCGGCAGAGTGTAGCACTGCTTAGCTATTGCATCTGTGCTACTATTAGGAAGGACAAGAGTCCCAGACTGTCAGACTAACATCTTGCACGAATTACTTGAGTATAATCCTGAAATTAAAGAGGCTTTGTCACTGATGTTGAGGGAAGCTGAATTATGCTCTTCTGTGGGGAGGCATGGGGATAAGACTTTCTGTTGATTTATCATAGTGCTATCAAGACATTACAATGCTAATATTTTAAAAGCAATTACTGCATACAAATAGGAGACTGTTAATGAAAGCAGAAAACCTAGCACTATTCCAGAACTTGCAAGAAATAAATATTTAACTGTTATATTACTATTCTGAAATTAATGTGAGAACATGTCTCTGGATAGTTAAAAAGCTTTTTACCCAGTATTGACTCAACAGTTGGTGCTGCAAATAAAATACAAATTTGTTGTGTATATAATTGAAGAATATTTCAAGCCATCAAGGATTTTGTTTCTTAGAAAATAATAGAAAAATAATCAAAATCAGTCTTGCAGACAAGATGTATGATTTATAAGAACCACATTTAAATACCTTAAGAGAGCATTGAGATCAACATGATAATCAGTGATCACAATGATTTCTAAATTTATGATAATATGAGTTATCATATGCAAAGAAATCTTTGTGATCCCTTTAAATTAATGCAGATCAGAGAATAGTGTAGTTAACGAAGTGTTTGAGGAAGATTCATTCTGCCAAATAGTGCTCTAGCTCCTTAATCTTTAAAACACAGGAAGTCATTCTAGGATGAAATTATTTTTTCTAGGATGGAAAACTGTGCACTTAGAATACGGGGGGGAATCTTGCCGTGTTTTATATGCTTTTTCTGGAGGATGAGATAGAAGGAGTTTGGAATTTGAACTTTTACCGAAATAGTTAAACCATTTATGGTTTTGGGCTGAGTAGTTTGTGGGGAATCACAAATTTACATGGAAATGGGAAGGAATTAAATTATTTTGAGAGTTTTAGTGTTTCTCAGATGATTTTATCACAGAACCATAAGGTATCTCACAACAAAACAGCTTGTCTTGCCAAAGATGGGATGGAGTCCACTGAGTTGATGTAAACCACGTACCATGATTTCATTACATGTTCCTATTTGTCTCTGAAAATCGTATGCACAGAGTTAGAATCACAGGCTTTATTATGCAATTAAGTAATTGATGGAGCTTTGATTATGTGAGAGATCCACAAGGGGGAGACTTTATTCTAGAATAACCTTTTTGGGGGATGTGTCTGTCTTATCAGATCTATGCAAGATGTGAATCCAAAAACACCCATATATTTTGAGCTACTGCAGTCAGTTCCTTTTACATTTATAAGCTGTAGGTTCATTAAAACCCTCATACAATTGGCAGAGTGAAAAACCAA
The DNA here is from genome assembly GCF_000747805.2 of Chaetura pelagica. Lineage (NCBI taxonomy): Eukaryota > Metazoa > Chordata > Aves > Apodiformes > Apodidae > Chaetura > Chaetura pelagica. The sequence goes on from NW_009970724.1 coordinate 3,194,688, forward strand.
ACAAAAACAAACAAAAAACCAAGACAACAACAAAAAGCCCCATTAGGAACATGACAGTCAGGGATGTAATTGAATATCCATGTGCACAGAGCAGAGACTATTTTTTTACTGTATTTACCATACATTTGAGTAATGACTATCCTATACATTATATTTTGTTGCTCTTGAGCCTTTTTGCAGTAGTGTGCTTTTTCAGCTTAATGAATCATAATACTGGATTCATTCATTTTGATGACGCTTCTCCAAAATTTTCAGTAGCTTCTGTGTGTGCTACATAGCAATACCTAGTATGCAATACACAGCAATTATAGGAAATGATGGGACATTTTCTTGTTTTCCGAGTTATGTGGCATCCCTGCAAAGAACCAGTTGTCCTTGCCAGGCACTGTTGCTACTTGGAATATCTTTACTTTTAAATGTTTACATACAGGCATCAGTTAGCTGTGCAGTTTATATTGAAAAATTTCTATGTAGAATTCTGACACCAGTGCCTGCTTAAGAGACAATGTAAATGTTAGCTATCAGGATAATAAAAGCATGTACTATTTTAGTTATCACTATCACCTAATTATTTCTAAAATAAGTGCTGTTAAAGATTATATCTAACCAGTAGAGGTAGTGACTCCAGGCAGAGGTCAGGACCTGTTGCTTAAAAGAATTGTCTAAGAAATGCACGGGTGCTGTTAAATATTCACGTTTCTCTTAAAACTGAAAGATGTTTGACGTGCATCTAATACATGGTGTTCTGGCATTCATTTGTGTTATGTGATGTATAAAAATCTACCCAACCACAAAACTTAGCTATGCTCTGGTAATTGTTTGGTTATTGAGAAGATAAAGCAGAGAAAATCATTGTCATTGTACCGAAAACAGAGAAAGTATTTGAGTTTATCCCAGGTGAAGATCTTGCCCCATGTAATTTTTGACATTTTGTGATGTAACTTTATTCTTACTGTTTGATAGAAATCGAAGCAAAAAGATTGTTTCAAAGTCTGTATCACAAAATCTTGATTATTGATTTCAGTACAAATGTAAATAGTAGGTAGATAGTTAGGTCAAGACAGTTAATGCACAATTTTGTTTTAAGTTTCTCACATTTTAAAAAAGTCACATCTCACAGCGGTATCTCATACCATGAAATTGACCATAATATGCTAGCTTGTTTTGATAACTGACTAAAGCAAAGTTTTTTCTTATTTTTTTTCTTAATAGAAGAAAAATTGCAGAGGTGTGAAGATGTTTTTATTTATTTTGCACTTCTGTTTTTTGATTTATTCTGGATTACAGCCTTTATACTAGGGTTGTGAAAAGTGAAGAATGACTAAATATGCTCTTTCCTGTTTTGACAGTATCTTAGGCATCATATTTTGATAAGTGGGTCCTCTCTGTTTTCTTTGTCTACTTCCCTATCTTCTTCTGTGAACGTGCAAAATACTTCCAGGCAGGGAATTGGTGACAGTTTGTCTGCAAGTGAGATTTACCTGTCTTTTATGGAAAACTCCTTAATTTTTTTTTTTTTTTTTTTTTTTTTTTTTTTTTTAATTTTCATCATTAGTTTCAATGACCACATTTTTATTTCTAGTATGTGCTGAAGTATATTATAATTGATAACCATTTAAAGTTCCCATATTGTGCAGTTTTTGCACACAGTCTTTCATAGTGAACATTTTAGGCTATTTTCACCTTCCTGTGAAGACAAAGTGTTCTTTTGAAGAGTTTTAATCCATGGTGTAAGCAAGTCTGAACTAAATGAGAATTTCAATGACAGGAAATGTAATTTTTGTTCACAGCTGATGGATATCTCTCAATAGAGTTCCCTAAGTTCTCCTTTTCTGCTTGTCCTCGGGCATAAGTGGATATTGAGTTCCTTTTCCTGGTGACCTTCCTTATTAGTTTAACCTGTATTGCTCGGGAACAACTCTGTATGCACATCCTTGATGCTGAGGTGGCATTGATACAAAGAACTCAGTGTATTAATTGAACTTCTAATTATGGCTATTATGATCAAATCAGCAGTCATTTGGTGCTGATGTAAGCAGATGTGACAGTACAAAAGCTACTTTGAAGGTGAGATGAAGCATCATGATGTTTCACCTCACTGTTTCATCTCATCCCTAAGTAATCTCCATTAGTCATCACTATTTTGCTCTAATAGTTAAAGCTTCAAGTGCTAAGACCAGGTTTATTGCTGAGTTTGCTTTCAGCTGGAAAAGCAAATATTTTCCGTTCTCCATTGTAATTCTGAAAATATACAAATGCAGTTAAGAGTCACATAGGAAGTGAAGGGTAAGTCAAAGCTGAAATCTCTGCCTTCAGAGAGTCAGTTTGCAAGATAAGTGCAAAATGCAGATGGAGCAGCAAAGCTCTGAGACGCCACTTGATGGTGTCATATGGAAGTCAGAGTTGGGTGCTGAGAAACATGTACACATTTCTATGGAGAATATCCCACATTTGGACTGAGGTTAGGCAAATCTGGTAGCACTCTTAGTGCCTGGACTGTATTCAGAGAGACATACTACATAGGAGAAGCACAATGTGCATATTATCTGCAGTAATAAAACACTAGATTCTTACTGGAACCTTGTAAGAAAACTTCAGAATAACATTGTGATATTTTAAAATACAAACTGATATATTTAATTGATTCCTAAAATATTTTTTCACAATGAGAGTGAACTAGTGCAAAAGTGTTCCTTTTCCATGAAAAGAGAACAGTAATGGGTTTATATTGTATACGGATAGCATAGATAAGGTTTTCTTAATTCGGATTTAATAATCTGGACTGTTGTAAGTCACATAGAACAAGAATTTGTCTTCGAACACAACATGTAACTAATTCATTGCAGCTATAGAAAAATTTTCATTACAGAATGGATAGCTTAGTAAGAAGTAACCTGCAAAAGAGGAGAATGGTTCTCAGTAAATAGTCAATGCATTTGGAATATGTATTTTTGTTTAGCAAATACTGTATTTTGATTTCAATATGTTGTTAGCATCCTCAGCTATTGGCACAATGCTAGTATTGCAGAAACAAAATATTCTATAAATTTTGTACAGTTGGACAATATTAAATTAGAATATATCTTGCCCTCAGCTATAGCAGATCATAAAAGTAGATGTAATAACACTCAGCAGAGCATCAGTTTAAGAATTATCTCGTAAGAAAAAGAAAAATTCAACAGTGCATGTTGTGCAACTGTACATCTGTATCAAGCTTTGTGCACAGGAAAGTTAAAGGAATATTGTTGTGCTTAAGAAATGGCTCACTAAGAAATAGGTTTCTAGAGTCTGCATTCATCACCAAGCACATTCTACTTACCTATTTTCCTGCATAAGGTTAAAACCTTTTCTCCCAGGTGGTGTTTCGTTAATAGTGATGTGAGTTACATTTAGGCTCTTTACCTTCTAAACTTTCTCACCTGCATTGCGTTCTCTGTAGATAAGCATTTTTATTCTGTTTCAATGAAATTCATCTGTGTGACTGGTATGAAACATAAGAATCTGAGAAAGCACATAATTGAGGCAGCTGGTTATGGGCTAATGAAGAGTGATGCAGAGATCCCAAAGCTAATGGAGGCTGGGTCAGTAAGTCTACATTGTATAGTTCAAGATAGGCTTGTTAGCTTGAATTTGGAAGCAGAATAGTTGCACTGTGTCTGAACAAGTAAAACCTGACGTTTGGCAGGTATATTTCTTCTGGAGCTGTGCTGGCTCTGTACTGTGCTTTCTGTGGCATTCAGGGTCAGCATAGTCTGAAGCTAAAGAGAATGCCTAGGGAGTAGTGGTACAGACCTGCCCCAAACACTTCTGGACAATTCTCAGTTGCAGAGACTGAAAAAAAGCTGTTCTTTCACGTTAGGCATCCAAACTACATACACTTTGTATTTGCCAAGATTGAATGTTTGGCCACGGCTAATGTATGTTTTTACAAAACATGATTTCCAAGACTTGCCCATAGTTCTTACGAGAAAGCTTTTGGCCAGGTGCATTAAAACAGTGCCTTACCATCCATATCCTCAGCTTTTTAAAAAAGCAGAGAGGGTCACAGGGAGTACATGCTGTTGTACAACCTGTGCTGTCTCTTCCCTGCTCTGCTCTTGCTTTCAGTGTGGCATTTTAGGATTAGTCCTTCAGACACTTGGCTAAATTTAATCCCTAGAGATTAGAATAACGACCAATGTGCTCCTAAATTTTGTTACTGTCCATTTTATTCCTAATGTTACTGTCAAAGGGTTAGTTTTACACATCTCAGCATATTGTTTGACTCTCAAACAATAAATAGGAACATAAAACCTCAAAATACATCCAGTGGTCTGACTACAGCTGCCAGACAGATGTAGAGTTAATACTGCCTGTCCTTCCTCGGTTCATCTTCCTGTGCCTACACAATTGTAGGTGAACTTTTTTAAAACAAAACACTTATCATTTTAGATAACTTCTTTCTTAACACTTATATTCCATAAAGGAGTGATAACTGATGTTATTGATAACTATCCAAAATACGTGTTACAAATTAAAAACCTATCACAAAGTTACCCCAATTTCCATTTGTTTATCTGCTTATGTATTCTCTTTGTAACACTGCTCTGGACTTCTTTCAGTTTTTAATAGAGATTCATGAGCCTCAGGAAGAATGAGACAGTTTGTTACAATACTGCTCACATTATCCATGAGAACTACCTCGGACATGAATGGGACTATACATAACAACCAGCACTTCAGCAAGGGTTTCCCCCTCTTGCCGAGTGCCAGCTGACATGATGTCTAAGCGTATGTCTGTATGGGATTTTGCCAGCAGACTAGAGTGCGCTCTTCCCTCCCTTAGAGCTGGCTGGAGATGTGCTGGCTCTGTAGCTGCAGTTAGCATGTTGCTAAGCCAGAACTAATAAGCTTGACTGAGAGGCAGGGTTTATTATCTTGGGCTCAGCAGTGTATTTAGTGTATATTTAGTGTATATTTAAGCTTACACCGTGGAGCTTCTCTGTGTCCTACAATCTCCATGCGTGAACTTGCTTGTGGTTGGTTGTACAGAGCATGGTCAGTATTTGTGTGCATCTCCTTGCAAAAACCTGCAAGTTCATCTCCTGATGGTTTCCTAACCCAGTGCCAGAGGAGCATTTTCAGTCCTCTGCCACACCACCAAGGTTTTCCTACCTAATACAATTAGCGAATATAACTACATACTACAGATTTATTGCACAATTGCACACTTCTCAGTGCTCAGTGAAAATACCTCACAGTACACTTGTTACTTAAATTTCGGTCATCTATTTTGAAGTTGGAAAAGAGACCCTAAATCAAGTTCACAGAGCATGGTTTAGTCAACATTTATGACAAAACCTACTGTTTTCACTGGCACAAGCCTATCAAAGAAAATATTTTAATTTCTTTGCTTTAGTAAATCATGTTTGAGGAGGAAGCCATGGGGTTTTTTTGCTCTTCACATACCTATTTCTGTTTGCTCTTCACATAGCTATTTCTATATTCATAGCTTATTTAATTTGTAATGTTTGTGTTTTCATTTGTGTTTTCTGGTATGCCATGTATATTTTTTCTGAAATGTTGACAACTATCTTTTAATTTTGGTCAATGAAGACATTTTACCGATAGGATATTTAGTACTATCTTCACTATCTAACAAAAGACTGCTGAGCCTTAATGTTACTCTTTCCATATAAAATTATCACATTAAAAGATTTAGTTTTGATTTGTCTTTTAATTTTTATGAATAACCAAAAGCTCTAGGTTTTTACAAGTAGAATCAAAAGTGGTTATAAATTCTTCACTTTGGCAGTATCTGCTTTGTGTCTTGGTAGCAGCGCAAAGCAGCACTGAATGTAGGTAGAGATATGCTGAATATTCTTAGGAGTAGCGTTGGTGTATCCTGGTGGTTTAAGGGCATAAATGAGGTACTTTGTGCAGCTGGTAGATGTAGAGGAGGTTTATCGGGGCCAGGAGGGTATCTCTGGTATTAATGTGTCTGATTTCTTCCAGCACAGTGATCCCTTTTGATCTGCAGCAATTTGTGCAATAGAGAACAGCTTTCAGGGCATCTTTAATTATGCCTGTGGACATTTTGGCCTGCAGAGTAAAATGAAGCTTTAGGATCACCTTTCATTCCCAGCTGTGCTGATTTGAAACTCTGAACAGCTTGTTACCCACGTGTAAGTGCAGGGATCACATTTCTGCTCTCATGAAGGACACTGAATGTGCAGCAGCCTGGGCTTCAGTAGGAGGTGCCGCCGGCTCTCAGTCTTTCCATCAGAGCTCTCACTGCTGTCGAGATGGAACAGCATCATATCCCATACACACCTGTACATATAACCTGCAATAGCACGTATCTTCAGATCAAATTTAGATCTGAGGCAATTCACAGGAACTGAAAATCTGTCTGTGAAGTTTCACAGTGAAACTGCTGTGTTACTAGCTCCTTTACATTTTACGGTAAAAACAGACAGAGCAATTATGCTAATATCAGTGCTCTCAGACAGATATAGAATAAATGGATTGATGATAAGATGCATCAGCTTTATTAAAGTTTCTCAGAAATGATTTTTTATAATTACACTGCTTTCTAGAGATATTTTTCAGTGTGTTATGAAGATGACATGTCCTATTTGTAGTGCCTAATGTGAAAAAAATCATCTTAACATGACAATTAGTGTCCTAGCATTTGAACTTTCAGGTATGGTGGTTAATTTTCACAGTCATAGAAAATAAAAATAAAAAAAGATTAATTCCACTAGAAGATGCAGGAGGTGATCTCAGCCCTATCATGCTAAGACCTAGGACCAACAGTTACTTAAATTCTCAAGACTTTTTAAAGTAGACTGCAGTGCTCATAGGAGGTACATGAAAACCTTGTGACTTGAGATCAGAGGTAAAAATGGCTATACCAGAGCAGTCTGTAAGCCAGTTTAGCTGAAATTGTAGTCCCATTGACTCTTGTGGATGATGAGGTTGCATCTGCTTCTCTTTTTTTAAACTGAAATTGCTGTTTTTGTGTACCAATCTGTGCAAAGCACTAAGATTTTAAAAATCAAAAGTAATCTTTAAAAAACAGGAAGTTTTCTGATTCCTTTTCGTTTCCCTAGGAAAACAAATAGGTCTGTAAAATATTTTTTTTTGTTTCATATCCTGTACTTTACATCAGCAAAACTACTGAAAATTACACTGTGTTTATTAAAGCTATGCTTCTATGCAGTAATGCACATAAGACATCTTATACTGCCTTAAGGATTAAGTTAAGCTCCTTTGTTAAGCCTGTTGGTATGGCAGGACTGTTAATCTTTAACTGTCAGAGTCTGGTTAGATCCTTCTTTAGACTGAGGCCATGTCTAAGGGCAAAGAAATTAAAATGAATCAACTCTCCTGGTATTTACGCCTTCATATTTGTGTATAGAGCAATGAATACAAAGAGAACCTCTGTTAGACATAAAAATATATATAAGAAGATGGCATTTCAAGCTCTTATTTAGCAGCATCATTATTTGCTTTGTGTCTATGCTTGTCAAATACAAAGTTGACAATGTCTTCAAAATATTAAATTAAAGGAAATAAGATGTGCAGTGGTTGACAGCTCATGGAAAAGAGGACAGAAGACATTTTGTGAACTTACAGTTCATAATTAAAATTCCATAGAGTTGTCTACAGTATGTTCATGTTTTATTACATCAGTAATTACTCTCACATTTTCCTTTAAAATTACTACATTAAGGCACAAACAAAGAAATATGTTATAGTTGCAGCATTTTATATATATATATAGAGAGAGAGAGAGTTGCAGCCTTATCTAAACAAAGCAAGACTTGAAAAGAAAACTGCATTAAAAGAGTAGTGAAGTTGGGAGGCAAAGTTAAACTCATTATGAAAGATTAAAGCTAATATTTTAGCCCCAGTAGGGTATAAAACTGGTAGTAAGGAGCTGCCGTATTGAGCTTTAGGTAGCAAAGGTTTACATTTTACTGTGGATAAATTTCATTAATTAATGTTGTTCTTGCTAAAACTTATTAAGTGGAATTTTTTAGTAATTACCTGCAGTTCGTGCAATTTCTGCAAATAGCATAATAATCCAATGAAGTCATACAGGTTGCGTGTTGAAGCAGTAGGTAATATATACTAAAAAGAAGCTTTTGAACATTTTAGATGCCTAAATTGTACTTTTCTAATCAGGCTATATTTTTTGAAACAATAGGAAAAGAAACCCTCAACAAGTTACAATTTTTCTTTCACATTCTCCTTCAAATACAGTTTCAAGTGGCTGTTTTTGTATTTTACACACATATAACATTCCCATTTGCTGAAAGAAGATGTTCTTTCCCTCAAGTCATTAAATAGTAATACTTTGTATTTTATATATCACCTTGCTTCTGAGGATCTCCCACATGCTATAGAAGCATTAAGTGGAGCCTCCTGCCTTAAAGTACAGGTGTATTAATTCCTTTTGACATAGGGGGATAGTGAAATAAAAAAGTTCAAACCATAGTTTTGACCTTGAGTGTCCAGTGAGGAATTTCATGCAAGAGTTTTAAGAGAGCTAAAGTGTTGAAAACTGAGGGGACTCAACCTTGGGTTCGGTGCACAAGACATCGCTTGAGATACTTGACTGTTATGCGTGGCTTGGAAGTGAAATATCAGACCTTGTTCTACATAACAGTGAAGTTATATACAGTGGATTGGGAGTGTCTGAAATGAATTTGAGATACCTGTTCTGCTGTGTAGAGCTGCCCAACAGAAAAATACTGAAGTGAACTTTCAGTCCAGCCCTTCTGTTTGAACAGGATCGTGGTTGAGAATGGTCTAGTTCAGATAAAAGGCAACAGAATGCTGTTTGTGATCTTGAGTTGGGGATCTCATAGTTAAATGGTATATAAAAGCCTTTGAGTTCCAGCTTCAAAAGTTGTTAAAGCACATATTTTTGAGAAGCACATAAATTGGAGATTGCAGCATTGTAGATTTACAAAGAGCTTTCTGATCTGTTTTACCGAACTGTGTAACTCCCCCAACTTCATGGTATGTGGCAACGTTAGATGTCCTGTGAGGATGCCACATTTGGCCCCTGTCAGATCATAGTCAGGCACACATGAAGAACAGTCCTTAAGCACAGATTTAGATGGTGGCTGAACAAGGCTTTTGAAGACCACACTGCTGATGTTGGCTTTCAGGTTCTGTCAAAGTGTCATCAACTATGTCTGAGAGACTGAGATCTCACTCTAAATTAGTACACAGGCACTTCAATAAATGAGCTGATTTTCAGAGCATGTTGCAACAACTCTTGTGACTTAAAGCAGGTAGACTCTTTATGCAAGGCATTTGATGTGCACAGCAGGGCTGCACAGTGTTTTGGGCTCTAATAAACTTTAATGGGGCATGCAAACACAGGCACTGAACAGCATTAAATAGGCACCCTTGGGTCCTTAGAGAAACTGGCACCAACTACCTTTACAAAGTTCATTAATTTATTATGCCTTTAAAATATTTTGTATGTATTTAATATTGTATTGTGTATTTCTTATCTATTATATGACATTATATCAAACATATTTAGTTCTAGAATCAAATACATGCATTTCAATGATGGGGAGCGGAATCTTGATGGCACATCTTGGGTTTCTTTGCATATTCAAGTAATCCTGTCATATTTTAGACTAAAGAAAAACAAAATCCTTACAGCAGAAGATGGCCTACAAATAGGGTTATTTAAAACATGTTAGAATATAAATATTGTGTTTGTATAAAGTACCTTACTTGATAGTTTTGGAATATGAAGTCTATCATAATCCTGTGAAACAGCAGAACAGGAAGAGAAGGAAGAATCTTGCCACATACTCAGAAAGATAATCTACAAAAGCAAAGGTAAAGGTTGTCTTTAGACTGTCAGCTCAGTCCTTATAATCTCTCTGTGGGTGCCAATCCAGCATTTCCATGGATGTTTGAGTTGTGGCAATGTCACTTGTGGTGTCACTGTATTTGATCTAGTAGATGAAAATTCTCTTGAAATTCTGTAGATTGTAAGGCATCCGCTGTTGGATGCCCTCAATTTTCTTAGCCGCAAATGTGCAAATGCAAAAACTATAAATATAACAATACAGATATAAAAAGTTTCAATTATGTTATGTTTAGCAATAGTGAGATGTTAACAACTGTGTACAGGAATAAAGAATTTATCTTTGCAAAAAATTAAGGTCTTCTTTCAGGCTTGACATTATGCAGCTGAAGTCTAAATAACCTCCATTTGCTTTCTATGGATTAGAAGTAAATATTTTTCTCTTCCCTTTCAAAGAGTAGAAATAAAGATAAGACAATTTGTTCTTCTCATTTAAATTAGAAAAGTTGAAGAGAACTGCAAGTAGTGAATCCTGTTATCATGGATAATAAAGCTGCAATAAAAGCTACACTGCACAGCTTTCAGAGCAAAGGTGTACAAACCAGGCCATTCTGATGAGACACTGAAATACACATATTCCTGCCACAATGCTGTAGCTTTAGCTAGATACATGACTCACAAATGGTGAACCCTGACAAATAATCCATCAAATGATGTTGAGACTGTCAGGGAAGGCAGCCTCAAACAACTTTCTTTTTTTTCTTTCCTATAATCCATCACTTCTTGTTGTGCTTCTCCTAACTGTTTTATATCGGCAGATGTTCCTGTAACTTTCTATCTTTTTATCTTTCTTGAGACAACAAAAGGCCATTTCCTTTGCAGAGCTGGGAAGAGGCACAAAAGGTCAGGAAATGCTACGAATGAAATATCATTGTTCAAAGAGCCCATCCTTGCTGCTGCTAAAACTGTGGAATTCTCTCCTGGAAATCAGCAGAAGCAGGATTAGTACCAAGGTCTGCATCCCAATCAATGGCTATTAGCAGAGGCTACCAGTGCTGTGGGCACAGGCCTGCGAGATGTTAAGCATCAGCTGCCACTCACCTAATAGAGCACTTCTTTTATGTTGGTGCATAAACCATGCACTGGTTCTGCTTTAAAGTGTTGAAATCTAGGGATCAATAGGGCAAGCATCATCCAGAGTCAGGCCCTCTCTGACAGATTCATACAGATTAGGGGAAAAAGTGGGAGACTGAGGTCTAGGGCTAATAATTGTTAGGTCCAAAATACCTCCTACAATGAATGTTTCTTAAAATCTTTTTATGTGCCTCTTATTCTTAAAAAAGGGTGAGAACTTAGAAAATCACAGAGGAAATTGGAGCTGAAGTGATAATACAGAATTGGGGTTGAGGAAAGAATTATATTAGCTTTAAGCATTTTTAAAGATTTTCTGCGTTAAAGGATGACAGCAATAGAAAGTAACACTTTTTCTATCAACAGGTCTATGTTTTAATAAAATACAGACTTTGGCAACACTTGTTGTCATGTGTTATTCTCGTAGTGTCTGTGCAATAACCACTTGTAGGGAATTCCCATTGTAGGGTTGATGCTTCAGTGGTCATCCCCAGATATGAGGAAATCTGTATGGTTTTATGAGTGGTGCCAGGATTATGCTGTTGAGGGACCCTGAATCTCTGTCAGCAGTGCCCTGAAAGGCCAGAATGTCCTTTCATAAACCTTTCTTTTTTATTATCTTTGTGAACTGGTGCCATCTTTCAGTTAATAGAACTCTGAGAGCTAAGAGGGACAGAGTAGAAGTGACTGTTTTTGCTGCTGGTTAGATGCTAATGTGAGTCCTGAATGCCTTTTAAATATGTTACTCTAAAATGAGAAAACTGAGAAGAGCATTTGTACATATTAAAAAGGCTTGGAAAACAAACAAACAAGAACCATTTGTCTGATGAGGCTGAAGGATGCATCACTCACCTTGAAACTGGAGATATAGGTACAGAAACCCTTTGTGAATGCAAAAATACAATGGCTTATTATACTTTTGTATGTTGTTTTTTATATACTATTTTAAATATAAATCTTGTTTGTTAATGTTACTGCACTGCAACTGACTTCTGGTTTAGTCCTGTACTAGAGACTGAAACAGATGCAAACAGCAAAATATTTCTGGAACTGGACTGTATCATTCTTGGCCCCTGATGAGTGCTAGAGCAGCTCCATGCTGTCTCTAAATTTATTCTCTCCTTTTGTTATTATCCATTGTTATGGTAAACAGAATAGTTCAAATCTGTACCATTTGCTGCAGCCTATACTAATGGCTTAGTGAAAGGTTGGTGTGAAGCCATTCTTGGACACTACACAGTGTCTGGCCACTTGAACACTCCTGTCTAGTATTTTAAAAGTATAAAATGGGCTTAGTGTAAAAAAACAAAACAAACAAAAAACAAATAAACAGGTTAGCTAGTATTAATTTGAAATCTTTGGATATTAAAACCCAGGTGTTTCAGATGAATCTGTGTGTGGGTGTGACCCAGGCTTCAGAGTGTGCCCCCTCCCAAGAAAATTAAGGCTCCACATCCTGAGATGTTACAGGCTTTCCATCAGCAAGGCATATGGTTGTTAAGTTTGTAGAAGGCATTAGCAGTATATTTTAGGTGAGGGCTGAAATACTGGTGGTAAACACTGCATGTCTCCTAATCTTTGCTCTACCTCCCACTTTTAAACACTCAGTTCTTATTCCTACAGAGGCTTTTGAGAAACAGTGAAGATACAAAATAAATGCCATCAGCACTCTCCTCGAATCACAAATTCAAAAATCCCTTTCCTGTGTTAAGCAAATTGTTCAAACATTTCTCTTAAGCATTTGCTGCAGACATACATTTTCTAGGAGAGATATTTTCCACAGGACATACCTCCCATGAAATGGTGATTACCTAATGCTTTCTATGGAAAGCAGCATTTAAAGAAGACAAATTATAATTTGGCTCTAGCGAGTGATGTTAGGCAGGTCATTTGCTTTCTTAATACAGACATGAAAATAGTATGAGAATAAGTGAGAAATTGTTTGTTCAAGGCTGTTCAAGAAGTAGACTACTACAAACAGACCTAGCTGTTGTTCCTGGCAGTAGACTAATTAGTTCTAAGGGCAATGCAAACAGGACAGAGAATAAAGTGTTTATTTATGTTAACATTATTTTTTTAAGCCTTCTTGCAGAGCAGGTGCTGTGGTGCTGGGTGCCTTCAAACACAGGGCAAGGTGACAGTCCCATTCTATTGATTGTTCCTTTAACATGATATCCCTGACACTTGCATAGCTCTTCCTAAAGTGCTTTGGGCCCTTAGGGTAAAGAACGGGTCAGTGACTCTCATTTTAAAGATGAAATTCAAAGCAATAATTTCACTATAAACTAGGCAGCCTTTGGGTTAGAAGTGATCCATGGGGTTGCTTCTTAGACTGAAAGGCAGTCTGTGTTGTTTGCCTGGGGTTTCTTTATTTCTTGGCCAGTGACTAACCAGGAGGATCCTGACTGCTGATCGAGAGGTTCAACCTGGCCAGGTAGAATTTATTTATTCAGTTTGTATCTGCACCCACACTTGCTAGACCTGCTGTGTGTCTGCTGTGGTTGTTTGATGAAAAGCAGCAAATTCTTATTTTGCTGCCACAAAATGGGATAGAGAGTGAAAAGTAGGAGGCATTCTTTGCTGCATTTGACATTTAATCCAGTGGTGTGTGTGAAATCACTGGTTTTGAATATATGAAGGAAAGGACACTGGATTCAGTATTTTTTCACTGATAAAGCTTTTGGAAACATTATTCCAGCTTTTGAAATGGCTCAGTTGTGCCAGCTCAGATTTGTGTTTCAGAATGTTTCACCTTATTTGCAGTAAAAGTGAGGATGTGAATGGGACATGTAGTGTTGGGATATGTGATGGGATACAGATGGCATATGTAATTCACCTGTAGTAAATTTGTGGTACATGGTGGATTTGGTTTAAAATAAGAAAAGGTTTGTGCTTTGAAGCCAAATGATGAGAATAGGAATCAACATTTAGTTGTGTTGTAGCTGTGTTTACCTCAAGTTATTTTGAGACATCAGTGCTAAAGTGGAACATACTGAAACATTTGTCCTGAAGTCAGAGAAACTAGCACCTTGGTGTGCTTTCAGTAAAGATTATATCCTGTATTGGAAGACTAATAGTTTCAAAAATGCCAACTGTGCTTTCTGTATCATCTCAGTATGACTTATTTTTAAAGTTCTTTTTCTTGTGTGTTATTTCCTTATCTCATGGCATATCCATGCAGTTTGTTACTCTGCACTCTAATGAAACACAACATTAAGATATATAATACTGAAAGCCTCTGCTCTAAAGTCCAGTGAGACACATTTTCCCTTTCACTAGTAGGTAGTGATAATGTAAATCTCTAATCTCATTAGTTTGAAAGAATCACCACATAGCACTTGGGTCCTTTAAAAAAGCAAGAAATAGAAGAGACGTGATTAAGTTTGTAGAAATTGGAAGGAAAATGTTTCTTTTGAGATAACAATACACTTATGCATTCAGCATTAATGTTCTGGAAGACAATGGAAGAGTCTTTGATTTTAAAGTTAATTTTCCTATGTCCTGCGTGAGAAAACTTAGTATTTTGCATTAGTTTGTTTGTGATACAATAACAAAATGGCATGTTGATATTTTTTACTATTAGTAATTTGCCTTTCTGTCAATATTTTTAATGCTTTTTATCTTCCCACCCTCTGTGAGAAGAGCTGGCAACTCCTTTTTTGGTTTTTAGCTACAGGGTTTGTGATTACTCTCAGGTGTGTCTTGCTACTTGGCAACTACATAATCCATCAGGTCTTCATAGATATGTTTAGTAAGTAGCATTATTGTTCTATTCAAGCATTTAAATTTGACTGAGTTAATCTATATGGGTTTTGGAAAAGTCTGTTAAATGCATTTATTTGATATTCTGATATAATTGCCTATGCTTGTGTTAATGCTGTTTTCTGGAAGATTAAGCATATGCTATAGAATCTAAATTCTGTTTTTTGAGAGAAAAGTGCTGATGATTTCAGTGTCTGATTTAGATAGAAAATTAAACTTGAGAGGGAAAAGACAAGAAGCAAGTGGAAAGAAAATAAATGTCAGATCAACTCTTCATGTATTTGTTATTCACCTGAGCAATTTTACTGTCTCCTTTGTAGGTCCATCCAATGTTGCTGAATTCCACAAGTGTCTTATTGTTTTGTGCTACTCTTAAGTGTAAATGTCATTTTAAATTTGTTTCTCAGCCTGTTTTCTTAAAAACATGGAAAAAAGGCTAAAAGGTCAATTCTATTTATCTTAATCAAAATTATTTCCAGTAATTGTATTTTCACTCCTCATTCATTGTGATGAAACACAATGTATTGTGTGTGCCCTAAATCCAATATAAAATACAAAGTACAGTTTATAGAATTATGAGTTAAAAAAAGAAAAATACCCATTAGTATTAAAGTAATCCTGTATGTATTTTATTAGCTGCACATTCTAATTTCTTAGATATGGTACATTGACTCCCATTGAAATCAATGAGAAATGGATATGTGACTGTTCACCATGCTCATTTATTGTAATGTCTGGCTATTTAGAGCAGCTAAGGGTTTATTACCAAAACTGTATTTTTCTGTGTATTGCAGTCACTGTTACAACTTGTCAGGTAAATTAGCACTCAGAATGGAATTATTTGCTGTAGTAGCATTTCTGATATATCATGCCATGTCTTGTCTTTCCTCCCCTTTCTGTCCCTTGTACATACGCTTTTGGAGAGTGGTGGTGATGATGATGGGGTGGCACTTGTCTATTAATATAAGTTTGATCTACTCACCTTGGTTCTTGCTGTGGAGAAGAACTGGGATGGGCTGTAGGTAGTAAAGCAACAGTCTTTACAGATCCATGGCAGCTAGTGTGAATACTTACTGTATATATTTGTCATCTAAGGGATTTATGGTAGAAGATGAGCCATATTAAGAAATGAGAGGAAGGACAAAATTAGTAACCCTAGGGTTATAGTACAATCACCTTGAATTTAAACAGTTATCAGCTGTACACTCTTCTCCAGAAGGACAAATGCTTATTTAACATGTCTATCAGGTTATAGAGAACTATAATTGCTTGGAGAATTACAGCCTTACAGAAAGCTGCTCCTTGTCCACGTCCTTTTGCAAAGCTTTATTTTGTGACTCTCTGAATAACTTTTGATCTGTAGGTACCTTTGTTATTCACCTCTTGATAGGAATGCCTGTGGTGCTATTATCTGGCCCCTTGCTCTGAGATGGTTCTCTAAAATTCAGTGCTTTTCCAAACTATCTACTCAAAAGCATACTTCAGTAGTGCATTCTTCAGTAGTGGTGGTGTCTTCTGGAATATTAATGACTAGTTCTTCCTTAGGGTTATCTTCGGTTTCATCCTGAATGTCAGGTAGCCTGATGTGTTGAACACAACATTAGTCATTTGAGGAATGTGGACAGCACTTTCATCTTGTACTTGGTTAGAATTTATTAAATTAAAATGTCTTGCATTGGATTCTGATGTCCTAGAGTCAATACCAAATTCATCAGTGACTTCTATGGAGCATCTTAAGGGATAGTAATATATACTGAAATATATTATGAGATGGTATTCTTTCTGTTATTGACAAAAAAGAGTAAGTTCATTCTTTACTTTAGAGAAGCAGCCTCTTGACTCAAGGAAGGCAGGAGATAAATTTAGTTTTGCTTCATTTTTTAAGAACTTCCAGTTTTTGGAATTGAGAGCCACGGTCCTGCCAGCATATATGTGTAAGTTCAGATGCTGAGCTATTCTTATAGTGGTACCAGTATTTTATTTAGCAGTTCGTGTGACAGACATTTTGCTGATACTGCAGACTCTCAGATTTAAAACAAGAGGATGCTGTAGTAGGAACTGAAGGACTGAGTTGCTCTAGTTTGAGCTGTAAGCGACTGGTATCTATGGTAGATTGTATTTTCGCTGAAAAACTGTAAGGGGATACACATATTGCATGTGATCATATAGTACATTATTGTAATTTGCACACTGAAAACTAGTTTGGTTCCTGGAATATGAGAAAACCTGAAAAACGGAGGAACTTGTGTCATAAATCTTAAGGCTGTAGTGCAAGGGTTCTTGAATTAGAAACTTGACTGGTTCATATACCATCTAATCATGGCTTTTAAGTGATTTATTTTTTTTTAATGCAAAATGCATTGCCTCTCTCTCATCCTATACATTCATTAGCATAACCTCTGGCTTTTTGAAACTAGAAAATATTGGAGGTTTTGTAGATTTCCTTCCTTTTGGAATAAAACTATGATTTATTTATTTTTAAGGGTTTCAGCTGAAGTTTTCAGCTGGTCTGAACACAGTCTACTATCATTCAGTCTTCTTAACACTTCTTCAATATTGGTCAAATAATTCCTACTGTCTGCATGTGGCTGGAACTAACACAGTTCCCTGCTTTCCTACATAAGTGAGGCCTTTTGCTTTGGGTATAAGAAAAATCCTTTTCAATGTTCTTATCTTTTCTCTGCAACATTTAATTGTTGACATGGTGGTGGTGTGCCCTTATATTAACTTAGTTTTTTATATTTTAATTCTCCACATGAACTGTGATATAGGGTCTGGTTTTATGCACAGATTGGGAGAACAGAATATAATCCAAACACTTTTTAATCAACAAGTGTATTTTCATTACCTCTAACAGCTCATTTGCCCACCAATGTTTTTGTATTGTAGAAGATGGGGTGTGGTTAGTATGACCTGGCCCCACTTCTTCAGGTGCTTTTTCTCCCAGAAGCACCTCATGCTGTATATTATCTGGTTGGCTGGTAGGTGGACTATGCTTTTCATCACCTTCCATTCTTGAACAGGTTTTGATGTCAGAAAGAAAGCTGATGAGTGTTATTTTTTCTGATTCTTGCACAACTGTGAGATGTGTTTGAAGGACCATGAGTTGTGTTCTCACTTACTGCTCTGTAAGTGTAGTTACCTTCTTTCGTATTACAGTGTAATGCTCCTTATGAAATCCCACATTTTCTTGCCTTTAGCCCTTTCATCTCCTTTGCTTCTTGCTTTCTTCTTCCTGCTTTCCCAGTTAATCTTGTTTCATGTTTTGTTTTACTTCTGCGTTTCAGTTCTCCTAGACTTCTGTTGTATATTTGTGCTAAGTACATCTTGGTGACTTACAGTACTAATCAAGGCTTATGATGCTTGTTTTGCCTATTACATGTAATAAGGATCAATACTTTAGCTTGATTCCACTTCAGGCATCCATGTCTTTAAAGAGGAATTAGGTTTGAGCCCCAGAACTCTAGCTAATGCTTGACATCATGTCCATAGTTAAACTACTGCAGACAGCTTACGTGTTCAGAAACAGATGGGGATTTGAAGGACCATAGCTCCTCTGCAACCACTGTCAAATTCCCTGATACTCAGAGCTCAAAAAAGTCTTGCCAGTCATCCAGCCTGAAGCTGTGCAGAATTTCTCAGACATTTTTAATTCTGCAGGTCTGTCAGTTAATTGTATTTCTGCAGGTATATTTCTTTTATCATACAAGGATTTAATTATTTATTTTTTAAATGGTTTGAATTTAAGCATTGAACAAATATATGGTTAATTACCTCCCTAAACTATGCTGTAATAATAGGGACATTAAATTTGATGCTAGGCACCCAATTATTTATATTAGTTACTAAAAAAACCTATCCTTTATGGTGAGTTATTTGAAGCAGTAAATATTATTTGTTACTGTGTAACAGGTGTAGGTATGTTCTGATGGCTGTGAACATCCATTTTTCTTATGTAGCTGATTGCATGGAGAGCAAAACTTACCTTCTAAAAACTTAGTGATATTGAGTGTCAGGAGTATTGCAGGATATAAAAAAATATTATTTTCGCTATTTATTGGATAAATTAATAGTCTGCACCTTTGCACTTCTTAATGGACATTCATAAATAACGTATGAGTGAGAGATAACCCTTCTGAGCATTGCTATATGCTGTCCTAACATGAGCTGGTAGTTTGGTGACTGGTTTGTGGAGGAATTAATGATATTGAGTATACAAAATTACTTTTATGCACAGTATATTTCCATGTGTTTTTGAGATCAAAGAAAGCATAAACATGAAAACAAATAGGATCTGTTTACTTATTTTGCTCTAAGATAAAAAGGAATCCCAAGTGAAATTAATTTATTTTAATTACTGATTTAATATAAAATAATTTGCATGGGATGTATTTCTTCAGCTATTTTTAAGTAAATGGAATAGATCAGGAAATTTGTATACTTATTGTGTTTACCAGTGAACCATATCATAATAGTAATGAGAAGGTGAGTTTCTTTTGCCATTCTACCATACTAAGCTGTATATAAAGGGATCAGCCTTAAAGAAAACATACTTTGATATCAGTATATCTGTCTTCTTTCTTAGGGAGAACCTGCTAGAAAACAAAAGCATTTTTAAGAAAGATATTAAGGGTTTTTTTCATTTTAGATATTTTAAAATGTATTTATATATTTTCAGATATTATACTAATACGTTTTGACATCTGGAAAAGTTTATATTTTTTAAAACTATGCTGCATTTATAAATGAAAAATCACATTTTAGTAAAACCAAGTAAAGCTTAATACTGAGGGAAAAGCACTGTCCAGGAAGCTTAGGGGTTTTTTGAAAAAAGCATTAGCAGTTTTCAAAATGGAAGTGTTTTGAAAGATTTTCTGTGAAGAGGATCTGTGTTCAGATTGTGACCATCAATAGTTTGCTTTTCTTCTAAAGGAATCAGTTAGTAATGTTTATGATGGGATATTAGTTTGAGAGGTGAAGATGTGCCTTAAGAACTTGTATTTATCCTGTTGAATCATTCATTGTCTTTCACAGTGCTGTTACATAGTTCTAATTCAACCATTAAATATGTAACTGAAGCATTTATCTACTTCTGTACATTTTTCAGGCCAGGACTCATATAATTCTCTCTAAGTAATCCTCCTTCCCCCTTAGTGCCTTCACTGTAGATTTATTAACTCTGTAGACACAGTAGATTTAAATTTTGGATTTTTTAAAGGAAAACAAACCCCTGAAAACTCAAAACTTCCTTTATAGTCTGCAACATTCAGTTATGAAAAAACACTGAATGCAGCAAGTAAAATTCCAAGTTCCAATGTTCTATGTGTTATATAGCATGTCAGGGGTTCAGTGAATAATCAGGGCAAGTCACATTTCTCTGTAACTAACATACTTTGTATTTTCAACTCTACCATACTTTTCAAACTTTATAAATGTTTAATGATGGCAGTGGTTAATTCTGTGTTCATATTCCAAAAATTGTGTTTATCGTATTTACTAGGATGAAGATTTTATTCATTTTTTTGTTCAGCATTGAAGATTCTAGGAAATGAGACTTCAGAATCAGTTTTAATGCCTTTTTAATGCCTAATTCACTTTGGCTTTCTGTTCCTTCACAGGCCCTTGGGAAGGCATAGAGTTTAGTCAAATCATGCATATTACTGTAATTTTAGAATCATCACTGGATTGGCTATCTGAATACTTAGGAATATCTCATTATGGGATAGAGCAGCATGTGAGTACTAACTCCAATGATACTGAAAAACTATTCAATGACTCTGCTCTTAAGACCCCTTCCTCTCAGCCCCAGTTATAAGTCTTACTCCAGACATGTCCACACACTTTGGAAAATCTTTATTTAATGATATTGAAAGATACTGTCAGGAAAAATAGACCATAATTAAAGTTAGATTTCAGTGAGTTAAGTGTGTGAGTTCATCTGTTCACAGAGAATAATTACACATTTCTATTGCACTAGTAATCAGTGCTGGACTCCTGCTTCTCCAAATGAATCTGATTCCAAAATGGCATCAGCCTGCCCCAGTGCAAGTAAATGTCATCAGTGGGTTCAGGAAGTGACAGCCTCTCATGAGGTGATCCTGCATCTTCAGAAATATGTGGCTACTTAAATCTGCACATGGGTAGCTTTTAGTTACTATTGACATGATGTAGTCCATAAAAGTGGCAGTGGTTTTCTAGCCAGAACTGAAGCCTTTGGCATAAAAATGGCTCCTTTCCCCCCCAAATTTCAGTTTAATGTTGTACCGTAACGATATGAAAGTGCATGGATTTTTGTGCATTTATGGTCAGAGTCTGTTTGAAAAAGATCAGAACAAAGGACAGTATCTGTTGGTTCTACCAGAGAGATCAATTGTTACTCTTTAAATCAGCATATGCTCCATTAATCCTACCTAGTATAGACTACAGAGAGGCTTTTTTTAACAATGATAAAATTCTACTTAATACATTTAATTGTGTGGGTCGAGCTGTGCTGAACTGCCTTTTCTTGGATGCAGTAGTTTACTGGGAGTGGAATGTACAAATTTGCATTGCTTTGGCTGGAGAACTGGAAAGAAATGAAGCCTGGAACATTGTTGGTGAGCAGTGTCTCCAGGGATTTGCTGTAGAGAACTTCTGTTATTGTGTATTATTTTAAGCCACAGGTAGGGTACCAAGCCTAAATGTGCTAGGAACTGTACAAAGATGTAATAGATCAATTCCCAGACCTAAAGAATTTGAGGACTAAGATGAAAGACAGTAGGTAAGGCAAGAAATTGCAAGTAGCAGTCAGTACACTTGCATCTGAACTAAGAGTTTTTCTAAGTGCTAGAAGTGTTATAGGTACTGTTTATCTCATACTGGTACAGTTAAATAGTAATTTAAATAAATAATGTAACTGTCAAACACCAGAAAAAAGTCAAGAAGAAAGTTGAAGCATCACAGGATAAAATAGTAGCTGAATTAATTATCTACAAATTCCTGTGCTTCACAAGTGCTGTTGATGCAGTGGACGCCTCATACTGGACTGCAAAGTGTTTTGAAGGCTTTAAACTTCTGTGAAAGTGATCCATCTGTTAGTAGAAATGAGGTTGCAGAGTAAGGGTGAGGAGATATGCCCATGTATGTCTCTTCTGGTTAGGCTGAATGTGTATGGTAGATAAAGCAGAAGAAAATGTTCTGCAGTGTTTAAAAATATACTGGATGAGATTATTAACTTCTTACTAGGCTGCAAAGGAAGGCTTGAATATTTCTTTAGAGCACTAATACCAACACAACATATCTGATGCATGTGAAACATCCACTGTGGGGATTACTTCATTTATCAGGTACATCATTCAATTAATGCCTCTGTGCCTGTTGCTTCCTCACATCAGCCATCTTGTGTTGGTTCTGATCCATTAAGAGTACAAAAGGCTCTATTTGTCATATTACTCCAATATATGCAGAAGCTTCAGTGCAGACACACAGCGAAAGCAGGATATTTTGGAGTATGCAGTTAAGTAGTGGTATCTGAATATTAAAGGATTGTGACATGATACGGTTAATTTTGAAGCGTATTCTGAAGGAGAAAGCTTAATATTTAGTATAATATATTTTGAAAGGAAGATTCTGCCTCAGTTTGGTTTGCTGTTTTGACACTGTGCTTGCTCATCAGCTGTGTAACACTGTAAGATGCTTCAGTGTCTGTCAGATTTGTAATCTGATGAGCTATACTTGGAATAAACCTGAGTTGATGAAACAATCAGTGAGCCTTTGGCTCTCTCAGAACTGATTAGTGAGAATCTAACCAGTCCTTGCTCATGTGACACATCACACTGTGCTGTATATGCTAAGGCTCAATCATCGAGATTTTCCACTGTGACTGACCACTACTTAATGCAAATAGGTGCTAAGGGCATGATCGCCTCATTTAGAGAGATCATGCATCCTTTCAAACATGGTAGAATTGTGATGGTGTAGCTACTTCAGTATTTTTTGACAGGTAACCGTCTATTGTGGGGTTCCTCATTGATATTCTAGACAGCTCTGGTCATTTTTTTCATAGATATCAGTAGTAGAGTAAGTGTTAAATGCACAGGAATGAATGATTCAAATTTATGCATGTTAATTTTCAGACTTTCTGTCCAGACTCCATAAAATTAGCACTCATCCACTGAGACAGAACTGAATTTCAAGGTACTGCTTGACAAACTCTTTTGACAGCTCATGTGACACACCCCCACAAAAAAGCAGGGACTACTTGTTACATAGCTGATGTATAACACGTATGGTACCCTATTTGGAATATAATACTCATGCAGTGCGCCTGTAATAAATGCATTTAACATGGTTTAAGGAAACAAGTCTGTGCTTTTCTATTTGAGAAGGATTTGTACAAACCAATTGATGTGATTACTCACATGTATCAGATTATGGGATTGGTCCTGAAGTCTGTGGATTTACTTGAAAGTACAGCTAAGGTTTGTGACCTTCATCTGCAAGCAAGAAAGAATACTGCAAAATAAATGGATATATATAGCTATGTAGTGTTATACTGAATGATTTGAAACAAAATCTGTTTAAAAATAATTCAGTGAAATTCAGGAATGTCTTTGGCACTCTGCATTAGTATTGACTGATTATCTGCAGCTAAGATAAAATGAGGGTCAAGACTGATTCTGGCTATTAGAGCTGGAGTGTTACTTGCTTTATTGAACATGTTAATTTAAAGCTGCATTTGGAAGAGATGGGGAAAAAAAAGATTCTCCAAAGGGAATTTCATAGTGACTTCTTTGAAAGACTGGTCGCAAGTGTTTAGAAGTCAAAGGAAGGCTGTTTGCAATTAACTGTATGTTGTTTGGATGGATGCAAGCTGCTCTAAATTGATACTAGTTGACTACTTCTGATGTTGAATTTATCTCCCATTTAAGGCTCTTAAATGGAAAGATCTCATCTCTTATTTTGAAATACTAACTCCAAGTTTATAATTTGGCATTTTGTAAAACTCATCAGAACAATGCATAAGGGAGAAAGATCATAGCCTGCTGTCTTATCCTGACATGCCTTAGACTGGTAAAATTGTAATTGATGCCGCTTGGGTACTGTGGCTTGGTCTAGCCATGCCATCCTGGAACCATTGTACCTAGGAGTGATGGGCAATACCATCTAAATATTTTTCTTGGTACCCATAAATACTGTACTATAAATACTGTTATACCTATCTATCCTTTCTCTGATGCCTAGTTTGAGATAATTAGATCTGAAACTGATGTTGCTGTGGATGGGATACTACAGCACAAATGGATTCTGGGACCTTCCTGCTCAACCTTTCCTTTACGACAGGACCCTTTTTGTGCACAGCTGTCTTCCTAATCTGTGTTCTCAAAACCTACAGATAGTTTTTGCATGAGTTGCACAGCAGCTCTGCTTTTGCTTTGGAGAAGGATGTGAACAGCTCCACCCATGGCTCCCATGGGTGCAGCCTGAGGCCATCAGTCCCAGTCTCAGTGACACGTGACACCAACACCATAGGAGTACCTGCTTCTAGTTCAGGCCTAGCCCAGCCCCTCTGAGCTGGGCCCAGCCTGTGGCTTGTGATTCTGCCCTGGCCTCAGCACATTCCTGTCCCAATGCCCAAGGCTGATGCTGACCCCAAGTTGTCCTTCTCTGCCTTGCCAACTCTCTTAGGACCTCCTCTGCACCCCAGGCTGCTGCTGGACCTCACTGGCACACTGGTGCCACTATAGCATAGTAGAATTGGCACCTAGTAGTTTTAGCATAATTCCATATTTCAAGGATTTAGAACCGTGATCTTCCAGTGATACCAACATATTAGCTATTGTGGTAGGAAGAGATCAGGCAGCACAGAACAATATTAGTCTTTGAAAATGTTCAAAATTTTAATAAGAGATTATTTTCTTCAGTGAGGAGGGTGCTGCAAACCTCATTTGTTGGATTGTGTGACTAAGCCAGTTTCTCTCCTGTGGTAATATATTAACTGTGAGGATAATACCCTAAGAAATCCAGAGGGCTAGTTCTTCAAAAGTGGTTTCATGAAAATTCTCATTAATTTCAAACAGATAAAAGTGTCTTTGTGTTTTAAAGATCTAGGCCAAAATATTTAAAATCCTCAACGTTAAATTTCAGTCTTAGGTGAATGTATTGGTTAGTTGTTCATTACTGCTGTGGTTCTCACCTAGCTCTTTAAATTAATATTTGTTTGGAGGTTTGTTACAGTTAATCAATTTTTCATAATGGCCCTTGTAAATCCAAGTATAAAAATATATTCTCCATTGTTTATACTCCTTTCTTCTAGCACAAGAGGAGTGTTTTAAAGTACAAATTTACATCAGAATAATTCATAAAGCAGTTTTTTTGCAGGGCTATTTGTTTCCTCCCAAGCCCTCTCACAAAGTACCCATAGTAGAATTATGGATATTGTTATTGTCTTGCAAAGTACTTGTACAATTGCCCCAGGAGGGCAAGTTGGTGCTGGGCGGTGTGTTACTACATCTTGCATGCAAGATAGGATGGCAAGAGGCATTGCCTAAGAATGCAGCTGGAGATAACAGTGCTCAGTGCTGGGGACAACACAAAGAATGACGTTTCTGTGCTCTGTAGAGTTGAAGTCCAAGCAGAATAAGACAGCATGTGTTCTTGTCCTAGCACAGACTGGAAGCATTCTTTTTTCAGCTAGGGGGAAAAAAAACTACCTGTATGTCAGGAATGTGTCTGGCCACAATAGGGGAAGATGTATTTTTATATTAAAAATAGTTTTGGTCATACTTATGAGTTACTTTGGTATTTCAGAGGGCCATTTCTGGATAGCAAGTAGGATGGTTCCTTCAGTGTGAGACTTTTCAGATCTGCGAGTAGATATTCCTGTTTGAGCACCTGTCCTGCAGAAGTCTGTTGCTTTGCTTCTCAGGCAGTTTTATATTGTAAACATTCTGGTTCTTATCAGCCCTGTCAGGAAGCAGACAGTCTGCTGCTCTGTCTATACATTAAATTGTATTCTGAAATTGAAATATTTGGAACACAAATGCTCCAAATAAATATTCCAAGCAGCACAGTGATACAAAGCAGCTAAAATAAAATACTAAGGTCAGACATGCAGAGTGATAACTCCATTGAAGGCACCTCATAACTGGGTCTATTTCCATCTTCTATAGCTACACAATGCAGAGAGCTATTAGTGGAAAGTCTGTATGTGCAAACCCTGAGGAGGGCCTCAATGAGAATCAGAGTTTCCTTTTGGTTGATAGTGGTGTGCCTTTGTTGTACAAACAAAAGATAACTGGGGTTTTATGTTTTTCTAATAAAAAACGTTTTTTTCCAATTTCTGTTAAAATGTGCCCTCTTGTTGGGACTGGTCTACATGCAGTTTTTACTCTATTATGTTCCCATCCTTAATGGAAGTAGTCATCTTCTGCCATGGGCATAGACGTATAGTTTCAGGATGCCTTATCCCAGAAATGCCTTTTTTTTTCTTTTCCAAGACTAGCTTATCATGGAACAAACATCTTTTTTTTCCTCATAAGTCTGCATCCACATTTAGACCAATACACTGCTTTAATTATACTTTTATAATTAAAATTATATAACTTTTGCATGTGCACTGTATTTCAGTGAACACATTGCTTTTGAATTATTTTTTAAGATATCCATCTTACTCCTAGCATGTTTGTGTATAATTCTTCCTCTCACTACCTCTGGACTATTACATGTATCTAAGTCCCTGATGGTGCATTGTATCCTCAAGTCATTTAGTCCTTTCTCTGTTCATAATAATGCCACTGACCCCTCTGAGGCAATTCCTTGAAAGGAGATAACAGTTTTTTCCCCTGCCCTTGACCAGTAGGCTGACTGTTGTGTTCAGCTCTCCTGAGGACACTGTTCTGTTTCCCTCAGGAATGTGAAAAAACTAATTTCCCCAGATAACAGCCAAAACCCCAATTACACTTAGATTAAAGAAAAGGAGGATTTATTTGTGTTGTATGGAATAGAGAGAAAAGGAAAGTAAGAGATAGGAGATATTAAATTGCCTGAAGTGTAGACATAGGCTGTTCAGTTGCTAGCATTACTCTTCAGTTTACAGAATAATTGGTGTATTTTTAGCTGGTTTTAACCATGTAAGCACAGTAAAGCACTGGCTCTCCTATCTGCCCAAAGCCATGTCTGTATTTTTGTCAGAGCTGGAAAGACTGACATGCTGTCTTTGAAACACTGTGTGGCTGGAAAATCCACTCAGTCACTTGGTCTATGAATTTGAGGTGAAGGTGTTAGTAGTTATAAAACATGTTCGTTTTCCCAGGGATGATAAAATATATGCAAATGGGGCCAAGTGTACAAGATTTTAATTTGTCTTCCTAGTACACTGTATTTTAGTGCATGATTTTTAAACACCTTTCATACAGTGTATTTCACGTCTCATTGTGATCTTCCAGAGGATCCATTGTCGTCTCATGCAATCACAGAATTGTTTGGGTTGGAAGAGATCTTAAGGATCATCTAGTCCCAGTCCCCCTCCCATAGGAAGGGACACTTTCCACTAGAACAGGCTGCTTAAAGCTCCACCTACCCTGGCCTTGAGCAATTCCAGGGAGGGGGCATCCACAGCTTCTCTGGGCAACCTTGTTCTGTTGTCTCACTATTCTCATAGTACAGAATGTCTAATCTAAATCTATACTCTTTCAGTTTGAAACCATTCCCCCTTGCCCTATCCTTACATGCCCTTGTAAAATGTCCTTCCCCAGCTTTCCTGTAGCCCTTTCAGGTACTGGAAGGCCACTATAAGGTCTCCTTGGACCCTGTTCTTCTCCAGGCTGAACAGCCCTAACTGTCTCAGCTTGTCTTCATAGGAGAAGTGCTTCAGCCTTGTGATCATCTTTGTGGCCCTCCTCTGAGCTCCCTTCAACAGGTCCATTCCCTTCTTATGCTGGGGACTCCAGAACTGGACACAGTACTCCAAGTGGGGTCTCATGAGAGTGGAGTAGAGGTGGGGAACCGCCTTCCTTGACCTACTGATCATGCATCTTTTTATGCAGCCCAGAATACAGTTGTCTTGCTGGGCTGCAAGCACACATTGCGAGCACATGCTGAGCTTCTCATCAATGCACATCCCCAGGCCCTTCTCCTCAGGGCTGTTTTCAATCAATTTTCTGCCCAGCCTGTTGTTTGTTCTTGGGATTCTCCTGACCCATGTGCAGGACCTTGCACTTGGTCTTGTTGAGCTTCATGTACGTTGCATGAGCCCACCTTTCACTCCTGTCAAGGTCTTTCACCTATTGAAATGGGACACCAGGTACTACCTAGCTTGAAACACAAGAAAACAAATTGTTTGCATATCTTTAATTAACCCTCTCTTTGAGTAGGTTAAGATTTCCTTTAGTAACTGTCAGGTTTCTTGGCCAGTTGAATAAACAGGTTCTTGCATGCATTTCAATTACTGCACTTTTGTATTGCTAATGAGACTAAGAAACAGTTTCTTGAAGGCAATCTTAATTTAGCAATTTCATTCACATTTTTATACAGGTACAGTGTTCCAGCTATGTAATTAATGGTGCCATCTCAGCTTTAGAAGTGGATGGCGAATTAAAAATCAGTGTGACAAATAAATAAGTTATAATTCAGATTGTGAAACCATGTTATTCTTAAATTATTTTCATACTGCAGAGTCCTAAACAGCTTTACAAAGTATTTGCAGAATACACATAGTAAGGACCAGTCTTTCCTCAGAAGGCATCACCAAGTGGACAATATCTGATTTGGGATGGTTTAGTCAGGGCCAGAATGTGACTCCTGTGAATAAGACATGCCGTCTTCATTACTGGGATTTGGCAGGACTTCAGGGCCTGTTTGGCAGGATTTCATGGCCTTGTTAGGAGGGTTTCCTTATGGTGAACTGATTGAGCCTCACAACATGAAGCATTGAGTTCACCAGTCTTATTAATACAGCCAAATTCCTACCAAACCAAATGTTTACGTGTACAATTGCACACTTGAAGTTTTAGCAGCATTAAGAATGCTTTACAGGCAAAGCTGTGCTCTGATGGACAGCTGCAACAGCAGTGTGATAAACTGTAATAGGATGATTTGTAAAAGAGCCTTAGGTCTTTCGTTGTTAGGCAAAGGAAACTTGATTATAAATAATTCTCACTATACTATTTAAATTAGCATTCAGCTTTTTTGGCCTGAGGAGTTCGGGGCTATTGCACTAGGAAAGCAACTGGAGATACTCCAGGGTCAAATGGTAAAACAGCATCAGGGAAGGTTAGAGGGATGCATTTGCAAGTCAAGAAGATGTTGAAGGGGATCTAATTTTAGGCTTAGTTGTTGTAGGTAATGACAATGCAAGCTACTATATTTAACATAGCTTGGATAGTATAACTGAAGTCACCCACGAAATGAATCAACAAATCCAACGTAGATTTTCAAGAAACTTTTAGAAAGGAACAAAAAATCTTAGACCCACCAAATGCAAGAGGCTTGTACCAGTCAGTGAGTCATGTTTTCAGTGGAGCCCAGATCCCATCCCATGCATAGGACCATGGCTTTGTTTCAGAAAACATCTTCAATAAGATAATTCATAAATTTCTAGTAAAGTATATCCTTAACATTTTGCTGGAGCGGTGCCCATGACACACTATGGGTTTTATAGCTGGAAGTTGAGCCAGGGTACTATGGTCACATTAGCAAATCCATCACTGGCTTACTTGGTGACTTTGGCTGGGGCACGTGTGAATGTTTATGATACTTGCTTCTGAGTCTCTCCAAATCTAAACTACCTATCTGTCTTCATAAAAAGCTTAAGCATCTCTGATGAATGGTGGTATATAAGCACAGTAATTTGATGTTTTCAAGGTGGAGACAAACAAGGGCCAATGGAAGAGCTGACTACATGGGTGAATGTAGCTGTATTCTCTTCATTCCTACTTGTCCATATTTTTAGTTCACAAAAGCGGAAACAATGTGGTATTAATTCATGGTCTATAAAGCAAAATCACATTTTTAGTCTTGCATTTCAATCTGTCTCATTTTTATGAACTTTGCAGTTGTGTTTCACTTGGGATGTATTTGGCTGCCTGACAAAGTGACTGGAGATTTATAATTCCTTATTAGTGACTCAGGGCTCTAAAGGGAATAACAGAGTACTTATTTACTTTTCTAGGTCAGACTCATGATGTAGGAGTTTAATGAACTTCTGATAAATAGAATTTGAAGCAGAATTAAAATCTCAGAGTGCATCTGTGCAGTAAGGTTATTCATCTTATTTTCTATAGGTTAGATATTTTTTTTCCTTGTGCAGGGCTGTTTAGGCTGCACTTTCTAAGTAATCAGCCAAGAATAGGAGACTCTCATATAGAACCTGGTATTAAGTCAATGCACTGATGTGATTTGGCTCTGAAATTACATTATGTCAGATAACTGTATTTATGTATCAGTGTTCAGGGCAGTAAGGTCCCAGTCTGAATGTGCTGAAAAAGAGTTGGTGATTCATGTTAGCAGCTAAACTGTTGCTGTAGTTTTGATGCCTCTCAGATATTGTTTGAATCAATAAGGTGGGCACTGCTCTGTCAAGCACACATTCAGTGCAGTATCTATGCTTCCCTGTAAATGTGAAGTGAATACAGTGTTTCATATTCTCACAGGAGATACACATTGGGATTTACTTGAAATTACAAAATTAGAGATGGAGATAAAGATGTGTGGAACAGACACAAAAACATGTTACATAACAACAGCCATGATTTTCTCTGGACTTTTATTGCAGGAAAGAACATCTCTTTATTGATAAGTAGTTTGTATTACATTCAGCAATGTTTGTGAATCAAACGTGTATAACAATAACATGTTTGAAGATCCTATGTATTGCAAGAGGTACTGTTTAAGCCTTGGAGGTACAACTGTGTATGCATATAAAATGCTAAATCTCCTTGGTTTATGCAGTATTTAGTAAATACATACCCATTAACATATGATTAAGACAATATACAATTACTTGGGAAGAAAACGCCCCAAAAACATAAACCAAGAGATAACAGAAAAGAATGAGTGAGGGGTGGTGTCTTAAATATCCTGTCTTCATGCTTATTCAGGGCTCTGAAGAAGCACCTTCCTTCACTTTGTCCTAAATGCTGATCCTGAAATAAATTCATCCACCCTTTTCTCAAAAATCAGAGCTCAAGGTCACCTTTGCAAAAAAACATCTGATCCTCAATTAAACAAAAAGATCCTCTGCTTTGCCCTGAAGAGTAGCCTAGTGGTTAGAATGATTATCAAGAATGCAGAGGGCAAAACCTTCATGTTTTCCTTGGTTGGGGGTGATTTACAATTTTTTCTCTAAGGATACAACCCTAATCTCTAAAATACAGACTAATGTGGGGGTCAGAGTACTTGGTACTTCTTATTGGAGCTGTACCTCTAGGCACAAAAAACTGAGCAAGTGGGAGTGTGAGCCAAAGGCAAAGTAGAGCTTGTTGGTTCAACCTCTGCTGCTCTTTCTGCATGTTATCCAATGACCATTTAACATAAAACTCATGAAAGTCCTCAGAGCATTTACTAGCTTCTTTAGCCTTCAGGCAAGCGTATTGTACAGTCTGTATGCACCCTTTCTTCTTGTACTTCACATTAGATTTTCTTTTTCTTTGGATGATTTCTGCATTAAGTCGTGTAAAGGAGTATTGAACTTTGAATTCTTTTTCTGCCTGTACTCCTCATGAACAAAGTTACCACCTGGCAGAGAGTGCAGAATCCTGATTTCTCTCTGTGATACAAGAATGAGAAAGAACCTAGTTCGACATTTGGATCCTAGCTGTTAAGAGACACATGGGAGACAAACAAAATGGCCTTTTTACTAAACTAATCTAATGTGGAATAGAGGGAGGAAGGATTCTATATTTGTGCTTTTTAAATTTTTTTTTATTTTTTCTTTGACCAGAGAACACTTGGCTCGAGAGCAATAAATTAGCATTATTCTTGCTTGTAAAAAGTACTTAGAAGCAGGACTGCAAATATAAATGGAATTAATATTTAATAGTAAGCAAGCAAGGCTATGACCATGTGACCACTAAGCAGAGAAAGGAAAAAAAGGAAGCTTTCAAAGCAATACTGGTCAGTCTGATTTTGTGGTTGGTCAATGGAAGAACTAGGTGTAATTTTTTGCCAAAAAGAAGAGCTAAAGAAATTGGAATTTCCTGAGCTGTTTTGAGGAGTGCCTTGCTGAAATGGCAGTAGGGGTTGTTGGCTTCCTTAGTTGATGGTCAAGGGAGGAAATCAGATGCCAGACCTATGCTAAGGAGCCCTGTAGGTGTTGAGAGAGGAGAAAAGGTGTGAACATGGACTGGCATAGTTGTTTGGAAGAGACTAATGTAGAAGCATTTGTACCTGTAAATCTGGCAGAATTTGGCTTGATTGTGAGGGGGTGATACAGCTTTTCTAGTGCCAAGCACTTCTTTATCATACAGCTGTATCCCTGATTGGACTCTGGTTTTGCCATAATACGCTGGTTTTGCTATAACAATAACAGGCCTTTAGAATAAAAATTACCTAAGAATGAGAAGGACTGGATACAGAGGAAGAATGTTTCTTTCTCTCTCTGAGAGGAGTCGATGCAGCCTTCTTATCCTATTCATTGATACAGATTTTTTTTCCACTAAGATATATGAACTACCTTGAAAACTGGGTCAACTTAAATGCTGTCACAACTGCTCATCACCAAGCCTATATTGCTGCATACCTGTCACACCCAGCAGCTGGAATGAATTCCGTGAACACACTGGGGTAAAAGGTGAAGATCAGCAGGATCATTGGCTGTGAAGGAATCACACTCTTGCAGTTTGTCTGGCACAAAACAAAGGAAATGGGGCACAACTGTGCTTCATACTCCTAAGTACAAATAGTATTTGTATTTTTGTTTTTAAACTGGTATTTTTTGTTAGTCAAATTTATTCACATATACTTGGTAAATGCAGTGTTATTCCCATGGTAGATGATTATTGCGGCTTAAGAAACTGAATTTATTGACATAGCTAGACAAGGAAATTTGCTGGGAATTGCTTGAAACCCTTTGGGTGTTGAAATTTCTTTAAATGGAGTTAGTTTCATTGTAATAATGAGATTGTTGGTGACAAATTACAGTATTACGTATTTACTGCTAACTAAGGAAGAGCTTTTTAGAAGATGCTCTTTCTTCTATGCCAAAATGAAGTTACATGAGTGAAAGTCATGATGTCATCTCATGGTGTGTCTTTGCTCCAGCAGCTCTTGGTGATCATAGCTCACTGTAGAATATTTAGGATTTGTGCCAGAGAACACATATCATGTTATTTAAACTATCTAGTAATGCTTGGGAAATACCAGCACATATGATTGATGTGCCCCAGTGCTGTATGTCAGCCTGGAGAGAGGCAACATCGGGGCTCAAGCCTTTACTTTCCTCACCATGTTAACATAAGCTGAAAACACCCTCTGAGACAGATCATAAGCTTTTCTGTGTAGGTAGGAAAGTGGCAAGGAGTAGCAGTTGGAGTTCAGGCTAGCTCTGCAGCTAAAGCCTTCCCTAGGAGTAAGTGATTCTCATCTACATCTATATCCATTCAGTCCTTGGCTTTTTCACTGACAGTGCCTTCAGGATGCCAGAAGGCAGTGGTGGCTTTGTGATGCCAAGCAGTCCTGCCAAGTCTTACTAAGAAGGTGACTCGGTCATTAAGAATCAATTTTTAAGGCAGCTTGTAACATCTCTCATTTGGCATGAAGGATTTTGCTGAGGATTTCAATGATACAGTTACAATCTCACCCAATTATTTTTTTTTACTTTTTTTTATTTCCTCTCATTCATGTTGTCACTCTGAGAGTTGTGTGTGAGTGCCAAGAACTGGACAGAGAGACTGGAAAGCAATAAATTCTCTTTCCCAGGGTGAGCAGAAATTTTGCCTGCAAGAATGAGTTGAAGAGTCGCTGAGTTTTTCTTGGGAGGAAGACAAGAACAGTGAGGACAAGAATGGTCCAAATAACCTTACTGTTTTTACCAGAACATATGGCAGGTGACTCCTTAGTGGCCTGTACTTCAGAAGGACAAGTGAAGGGGAAGCAGCACAATAGAATCTTTTGCTGAAGTGTGAAGAGTAAGGCAAATAGAGACTTCAGGGCATCTGTTTGAGAGAGAGTAGGAATAGCCTCATTGAAATATGTGGCATGTCCTGGAGTACAGGGATGGAACCAGCAGTAGGGTGGCCAAGCAAGAGGAGTTGCTGTGATGCTGAGGGCCTGTTACCCTGCAGAAGATTTGTGAATACAGGAAGTTGCTGAGGTTTTGCTGCAGAACTGATTTTATGGAGGAGAATGTATTAAACTGAGGCAGAGGAAATGCTGGACTATTAGTTGGAGGCAGAGCACCTGAAGGGGGTCTCCAAACCCCTGGAGGGAATCCTGACACTAGAAGAGTCAAAGAGGAGATAATGATGTAACACTTCCCGGTTAGGATTCAAAACTTCTGGGCAAAGAGTAGATACACATTAAGCAGCAGTTGTGGTAACTGTAGAAGTCTGAAGTGAGCATATACAATAATTTTTCACACATTTCACATAGAGAGAGCAGTCCTGAGGAGATGGACTTGGGGGTGGTAGTACATGGGAAGCTCAACATGAGCCACCAGTGTGTGCTGGAGTCCAGAGAGCAACTGTATCCTGGGCTGCATCAAAAGAAGTGTGGCCAGCAGGGCCATGGAGGTGATTCTCCTCTCTACTCTGCTCTAGTGAGACCCCACCTAGAGTACTTTGTACAGTTCTGTTGCCCTCAGCACAAGAAAGATATAGACCTGTTGGAGAGGGTCCAGAGAAGGGCCACCAAGATGAGCAAAGGCCTGGAGCACCTCCGCTATGAGGACAGGCTGAGAGAGTTGGGGCTGTTCAGCCTAGAGAAGGGAAGGCTCCAGGGACACCTTATAGCAGCCTTCTGGTATTTGAAAGGGGCCTACAGGAAAGCTGAGGAGGGGCTTCTTGTCAGAAAAGATGGTGATAGGACAAGAGGTAATGGTTTTAAACTGAGAGAGGGGAGATTTAGTTTAGATACTAGGAAGATAAGGATGGTGAGGAACTGGAGGTTGTTGATGCCCCATCCCCGGAGGTTTTTAAGGCCAGGTTGGATGAGGTTTTGTGCAACCTGATCTAGTGGTAGGGTTCCCTGCTCATGGCAAGGGGGTTGGAACTTGATGATCTTTAAGGTCCCTTCCAACCTTAATGATTCTATGATTTTAGCAAGTGATGAATATGTACAGAAAGCACATTTTATAAACTGTCCAGAGGCTGCAGTTTGTCCATACCAAGTTTTTGGTAAATCTATGCTGAAAGTAAATACAAATGAAATAGGAAAAAGATTGAATTCTATAGTGTGCCCAGCTGATTTCTATAACATCCTGAAATCCACATCTTCGATTTTTGATGCGCTCCCTTCATCCTTCAAAATGAATTTCAGGCATGTTTCAGATGCATTCTTAATTTACTATGTGTGCTTCGTTTATGTTGTATCACTGCAATAGCATATATGTAGCATAGAGATTTTAGCCTAGAAAATAAAGATGTACTGGGGAGTGAGCAACCATGAAAGAAAGGAAAAAACACTGGAAAAAATAGGAAGTGGAGAAGCTTGATGCAAAGGAAGCAGCCTGAATTTGAGAGAGAATTCAGTGATGCCAGCCTGCCTTTGAAAGCTTGCTGAAGTGTGTTAGACAGTTGGAAACAGAGTTTTAAAGGGGATTTTAATCTCCTCCTTAGAAGACAGAAACATTTAATTGATGCCGGCTAAAGGGGAACCTCCTGTGATGCTGTATGGCTATTTTCACAGAGGATGTTTTAATTATTGCAAGATATTGCAAGACTGCATTTACTGCTGAAGTAAATAGAAGTTGCTACTTATGAAAATCCATTTAGTAAATGTTATTTTGGTGTTGGCATCTTACACAGTACTGAGGCTCTTTATCCACTTTTTACCTGACCTGTAAAGAACTGCAAGTCATCTTTAATTTGGTATGCTTTAGTGGAACGACCCCCCCTACCCATTCTTAATAAAATAATTAGACAAGGCATAGTATTAAGATGCATGGTTAATATGTGGAGTATTATTTAAGACAAAAATATTCTGCCTGTACTTCTGTTAATTTTATCAATGCATATATAGTGCACAGTCATGGTATATGAGAATTACATGCACCCATGTGCAGTAGACTGCATGGTATCTACCAAATCTTTACCCTGTAAATAATTTACATTTATTGCCAAGCAGAATCAGACTTTTCCAATCTCAGAGGGAAAGAAGGTCTTGTCAGCCCGTCATGTTGTCATCATTACTTAATGCCTAGTAACTATTTCCACAAATGTAGCAGTCTAGTCATCTTTCCTCTTCTTGGAGGAGATAAGTTGATTGATTCCTGGAGCCAATTTGCTCAAGATGCATCTGTCATTCTCAAGCTTGATGTAGCATTTGCTCTGGGTAAGAAGAACAAAGAGAATGCTAGTACTTGTTTGTGCTTTGGGCTAATCTGGAAAGGGAAATTTTTTCTATTTTATATAGCCCCTACTACTATTCTTCCTAGCAGGGAGAAAGGAGGCATTCTTCTGCCATGGTACTCGCAGTGCTTAATTAATACTCACCAGAGTTAAGGCCTGTAGAAAACCACAGATAAGATTTTTTTTCTTGAAAAGGACAGGCTAACTACAAGACCCAAGTAGCCAGGAGTAGCACAGGGAGGGTGTGGTTATTTCTTAGGAGGAGTGTGTGTTAACATTTTGTCTGTCGGTGGGCTTGAGGATGTCATTCCAGTCTTTTACTCAGGAGGGACAAATGTATTGTAAAATATTGTCATAAAATATTGGATAACTGGTGTTCAAATAGTATTAGAAAGCATCCTTCAGGACATACAAGAGAAAGCTGTTGACATGCAGAATGCACAAAACCAGATTGCTTCAGACTATATTCACTTGCACACATTAAATGCATACGTAATTCACATTACTGTTGTAACACTTTGCATGGAGCTTGCATATATTCTTTATAAGCAAATCCTGTTGAAGCAATTCAGGGTGGCACAAAGTTCAACTTGTGCCACTTCCCTAATTTGAAAATCCTGTTGATAAAAGAGTTGCACAAGAAAGCTGGTTTGACATTAAAAGATATACATGGACCTTCACTATATAGTTTGTCTGTGATACAAGTGCTGCCTCTGTAATGCAGATTTTCTCTCTTAAATGTTCACTTCAAAGTGTTAGGCAAACTACTGCACCACAGCAGCAGCCACAGAAATACACGGCAGTACATCCCAGCTATTCCACACCTGTCGAGCGCATGGATCTAAAAAGCAATCAGCCAGGGAGCCCGGGGATAGCACTCAGATCATATTTCCTGCCAATTTAAAAACAAAGACCTGGGGTAGGGTTTGTGTAAAGTCCCGAGGAAGCCTATTGTGGATACCAGGCTATGGCATTATGCTTTTAACCCGCTATCAAGCAAGAGGGAAAGATGAATCTGTTTTCTTTGGATTATCTGAGGTGCCGCTGTTTGGCAAACCAGAAATGTCTTCCATTTATGTACACTAAAGTGAGCACTAGGCAGGGCATATCTTTCTTAGCTCTGGGAAAGAGCCTTCCCATTCTTGTGTTAGCAAAGGCTAGAATTTATTATGGTGTAGTGTGGGAAGGAATTAGTCATCCATGATGTGGAGTCAGATATTTTCTCTTTCACATAGTTTCCCATTTCTGCCTGGTAAGCCACGAGAACTTCGCTCCATTTTAGATGATGCATTTGCATTTTCAGTTTGTACATTTCCATTTCTAGTTTTCCTCTTCATTGATAGATATGGGGGGGATAGGAAAATTAAGGGAAAAGGTGGTGAGCACACCCGGAGCTGCTGCAGAATGGTTTGGGGGGAAGTAGTGTCTTTAGATACTGCTCTGGCATCTGGATACTTGGGAACTACATTCATGCATGTGAACTAAACATAGAAATGCCAAGGTACTTCTAAAGGACCCAATTTACAAGTCATGTGTCACTTTTTGCACTGAATAACTGATTTGTATTTGCAGTTAGCACCATTTGTGTTAGAGGCAGGAAAGTACATGCAGCATCCCTGTTTGCTAGCAGTTCAGGCTTGGGACTGTAATGTAAAGTAGTGTCAGGCAGTGCCTTGCCTCAGTTCTGGCTTTGGAACAGCTTGGTACACACCTGGTGTGGGACTGGGTGATGCGAGAAACCCCCACCTTTTTGTGTGCTCTAACAGCAGATTGGCTTGTCTGCAGAGCTTTGCTACATCAAAAGTAGATTAAATCTTTATTTAAGAATCACAGGGTGGTGATAGTGCTCTTAAACAGTAGCTGCTATTAAAATGTCAGCATTGCTGTCAGTCACCACCAAGTACCTGAGTTAGCACAGTTTCCCCTGATACTGAGAATGGAAAATAGACAGGTTGCTACTTAAAGTGAACTATTGTAAATGAGGAGCCCTGATTTAATCCCTTCTGCTATGGCTTATTATACATATGTAAGATGAAAAATATATGTTGTATCACTTCAGGAGTTACATTGACCTCTAGATTTAATGCTTCTGGATTTTTCTACCTCTTATATGGCATTATGTTTTTACTCCACATTTTGGCAGTATCAAGGCTTAGTCAAATATGTGAAGGAAAATGAAAAGTTACAGATAGCGTGGTAATAGTCCATTTTATGAAAACTTTAGGGCTTTGTCCTATGAGTATTGTGCAAAATGGCTGGTATTGATATCTTAACTAGCTATTCAATCAAGGATTTGGCAGGTCAGTCAATGGGAATGATGTACAGTGAACTAGAATTGATCACACTTCATTTCTCATCAATTGGCAGAGCAAATGGTAGCTCAGATGAGAAGTTAGGATAATTGCCAATCATTTTTGGGCTCATGGCTTCTGTTTCTTCTTTCTTCTTTTTCTTTCAAACGAGAACCCCCAGTTTATTTTATGAAAGTGAATGTCCTCTAATGTTGGTGCATAAAGCAATGCAGAGTTTTTGTAGCCTCTGAGGGATGTGAGACTCTTTCTTTGAGGGACATGAGACTATTTCTGGCTCCATAATTGATGCTCCTGCATAGTTCTATAATCACCTAACCTTATTGAATTGTCCCCATGTGAAGATTTTATTTCAAATTTAGTAATCATTATACATCATTTATTTTCACATAGATTACAGGTTCATCTGTAAAGTGACAGTATTTTACCCAAGAGCTCTTTGAATGTTTGGCTCTTCACTTTTACTCTTCTTGGATATGCTTGTGACACTTCCAACTTCGGTGATTTACTAGCAATTAGTGGGTTTCCATGACAGATTTATTGTAGCCTTCCAAAGAGTGATGAATCAGGTATGTGGGTATGAAGACATAGGACGTTTGTTTAATACAGGAACACAGAGTTAGATCCTATGAAGTGCTTTGGTGTCTAAAGCAGAACTTAGCCCAGTTAAAGCTCCACGTAAAATTGCAGTTAAAAAAAAAATCTTTACTTAGCTGTTGCATAACCCTGAAAGTACATAAACGAACTCGCTGTTTCTTAATTTGAATTTCAAGTGAACTGGATACCTACACTTCTTTTTCTGCATCTGCCAAACTGCCTGATTCCTGTATAAGGCTGCTCAGCAGATGGAAATTACAATTTCTTTCTCCCAAATGTGCATCCTGGTTCAGCA